>NC_134402.1:46302818-46632818 GCF_038048845.1 Mixophyes fleayi
AATTATAATCGCTGCATTAAAAATGGAGGCCGTGAACTTTTCCTGTGACAAACTTTTGTCTCGTGGTGGAGCCAGGGATGATGCTGGTGAATTCTTAGTTTTGTGATTATTGCTCAACCCATTGTGCCGAATGTAGAAATGCTGGGTGCATCTCAAGGTTTAAAGTTCTGTCATGTGACATCATAATATGATTTCACCAGGGATTCCTTAGCAAAAAAAGGCCCAGGTAGATGCATGTCTATTATTAATCATATTAATGTACTTCTGTCACCAACAAACTTTCATTTGGACTACTGCAGACAAGAAATACTGAGAACTGGTTCCAGGGAAAACCGGGAGAATGCTGGGCCTGATTCATTAAGGATCTTAAATGAAGAGGATCCTTATTTCTGTCTCATGGACAAAACCATGTTACAATGCAAGGGGTGCAAACTAGTTTTCTGTTTTGCACATAAGTTAAATACTGACTATTTTTTCATGTAGCACACAAATACTTGACAGCTTATTTGTACACTGAAATTTAAAGTTTATATTTGTGTGCTACATGAAAAAACAGTCAGTATTTAACTTATGTGCAAAACAGAAAAGTAGTTTGCACCCCTTGCATTGTAACATGGTTTTGTCCAGGAGACTGAAATAAGATACCTCTTCATTTAAGATCCCTAATGAATCAGGCCCGCTTACTTCATATACAGAACTCTGATTAATTAATGTATTGAAGACTGGACACTTGATACTTATTTTATCTAGAAAATCTACTATATTTTTTCTGAAGTGACACCCAACACGCTATGTACAGTTTTACAAATCCCTACTTATAGAATCACAATGAAAAACCCCACAGATAAGAAACTCAGCAGGAACCAGCATCATTTAAAATATAATCAATTCTAAAAGAAAAAAAAAGAAGTCATTCCAAGCACTGCAATCTCTTATGGCATTTTCCTCAATGACGAGAAATAGAGACTGTATACAGCAAAACATTTTAATTCCCTACTGTAATTAGACGTTTAGGAAATATTTTCAGGTTTACTTTCACAGTGCTTCAAACATAAATTATTTTATATCATATAACCGGTTTTTGTGATCATTCATGCATCTATAATGAACACAAACAGACCTTGCTAAAAATGCACACAGTCTATGGAGCCTGGTTAATAATGCATAACTCCCCTATTCACCAATCTAGATAGAGCAGGAACATTAGCTGGAGATGTGGGCAGTATTAACCTTCCAGGAATGTGTCTGCTGATACTCTAAAAAGGAACCTTTCCCCTCCAACTCACCACAAAACTGAATTCATAAATCTAAGTTCCCAATGGTACTGTTTAAAATTGTTCACAATGGGGAGTGAACAGAGCACAGGATAATCCCATATACGAAAGATCCACTGTTCCTGGGGGAGATTTATCCAACGTTCTAAAAAGGAAAATTGGAGGTGTTACCCCTAGCAACCAATCTGGGAGATGGTTCATTACAGCACTGACAAGAATATATTTCTAATCGCAGGGTTACTGGTCATAGGACAATGGAGTTATTTGGAAAATTCTATGTTTGTTTTGATTTTAACATGGACCGGTCATCTATACACAGTGTAGACAGTCCGTTTATGGGCTAAACTAATATTCATGCAGTTTATTAATCAACTAGGAACCGGTACCTCATGAATCTAAGTCATGTTTTTTGAATGTTCGCGCCCTCGCCCACTGACATTTATAGTTTACACCTGAATTATGTTTTTAATGCAAGTGCAAAGCATGCAACTGCATATGAAACTAAAATATATTATATTCTATGGGTCTGTAGAGTTGGATGCAGTTTACGTAGCAAAATGCAGACGTAAAATGCGTCCGAAAAAAACGCAGTTACTGTAGATGCAGTAGAGTCTGACCTATCTCAATGGTCACATGTGCGCCAGGTTGTCGTCAAACGTATATTAAACATACAACTCTGTATATGAGGCCAGCACAAGATACGACTGTTTGGAGACACAGACTAGCCCACAGTTCATACATTATTGTCATTTATGAGTAAGGTATTGCTACACCAGCACACTGCTAACATAGTGTGCTAACTGTTTCATGCAGGACCACTTTCCACGGGTCAAGGATTATGTACTTTGTGTGATGCAATTGCAATGAATTAATGATATAAACCTTATTTCAATCAAACAAACAATTATGCACTCATTTCTTCTGTACTCTAGATTTGAATAGTTTGTGCACCTGTACTCTGTACTGCGTGCTTGCCACAGTGACTGGACAGCTTAAAAGTTTAAAATGCGAACAGACACATATTATATAGCTAGAAAACAACTTAATTAAGCACAACAGCTGGAGAGGGCAATCAGCCAATCACAAGCCAGAAAATGGTGTAAGTACATTATATGAGCGGGACAAGAAGTTTCATCAGTAGATCTGTTGTTTGAGATTTTTATCCAGTTTGGACTTATGCTATTTATTTGTTAAAATTTTTCTTTATATGCGCTATTTATATTCAGTTGTATTTTTGACATATCATATAGATACAAAATAAATTAACTAAGCACAACAGCTGGAGAGATCAATCTGCAACCAGCCAATCAGAAGCCAGAAAATAAGAAGCATTAATGTAATGTTGCTGTATGTCATCTTCATCAGAGCGTATTTTGAACCAGCTCTCTATCAGCTACAAGCGATATGTTTCCTGTCAGACATATAGGCATCTGTGTCCAGGTCTGACTTATTCGCATTTATGAGAACACGCCCCTACTGCACCTGGACTACGCTTAGACGCCCTTTCCCTTCCACCATCGACGCGTAAAGAGTCCTGAATGTAAGATGTGACCGAGTCTGCATATGGATGGAAGCGTAAGATTTGCACGTGTGGGACGGAAATGTGTATTTTGCAAAAGATACATTCAACTCTACAGGAGGGGCCATGTGTCCATACTCATTTGCATTCATATTTACACCTGTGTGTGTTTGCATTGCAGCAAGCATTTTTTTAATGCTGCATGCTCTATTTCAGTGTGTTCAAAGCATGTCACCACACTTGAAAAAGTCCATTTATCTGTATTGGAGCATATTGGGCTCATTTGGAACAGCAGTTACACCGGCATTGTGCTGTATTTTTCCTATGTTAATGAGCTATTCATTCCAATGGCCCATTCATTGCAGTGGGGTAGTATGCTAAGATTTTCCTGTGGATTTTACTAGAAGATATTCCCATTGATAACAAATTAAGAAGGTATTGCATTACAACTAGAAGATTTGAAAAATCCCATTGGATTACAAATAAATATTAATAATATTAATAAATAAAAATAATAATACTATTTTTAAATGAACATATTGGTGAACAAGGAGGTATATAGTTAATTGTGTTTTGTAAATGTGTGTTTTTAGGTATCTATACTATATTGCTATAGTGGGCATTAATGTTAAGAACCTGTTTTCATTTTACTGGGACCACTCAGGTGAAAAAGTTGTTACTCCAGAGGTCCCAATAATCCTCATACCTCGACCTCAATCGCTTTTCAGCACAGTACTGGTATTCTTTGGCAGGGGACACTTTTTTGTGGCCCCAACATTATAGAGGCTTCAGCCTGTGCTAAAAATCCTGGAACTGGTGTCCACTATATCTGGTGGCCCCTACTGTTGTTTTCACCCTGTCCAGCTCGAGGGTGTTTCTCAGTGGTTACCCCAGGCTCATTGTCTCTCTGACGTAATGGGAACCAGCCCAGGCTGTCAGGCACTAGGGCTGGTTGAGGAATTTGGAGAGGAGTATACTGCTTGATTTAAAAAAATATTTATTTATAATCAGAGCTCTCATGTTTATTTTAGTGGGGGTTTGACATGTAGTGCACACCCTGGAAACCCTGTTAAAACTAATGGGATGGGAAAAGACAAATCTATCCAAATGGATCCATCATATCAACCGCATGTGAAAAGCACATCAGCTTATTGAATGCTAGCGAAATGCATAGCACTTATGTGCGGTTTCCCATGCAATTTGCACTTGCGCTCTTTTACGCAAATGCATCGCCAGTAGGTAAAGTCCCTTAGTCAGAGAGAGCCGCAGTGATGTCATTGGTTCCTAGAAAATTGATAGGCTGCACACTGGTACAGCCCACAATATGGATGCCTCTACTTTGTGTAGACCACGTTCAGCAAATCTTCACGGGTGCTTGATGGAGCTCAGCATGGTGGTACATATAAAATAACAATGACAGATTAAGATTTACAGTGGAAGCAGTGAGCTGGAGTACAGGTGGAATGAACGTTGCAAAGGAAAGTGTTGCATCATATTGCTTGGGGACAGTGCCACACGCTGCTTTACGCACCTGCAGTTTTGAAGCACTGTTTTCCTATGCAAAACAAGATCACTGAGAAGGTAATTCACTTAGTGATTTAAGAGCTTAGTGAATAAAGATGGCGGTTTCTCATATATACATTGTCCTGTAAACTTCTTGACTGAAGTTCCCTATGTCAGCTTGCATAAATGAGGAAACACATACCTGAAATGTATTTATCTCACTCGTGTGCAGTTTGGTTTCTCAGATTAATGCTATTTTGGGGTTTCACGCTCTCTGTATGAAAGTACCCAGTCCCTCCTGGGACCCAGTACTGCTAAGGTAATTGTATGTAAAGAACAAATATTTTCCTTCCTCTTCCTTGCCACAAGGTTAACAGATGGCCGCAGGTCATCAGGGACATGCAGATCTACTTGTTTTTTTTTTTTTATACCTACGTTTTACTTAATTTCTGAATTGTACTTCTGGCTTCCTGAAGGAAATTACATTTAAAACAAAAGACACAATTTCAGAGATGAGTCCTGCAGAACCATGAGCGAGTGCCTTTTAAAAATACACTGCAAACAAATTGTAACACTTGTATATAAGGGAAATATAATTATTTAAAATAGGTATTAAAATATTTGTATAAATAGTTCAACGGAGAGAATTAAATTTGTATATTTTTATTTAAATGGTGCAAATTTTTCAGTCTTCAGAATTCATATTATCCACAGAGACCTGAGAGTTCATTTAATGCTTTCTAGAATCTATCTTTCAAACATCATTAATTTAGGAGCCTGACATCTTGCCAGGCAGGAGATATATGTGTGTGCGCACAGGTGCATACAGTTTAATACCAAACCAAAGAAGGCCGTAATGATGAAAAGCACTCAGCAGATCATTCAGAATTCTAGTTCAGTTGGATTTAAATGGAAACACACAGCTTAGAGTATTCTTTAGGCCAATCACCTTTGACAGTGTGAAAGCTCTTCCAGTAAAGAAAGATATTCTTAATTTCAATGGAACATCGAAATAGTGCAAGATTCTTGTCCATAGCTTCTGCTGTATATCACGTCGTGACAAGGGAATTTGGTTCAATTATTTGTACGATACCTATGCTTTAATAGTGCCAGGGTTCAAAAAAATAAGTCGTTATCACAGTAATGCATCTGGAGCATACAAAGGACATATCTGTCAAGTATATGGATGACAATGTTACAAAATGATACAGGCAGACAAGCCAATTATGGCACAGCTGCCCGAAAAAAAAAATGAAATGAAAAATGATGTTTGCACCTGTGCATTACTGAACATATGTGTTCCAAGTAACTATCATTGCAGTGTAGCCCTTGCTACATATACATTTTAAATACAAAGAGAAAGCATATGCTGTTTTGAGTGATTTTGATATTGATGATGCTTGTTTTAGTGTAACTTTATCCCAGTAGCTACATTTGAGAATATCATATTGTTTGTGAATGGTCCATATCACTTTTTAAGCTATTTTGACCTGTAACCTTTACTACCAAATGATTAATAACTATATGTAATAACTAGAGTTATTATAGAAATGGTAGGACCTTAACATTGTGACACCTCTGCCGAAAAACATATACCATATGATGATTTAATTAATGATATATCACTGTTAAAATTGCAATTAAAAATCCTCTGCCTCTAACCATCCCACTTCTATTCCTATCAAAGATATCAGTACTGAATTAACACATTGAAGAGAAGGATTGCTAACCTGACACACTGAATAGGAATAACTGAGCTAGAGCAATATATGGGGAAGACATAATACGCATTTTAAATAGATGTCAAAATTCTCTGTTGCATGGCTTAATCTGAGAGGTCTGCTGGGGCGGAGCTAGCATTAGGCGAACCTAGGTGGTTGCCTAGGGTGCCAATGACAAGTGGACACCTAAAACGTTGAATGAGTGACATAATGTCACTGATTTAATGTTTTTAATGCCCCTGTGGAACCCCACATGGAGTGTGACATACAGTAGCTTCCTATATGTAAAAATGCTGCCTGCTGCTCCTCCATGTCAATGTTATCATGGGAGTGTGGCGATCGGCTCAATGTTATTATGTGAGTGTGGTGATTGGATCAATGTTATTGTGGGAGTGTGGCGATTGGCTCACTGTTATTATGGGAGTGTGGCGATTGGCTCAACTTTATTATGGAAGTGCGGCGATTGGCTCAATGTTATTATGAGAGTGTGGCGATTGGCTCAATGTGATTATGGGAGTGCGGCGATTGGCTCAATGTTATTATTGGAGTGTGGCGATTGGCTCAATGTTATCATGGGAGTGTGGCGATTGGCTCAATGTTATTATGTGAGTGTGGTGATTGGATCAATGTTATTGTGGGAGTGTGGCGATTGGCTCACTGTTATTATGGGAGTGTGGCGAATGGCTCAACTTTATTATGGAAGTGCGGCGATTGGCTCAATGTTATTATGAGAGTGTGGCGATTGGCTCAATGTGATTATGAGAGTGCGGCGATTGGCTCAATGTTATTATGGGAGTGTGGCGATTGGCTCAATGTTATTATGGGAGTGTGACGATTGGCTCAATGTTATTATGGGAGTGTGACGATTGGCTCAATGTTATTATGGGAGTGTGGCGATTGGCTCAATGTTATTATGGGAGTGTGGCGATTGGCTCAATGTTATTATGGGAGTGTGGCGATTGGCTCAATGTTATTATGGGAGTGTGGCGATTGGCTCAATGATTTTTACTCGCACCCCATAGAGGTGATTGCAAAAATCTGCGTTACTTTTTACCATAATATCAGTAATATCGGTAAAAAAGCGCCTTCGCGATGTTCTTCTTGACTCTGCCCGAGAGACAGAGAGAGAGAGATTCACTTAATTATAGCTTACATTTATATTTTAAAAAGAGGGAGGAATGTTTCCTAATACTTTACCTGATAAGAATGAAGAGCAAGTTAGGTGGGACAAATGATGTACATGGTTTTTATTGTTGCTACTGCAGCCTGAATAAGTTACAAGTCCATTATCTTATACATGTAAAACACTTTGTAAAGTAATCAGCTTACCTTCCTGAATCTGCACTGCATTACAGTAGATGGAAAAAAAAGATTAAAAATATCTGCTATCTACACTAACTCCCAAACATTTATGGTATACAAGCTCTATAGGGAATGCATTCCAAATGTAATTATTTAGTGGAACACGAGATCCAGATGAACAGAAATTGATGCTGAGCTGTCATTGTTTGCCTCATTTGTGCCTTATCTGTGCTGTACAAAATAAGGATGAGGGGGATGGGAATCTCCATAGAAACCCAAATCCTCCCCCCAAATAGCCTTCCTCGCATTTACAGGGCATAAAAATGTCTTTATGCGAAAACAAATTCAACTTGACCTTGTCTTTGGAATAGTATCTGATCCTTTAAACCAAAGCACAAAGCACATGTAGAAGAAAAAAAACACTTATTATTTATGTGTGTGCACAGTTGCAACATGTATTTGTAATCGTATCACTTCAGAAAACATTATATTAAAAAAAAATAGAACCAGATAGTTTTTCAATACTTTTCAACATACAAAGGGAATTTTACAAGCAGCAAAAGTTGAAGAATAATAAAAAGTATAGAATATACAGTTGTGTGATTTATACACATCATATAGTATATTATTAGCAATTGTATATGTCAATGTCATTAATGCCAACATTTTAACAATAATAATAATACTAATAATGTACTACTAATAATATAATTAGTAAGAAGTACAGATTGCTACAAAATAGGGAAATATCCTGCTATTGGAAATCCTTCATAAATAATAAATATTATAAGAGACATACCAGAGAAGAAATAAGTCCATACTCGGTATATCCCATTTTATATATGCTACCAGCTACATGGCAATATAAACACCCTATATGTAAACAAAACCAAAAGACAATGTTTGTCAGCATATCTCTGTGTATCTAGCAAAATGAAAATATGATGTATTATGTAAGCCCCTATACCTGGGAGGTGAGTGCATCTGATTTTAGCAGCATTTTAATGGTGTTTATTGATGCTGGGGTGCAGGCTTAAATGTTTTCATCAAAATATGAACTATTACTTCATGTTTTCATTTTGCTAGACACACACAATATTCAGTGTTAAGGATAAGCGCTGACAACAACTGTCTTTTTGTTTTGTATACATATAGGACATTTATATTGCCATACAGCTGGTACCATATAGAATATGGGATTAACTGAGCACATTTTCTCTGTTTTTGTCTCAAAATATTGTTTTATGTTGTCTTAGTAACTGTTTATCAGGCGTATTTAAGGCTCATTTGGATATGGCCCATAGGCCAGCCCTTGCTAGATTTAAGCCCCTGTACCTGGGAGGTGAGTGCATCTGATTTTAACTGCACTTTAATGGTATTTGAATCATATAGGTCAGTGTAGGACCTGCATATAATGAGGTGCTTTTGAAACCGGGATGCAGGCTTAAATGTTTCGATCAATATATGAACTAATACCTCATGTTTTCATTTTGCTAGAAACACACAGATATGCAGTGTTAAGGATAAGCGCTGACAATATTATAAGGGGTTCAGAAGGGGGGTTAATGATCATTTAGTAAGGATTTGCCCAAACGGTGTCCCAGATGTAACAATGTACAGATAAAGTGCAGGCATTCGGGTTATTGATCCTTGTGTCTGTATGCCTCAGCAATTCAAAAGAACACTGGGAGAAGCCCTGTGTCAGCTGGAATGCCGGAATATTGTCCATGTTTGGTGATGATCTGTAGCTGTTATTCTGAACAGCAGATATGTTTGGGTCTGACCCACATTTTCAGACTGGTTCTGTTTAGAATTCAGATTCTTACTATGGGCTCACATGCTTGGTCCTGACCGCTTGCTTCTCAGCTGAACATGAGGCATGCAAGCACAATCATCAATTAACCCAAGGCCTGTGAGATATTCAGATAATCACATTGGTCATAGTGTATGCCATCTGGAACACCGTATGAGCAATTTCTTGCTAAATATTTATTAACTGGTCATATAAGAGGTTAGCGTGGGTGCAGAATTTTTGCAGATTTTAATGAGGGTAACCGGGCAGATTGAAGCATTTGTTTCCAGGTCTTTCCAGGTGTGTGAATGTGCCTAGTTATGTACCCACATGCAATAACGATATTTCATTTGCTGGGATGTAATTATGTGAGATATATACTTTTCTTGCCTCTTTTTAGGCAAGCTCACAGCAAATGCCTTACTGCTTAAAGGCCGCACAAAGTTTTGCATGGTCTGTGCATGCACTAGGTTCTATATAAGTCCAGGCTTGGCATCATTTAGTTGCTTGTTATAGTTGTTTGCTTGCTACCTGTGAGCTATTTTCTTGGATTTACCATCTCTTTGTTCCTGACTATTGTTCTTTATGAGCTTGATTTTGTCCCTAAGCCACTAGGCCATATGTAACTGGTTCCCATGCTGCTCTGGGCCATCTCATCTGAGGCCCACCACGGCCACGAACTGAAGTGCTATGCGTTGTGGGCCAGGGCATCCGGACAGCCATCTGCCCTATTCTTGGTTTTGTTGTTGCTCTTCAGCAATGTCTGGTGGTCCTCTACTACATAGGACCCCTTATCACATATTTTTTTTCCCCTTGTCACATATTTTCCCCATGTCATATTTTAGGATATATAAAAATGGAAAGTAGATTTGGAGACAAATGCAAGCTGTGTGAGCATGATGTATGTTTAACATGTAGTGTGGGGTAAGGACCATGGTCTGCGTACAGCCCAGGGCCCCACATCATCTTAATCTACCACTTAATCAGCTCCCTGCTGTGTGTCTGCCAACACTACAAGGCTTTAGAAGTCACAGAATACTGTGCGTGTGGTCAGCATACTAGGTCTACAAAATTAAATTCTACTCAGAGGAGAAGGAATCTCTGATATTCTGATAGGAGACAGCTTTAGTTCAGTCCTAATGTTTTCTTGTATGTTCTATCGAAACCTTTTATGTCTACTTGTTGGTCAGTTCCAGTTACCAGGTTGTTATGTTCAGTAAAGCCTGTTTTGCTATAGGGCATTTTTATGGCAGTCTTTCTGTATTTGCTTTTATTGTAGGGTCAAATAGAATTGACCGCAACTGATAAAACAAAGGAAAGTACTATTTTCTGATTCAGCCTAGGGAAATGTAATTTCTCTATAGCAGCAATAAATTACCAATGAAAATATTAGTTAATACACGAATATAAGTGTTTCTATGTAATTAAATAATTAAATAGAGTAACAAGGTTATTGCAGGTGATACTGTAATTATTAAATCACACCTTTCCATGTATGTTTCTATCACTCCACAAGTTATCACTATAGTTTTTAACCTATTTTGCTAGGTTTTAGTGATCAGGATATGTTGTTTTAATATTTAATTAATAAAGAATTGAATTTTAAAACTTCCAACTAACATCCCAGAGTGCCCCAATTAGTACACTTCATTTGCCTCTCTGTTTCTCTCTACATTATTCTGTATATGGGTGCACCTCACAGGTTTTAAATTGTTAGTCACTAAGGAGAGTAAAGCAAAAAGTAGGAGTAAGTTTGCTCCTGGACAAACCATGGTACAATGTAAGGGGTGCAGATTAGTTTATTATTTTGCACGTAAGTTAAATATTGACTTTTTTTTCATGTAGCACACAAATGCTTGATAGCTGTATTTTTACACTGAAAGTTGATCTAGGACATGCCCTATCCCAACTATAAATCTGACCACACATTTTAAATTTACCTCCCCCTCCATTGCAACATGGTTTTGCCCAGGTGCAAAGTTACTCCTTTTTTATGCTTTGCTCTCCTTAATAACTCAGGTCCCCGGGAGCATAAGGATCCGAATGGACAATCAAAAGGAGATGTGATATAATAGTACCTAGTGCAGTTTAATCAACATTCTTGGCATATGCTACAGGTGCAGATCTGGATGCATATGGACGTAAATTCACTCATTTTACAGGTTGACTTTATTAGAGCAAATTATGCCCAACATGTATCCAACTCAGCTTCAGACCCTCATGTATATTAAGTAAAAATTAGGCTCCCCAAAATATGGCTCTCTAGGCGACTTCCTAATGGTATCATTGGACCTGATCAGGTATATTCAAAATGGTTGCTTTTCAGGTGAGCCTGGTCTCTTTGAGTGGGATTTGTCCCTGTGACAGACCCGGGCCTTATATTGAGAATATCCTGCCAACCCGGTCTGTCCTCAGTGGGCCAACTGAACAACCAGATCTCTTATTGCTGTGGTGTCCAGAGAGGGAGGGGAGAGGCAGCTCACAGGAAGTGGGAATCAGCTGTGGACCCTGTGACATCAAAAAGTAGTGGAACGGGTTAAAAAGAGGAGGGTCAGGACCTTATCTAAAATCAGGAGGGGGTCTCTCCCTGTTTGCTAACTATTGTTCTAGCAAGTCTGCAACACAGTCCGAATGGCACCATCACCGCAGGGGGGAGACCACTGATGTCATGCACTATTTCCACCCCTGTTACCACCCAAACTCTCCACACCACCAATCAGAAGAGGACAATGAGTGGGGGGTTGTGGAAGGGACAAAAGGGGAGTTGTTGGAGAATCTTGGGACAGTGAGGACTTGGACTGTTGGAGAGTAACCGTATTCTCGGAGGGCCTTAAAGGAATGCTTAAGGCAGGAGCTTCTTGACAGAGATCGGACAGTGTACCTCTAGGACTGATTCTGTTACCACTCCATCGGGAGACACTCGCAGATTCTGGGGAATTGGTGAGCCTACATCGGTAGGGAGACTATACCCAGGGTCCCACCAAGCTGGTGGAGAGTTGGCCGAGCGGCTGGGATCAGCAAGATACACAGACCCACCTTAAGGATCAGAAACCGTGGCCCACTTGGATTGTCAGCTGTGGATTTTATTACCAGGAGTTTGGGCCTGCTAGGACTCTGTGCTTGGAGGTAACCTGCTGGGGACTATGTTGGGGAGTTTTTACTTGCACTGGTGATTTTCTGACACTTGATATATTTGGTGGGGGAACAAGTTTCTCCTTGGGGAGCACTGTTGTATTTTACTAAGTGTGTACACTTTGTTTAATAAAAGGGATTATTATTTCTTTCCTGTCTCCTTACCTGTGTGACCTGTGAGCCTAGAGGACAGGGTATCTAGTGAGCTTTGGTTCTAACCCCGGTGTCCTCACAGTCCCCAATTCCCCTAATGTTAATGTGCTTAATACTCTATGTAGAAATTGTATATCTGACCAGCGTCAAACCATCAAGGAGGTACCTCTTTGGGAAATTAGCTCTCAATTTTAAAACACATATGTATGGCCCAAATGTATGGCACTATCACTGTTTAGAGTTAGGACCACCCTATTAGCAAAAGCGCCATGGAGTGGTGGGTGACTTTAACATACATTTGCAAATGTGTGCAACTAAGACTTTTACATTTTTATCTACAGTAGAAATGGCAGGTCTTTGCTGGCTATAGCACTGTGCTGGGAGAATTTTCTGTGTGTTTGTTCCTTTCAGGATAACCCCACCCTTTCAAGCACCTGCTAGGAGCCTATAAATTGATTAAACAACTTCCACTTCTGTATACGACTGGATACATTGCTGATGAAAAAAAACAGATGTTGGTAAGTATATCTAGGGATTTATTATTTTTAATAAAATGATGTGTTATAAAAGAAATGTGTGATTTAGTTACATTTTTTTATTATTAAATGATGTGGTATAAAAGAGGGATGTGTTTTATTTAAATTTAAGTTTGTGGTACTACATGGCTTAGCAGGCCCTGGGTGTCAGAGAATGCTGGCAAGTGCCAGCATGCTGTGGGTTTGCTGGTGCTTGTAGTTCTACAAGCACCAGCATACCCAGGCTACTAATGGCACAATTCCACAAACTAAAATAGTGTTTAAATAATTTTTTACTTTTTTTTTACATTTTTATTACCCCACATCCACCGCACAGGGGTGTGGGAAAAGACCTAATGCTTTCAGCATGGGGCTAGGCATCCATAGAGGAGGGCCCACACTTTATTTTTTGCAGATCCCAACTTCCTAGGGGATCCAGCCCCGTACTGAACAGTCTGGGGCTGGTAGGCATCATGGCAGCCGGCTGGCTTGCCTAGTGCTGGTTAGAGGAAAATTGGGTGGACCCCATGCTGTTTGTCCCCCTGATTTTCACACAAACAACCCTAAGATGGCACCTCTAAGGTTTGTAATTAACGCTTTAATTACACCCACAGCCACCACACAGGGTTATAGGAAGAGCCTTTGTGCTTTCAGCACAGGGCTAGAGGGGGAGGAGGGCCGCACAATATTTTTATGGACTGCACTCCCTATGGAATCCAGCTCCATGCTGTAGAGCCTGGGGCTCTGTGTCAGTATGGCAGGGGGACCCCATGCTTTGGGTGTTCTTGCTATAGTGCCTCCAGACCAGGGCCGGACTGGGACTAAAAATCAGCCCTGGCATTTAAGGTACACAGGCCCACCTCAGTTCCAGCAGGAATGAAAATATGTGCCGCCGCGTAGCGGTGGCGCTGAACACGGCGTGACCTCATTGTGTTGTGGGTGTGACCAACATGGGGCATTGATACATACATTATAATAATACATTACATTTAGCATTTTAGACAAATACACAGGCCCTACTGTTAGAAGCACACAGCTTTGCCTTCACAAGCAGTACGTTGTGAAGCGGGACATACCTCCCAACTGTCCTTGCAGTCGGACCAAATCCTGACTAAGGGAGACAGTCACCCAAATTCAGGACTGCCCTACCAGATTCAGGTTAGTTGGCAGACTGTCCTGCTCTCTCCTACCTGTCTTGGTCACTTTCACCACTTGTAGCAGATGGTTTCTTTAGCTCAGTTCATTCTTGTCTTGATCCTGGAATATTGGATGCCCTATTTTGAAAAAAAAAATGGGTACATGAGATTTAGAAAACTCCAACCAGCCCCAATGTTAAAACAATAGCACTCACGTTTTATAATTAGGCCTCCCTCCAGTCCCCACAATAATAATATTCACATTTAATAAGTAGACCTATTTCCCTCCAACCAGCCCCAACATTAAATTAACAGTATACCCATTTACTCAAGACATATTTCCCTCCCTCCAAACAGTCCCAGCAATAAATTAAATAGCATTAAAATGTAATAAATATAGCCATTTTCCACAACCAATCCCGACAATAAATAATTCATATTCACATTCAATAAATAGCCCTTCTCCCCAAAATCAGCCCCATATTCAATTGATAGCCCTAAACCACCCCAGCATTAAATCAAAGGTTCTTTCACCTCACCTTAAATAATTAGCCCCCACCTACACTCCACCATTAAATAGCCTACCTCCCACACTATATTAAGATCCTCCCTTCCCTCACATATTATATTAAAATACTGCGCGCACGCACACACACGCTATATTTAAAATACTGCGCTCGCGCACAATATATGAACATGGCCAATCACGCACGTACACTATAGCAACATGGGGCCACACATGCACAAAATTAGCCCCACAGCCACACTGTTAGCCCCGCTGGTTGTTAGCCCCACTGTCTGGTTGTTAGCCCCACTGTCTGGTTGTTAGCCCCACTGTCTGGTTGTTAGCCCCACTGTTTTTCCTCCACTGTTTGTTAGCACCACTGTTTGTTAGCCCCACTGTTTGTTTGTTAGCCCCACTGTTTGTTTGTTAGCCCCACTGTTTGTTTGTTAGCCCCACTGTTTGTTTGTTTGTTAGCCCCACTGTTTGTTTGTTTGTTTGTTAGCCCACTGTTTGTTTGTTTGTTAGCCCACTGTTTGTTTGTTTGTTAGCCCACTGTTTGTTTGTTTGTTAGCCCCACTGTTTGTTTGTTTGTTAGCCCCACTGTTTGTTTGTTTGTTAGCCCCACTGTTTGTTTGTTTGTTTGTTAGCCCCACTGTTTGTTTGTTAGACCCACTGTTTGTTTGTTAGACCCACTGTTTGTTTGTTTGTTAGCCCCACTGTTTGTTTGTTTGTTAGCCCCACTGTTTGTTTGTTAGCCCCACTGTTTGTTTGTTAGACCCACTGTTTGTTTGTTAGCCCCACTGTTTGTTTGTTAGCCCCACTGTTTGTTTGTTTGTTAGCCCCACTGTTTGTTTGTTAGCCCCACTGTTTGTTTGTTTGTTAGCCCCACTGTTTGTTTGTTTGTTAGCCCCACTGTTTGTTTGTTAGCCCCACTGTTTGTTTGTTAGCCCCACTGTCTTTCCTCCACTGTTTGTTTGCTAGCCCCGCTGTTTGTTTGTTAGCCCCACTGTTTATTTGTTAGCCCCACTGTTTGTTTGTTAGCCCCACTGTTTGTTTGTTAGCCCCACTGTTTTTCCTCCACTGTTTGTTTTTTTGCCCCAGTTTGCCAGCCCCACTGTTTGCCACACTATTACTTACTTACAAACACACACAGACACTTACCTTTTTACATCCAGCAGCAGCAGCAGCACCCTGCGCGCTGGTCAGCCAACGGAGAATCAATGACTGCCGACTATGCAGTAATCACATGGGACAGCGCCTGTCACGTGGTGCCGTCCCATGTGATTACTCACATAGTCGGCAGTCACTGACTCTCCATCCGCCGAGCAGCGCGCAGGGTGCTGCTGCTCGGTGGACATGCGGACCGGCCCTTCTGGCCATCGGCCCTTCTGGCATTTGCCAGAAGTGCCAGATGGCCAGTCCGGCCCTGCTCCAGACCCAGCTGGCTTGCCTAGTGCTGGCTATCATACAATCGGGGGGACTCCACGCTCCTCCCCCTTCTTTTGTGACTGCCAGTACTAGGCGGACGGCACAAGTGTTAATGTTGTTTTTTTAATTCTATCTTTTAACACTGTATATAGTCTGAATTACAGCTGAACTTAGACTAGCCCCATAGCTGGTGCAAGATATGGCAGAAAAACAAGTAACTTTGAATTTGCATAGAGCTTGATTTGGACATGGCTGCATGTGCTCAAGTTTGACATTTCCCTACGGGAAAATGGCTACGGCAAAAATCCCATTCCTCACCTAGGCCACTTCCTGAACTTGGACACAGTGGTAAGTGTCCCTTGCATGAGCTGGCGTACGGAACAGGGCTGCATTTACTGAGGTAAGTGTCCTTTTCATGCGCTGGCGTATGTAACAGGGCTGCATTTACTGAGGTAAGTGTCCTTTTCATGCGCTGGCGTATGTAACAGGGCTGCATTAACAGCCATATCTGCTGGTTGTGGGCATGCGCAGTGATTTTGTGGATGATACAGTCAAACTGGGCAGATACGTGCATTGATGAATCAGGCCCATAGTGTGTAACATCTTTAACCAATAATATTCGTAACAACAGTTACAGTTATGCCGCTCACCTCATTTCAATATAATAGTATAAATAAATGTTGTCCTTTATAAAATCTTTAAAATTTTCTCCTGTTTTTCACTATATGGAAAAAAATAATATATATAGTGCAGAGTGTAGCAATAATTGTATCAGCCACATAATAAATATAAATATTCTGCTCACTTATAATAGATGAGAAAGAGACTTTAAGATCACGTTGTGGTGATTGTCATATACCAGTTCAACAGTTTTATTGTCTAAAACATTGATTGCTAATATAGTGTAAAATCATCAGTACATTTATATAAAAATAGTCATTGCACTCACAATGCGTTCAGGTTTCAAAAGCATATATCCATTAAATGGATGGTGGAATAATGTCCTATATGTAGAACAGCAGAGTTCCATGTTGCTAACCATTTCCTATGTGTTTTGTGAAACTCTTCTCTTCACTTCCCTGGTTCGCTAGTGCTGGGGATAGTATTCAACATCATATGTCATTTACACCTCTCCCTGGCCACACATAAATAGTATGGCTTTCTCAAGTGTATATGCGTCATTTTCTTGCCTTGTCTCTGTTCACAATGGCACAATGTACTCAGTCTACGTTAGAAGGCTCCTTAACGTCTCTCCAGGCGCAAGTAGTTATAAGTGACAGAATCAAGCAAATCTTCATTGGCGCATACAAGTGAGCCAACTTTCTGGGGATGCGCATAGTGAGTTTACGCATGATCCTCTATGCAAACTGGCACGGTGCCCACTCTACATCAGTCTCTATGTGTTGTTTGTACAAAATTCCATTATGTAAGGGGGTTTCATCTCCAAAATTCCAGTAACCCCTGACACATACTTTGTGTGCTTCTTTCTCCCTGATCCAGTGATCTTGATATCACAGTTATGGTTATTGTCTGTAAGACTTAGGGCTAGATTTACTAAGCTGCGGGTTTGAAAAAGTGGGGATGTTGCCTATAGCAACCAATCAGATTCTAGCTGTCATTTTGTAGAAAGTACTAAATAAATGAAAGCTAGAATCTGATTGGTTGCTATAGGCAACATCCCCACTTTTTCAAACCCACAGCTTAGTAAATCTAGCCCTTAATCTTCATCGGTTTGTGATTGAATTTGCTGTGAATGCTGGTCTCCTAAATATTCCAAAAATATAATCAATTCTAGCTCTTTGTGGAAGCTTTGTTTTGCTTGAATGAAACCATTAAATATCTGTGGAGTCATATGCAGCTCTTGGCTAAAAAACTGCAATACAGATTTAACTGAATGTAACTTCCTCATTGACCATGTAGTCTCTCAGGACTGGAAGTGCTGTTACAAGTTTGCTTTTTATTTGCATTAGTAACGGATACATTGCTATATCCAAATGATGTCTGTCTACCAGTTTTCTTAATACAGAACTGACCAGTGTGGTCAGAAAATGCTAAATAGTTTGTAAATCCTAATAGTCTCTGAACAGCCCGTAGAATATCTTTCTTGAGCATATATAGAATGGATCTTAAGTTGTTTGGAACTGAGTGCAAGCCTTGGGGGTCACTAGATGTACAATAAATATGGTACTGGTCATAGGAATTCTGCCCCCTTTTGATGCACACCGAAAATTTCCTCTCCCTCTCCTGCTCCTAGCCCAGTCGGCCTATTACCACCCAACGGCAACTTCAGGGCAAGTGGTTTTGTTGAGGTACACTTATTCTCTTTCCACTGGGTAGTTCTGTCTAGATTAACTTGCCAGAACCCAGTCTTGGCATCCAATACTAAGACCACTTTTGCCAAGCGTGAAGTGACGTCTTATTTAATGGTAAGCATTAATAATTCTGCATTCAAAGCCTTAGAATCCGTACATAGTCATAGTTTGCCGGGCTTCTTAGCTGCAACAATGCTGCTAATCCTCCCTGACTTTTTCAAACTATAGATTTTCTCTAATATAATTATTTCTTCTTTTTCTTCTGTGTAACAGAGATTTGCATGTCATAGTTGTAGTTGAACTGGAGGTACTGTTATCTAAAATGGACCCAGGTAGATATTACAGTCATTGGAATAGATCCCTATTATGAGATATTATCTTCCCATATGACACATGAGATATTTTAGCTGGTTCAAAATGTTCATCCCCTGCTTTAAGATATGTGTGTACCATGAGCAGCCCCATTTTATTTGTATCTGCTGTGAGCAGTGACTTGTGTGCTACTTTTACACCCTAAAATAAATCAGTATACTTTCTTTGTATATGTGCTATTAAAAGTATAATGTCTCATAGATATATAGTGCAGACTCTACACTATCTTTGATTTGATGGATTACATTTATCGGTTAATTACTACTATAATACCTCCCAACATTGCAGAATATCAGGATAATATTTGACCATGTCAATGATTCATATTACCATGCCCTTTATTTGTCCAATCATGACCTTATACCACCCAGACACACTCACATTTTAAAGAAAATAGAAACACCTCGAAATTTCCCAGCACTATTCCTGAAGGTAGTGGTATTGTTTAAAAAAAGTGTTAAAAATATTCTAAATCCCTTCAGTCCCACTTGCCCTGCAGATATACATTTCACATCTTTTCCATTGGGCACGATGGGCAGGTGCCCGGGGGCCCCACGGGCAAGGGGGCCCCATAGGCAATGCTATTAATAAGAATAAATAATCCTGCAAAAGAAAAATCCTGCAAAAGAAAAACTACAAGGGTCACTGAGCGAGTACATTTAAAAAAAGCAGTGCATCGGGGCCTATATATATATATATATATATATATATATATATATATATATATACATATATATATATATACATATATATTATAGGGGCTCCGATGCACTGCTTTGCCCGGGGGCCCGTAATGTTGTTAAGATGGCCCTGGCGCCTTAGCAGATATTTTGACTTCCAGGCAATATACCTAGTGCGCTACTTTAGAGTCCATGGATGGGGTGTCTCTAAAAAACATTCCGTCTCTCCGATTATGACTGCTATTGGCACATGAGTACCCTTATTAGAAAGAGGTGGCCCTCACTTTCAAACAGTGGAGCCCCTTAGTAGATATTGACTTGTGACAAATTGTTATCAGCAGACAATATAACCAGCTCATTACAGCAAATATGTCTCCATGAAAAGTTCCATAAAAAGAAAAATGCATTTTTTCAGAAGACCTTGAGCTATTCAGCCAGTATTGGTAATCCATGTTATGTAAGTAGTTTTACACTTTTATTTTGCAGATGTATAAAAACATGATTTTTCTCCTATTTTACTATCCTCTGGAATCTACTTTGTATTTCAGTCTTGGTTTATAAAGAAAACATTTATATTTACAGGACAAAATCATGTTTTATGTGGGTACTCCACATAAAAATAACTAACATTGATGTTGGTGTGTGACTAAACTTCGAAATTTCTCAGTTCGAGGCACTCTTAGGGTCTCCATAATTTTTTCAAAGCACCCCTAAGCCAAAATAATTACAAAGCAGTCCCCTCGCCTTGCTTACCCCCGGTACTGGATGCGGCACCCCGTGAGATTGCCATGGCACCCCAGGGAGCCACGGCACACAGTTTGGGAACCACTAGACTGGCCTTTAAAGTGGCCAAATTGACTTAGCACAAGGGTGAAAAAAGCCTCAGCAGTGAAAGGCTTAATACAATTATATGCACACACAGAAAAATGTTTATTGGGAATACTCTGTTAACAGTAATAGTAAAAGTGTTGACAGGTCTGACAAACACATGTTTAGTATATGCCTCACAAATTGTACAACTCACAAAAGCGATTGTTTTTTTAAAAATTGTAAAATTAATTCAACATAAATATGTGTGAATTTTGAACACAGGAACATGAGGCATCTTAGATAAATGTTACTTGGTTCCGTTACAGAATATTCTCCTAATCCTTCCTGTGCATCTAGATAATTATCTGGGAGCTGCCATATTTTTACTTTACTAAGATAAAGTAAAAATTGTGCTGTATAATAGTTAAGGAATTGTTAAAATTATCATGCATTTGTAATAGAATGATTTCAAGGAGATCAGAGGGTAAATGTATCATCCTCCGGTTTCTGCAAGTCGTTGGAAATCGGCGACCGTGCAGTGAAAATTTAAAACGGCGATGGCTTGTAAACTTGCAGAAATTGGAGGATGATACATTTACGCCCAGGTCTGGAACCCAACTTCAAGATTTTTGACTGAACTGAGCAGAGCCCTTGTATAGACGTTTGTATATAGAAGTGACAGGATGAGAAAATGAAGTTGTGTTTAGTTTGAAAATGGTATGTACGGAACTCGAGACTTCTGGCTGTTTTTAAATCTTTTATTTGTGTGTAAATGATATTAGAAATGGCAACATATATTGTTACATTAGAACTATTGTACTTTTCTTTAACTTTTACTGTCTACATCATGCATTATCAATTTGCTAGAGGCAATTAAGGTTTAGTCATTGATTATGCGAAAATACTAACTTTTTTCGCTCCATAAATTTCACAAAAATGCAACCAATTTTTACTCTCAGGTATTGTGTGTTTTGGCTTATTGAGCTTTATTGAGTAAAACCATGTGTGGATACTTTATATTGCAAGGATGTAGGTGAGGTTCTACAAAAATTGGCTAATATGCATCTTGGATTAGATAGATTAATTGCTAATTTTGATGTTAAATCAATGCATATCAATTTTCAATTGACAGCCATCTGTTGTCATACAGATAATGACTTTTTGGCCAAAATTTAGGTGGACACAAATTTTTACACAAGTTTTAAAATTGATATTTGCCATAAATACATTTGTTTGCCTTACAAGGCTCTACAGACTTATTTCAACAACAAGCTAGAGTTTTTGTAAAACAATTTAAAGAAATAGGTTATTACAATAAAAGTATATGGAAGGGACTTGAAAGACCTGAACAGACTTCCAGAGATACACTGTTAAGATCTAACTGAAAAGATATATGTTTGCACTTAAACTCACTGGGCCTGAGTCATTAAGGCAAAAAAGGAGTAAATGTTCTCTGGGACAAACCATGTTACAATGCAAGGGGTGCAAATTAGTTTATTATTTTGCACATTAATTAAATACTGGCTGTTTTCTAATCTAGCACAAAATACTTGATAGCTTTATTAGTAGACTGAAATGTAAAGTTGATCTAGGACATGTCCTACCCCAACTATAAATCTGTCCCCACATTTTAAATTTACCTCCCTCTCCAATGCAACATGGTTTTGCCCAGGTGCAAATGTTACTCCTTTTTTATGCTTTGCTCTCCTTAATGACTCAGGCCCATTATGTAGAACTGAAAAAGGGTGTCTCTTTAAAAGTATTAGTATACAATATTTAAAATATCTCTTTAACCTACGTGCTTGCTATTAATATCAAAACAAAGACACAAGTAGTATCATGGGAAAATTTCCAGACAAATGATTTCTAATAAAATGTACAGAACAATGTTTTTAGTTCTAAATGTTCTCATAACAAAATATTGTTACCCTATGATAAAGTGTATAAGGTACCACAAATGTGTGTAACATGTACGTAAAGAAATATTTTCAAAGGCAAATAAATTGCTGTTTATTGTTACTGACAAAATGACTGTATTTGATGGCTCCAAAATAAATATATTTATTTTGGGGGTTTTTATATTATGTTTTTATACAATTAAAGAGTTGTCCTGATCACTTACAAAATTGTGTTCTGGTGTTTTTTCACCAGAATAAATTGGTGTTAGAAGTGGCATGCAAACACCTGGAGGGGAGGAGGATCAGTACTTTTGGACCGTTCTGAGACAAATCCAGAGCTCATAAAATAGATGATTTCCCTATGGGTTTTGCTTCAGACATTGTCCTAAATGTCTCCTCTCTGGTCTCAGAACAACTACTTCATTAGACTACTGAAAGTCCTGGGAGAGCAGGAAATTTTTCGCTTGAAATGTGGTTTATTCCGGTAATATGATTAATATAAATAATATTTACATTTTGTTTTATGTGTTGTACCATATAATACTATGCTGTATACATTGAGCATTCGTACTATTACAAGTTGCTGGTATAATGTGACTTAAGGATTCTTTTTTGAAATGTTTGAAATGCATGTTTTGAAAATTAAGAAATCCAGTAAGGGACAAACGGCACTATTTCAGATGCTGTAATTAAGTGAGATAAATTAAGAAATGTGTGACAACCTAACTTATGTACTTCCTTTTTTTAGGGAAAAAGAAAAAACTTCCTAAAGTAACGCTTGTGAATTGGGTATTACAAGATAGGGGCAGATAGGACCGTCTATGTTAACCAAAAAGGGAAAATAAAATGTATAAACACTATAGAAATGTATATGAAAAGTTATTTGGGAAAAGATAAGCCACTAGGAATATATGCTACATAAAGCATGAGGTTTAATCGTTTTTTTTTTTAAGGTATGTTTTTAAGGTTTAATTTGAAGGTTTATTGTACAGTCATGGCCAAAAGTTTTGAGAATGACACAAGTATTGGTTTTCATAAAGTTTGCTGCTTCAGTGTTTTTAGACCTTTTTGTCAGACGTTGCTATGTTATACTGAAGTAAAATTACAAGCATTTCATAAGTGTTAAAGGCTTTTATTGACAATTACATTAAGTTTATGCTAAGAGTCAATATTTGCAGTGTTGAAGACCTCTGTAAGTCGCCCTGGCATGCTGTCAATCAGCTTCTGATATATATATATACTGACTGATGGCCACCCATTCTTGCCTAATCAATGCTGGGAGTTTGTCAGAATTTGTGGGTTTTTGTGTGCCCACTCGACTCTTGAGGATTGACTCGAAGATATTCGCCAACAAACAAGCAAAGAAACAAACAGACTTCTTCTTTTATATATATATATATATATATATATATATATATATAGATGTTTTCCAAATCCATTCAGTGGAAGGCGAAGAACAGGCTCCCCGGGTCAAAGTTCTGGCCAGGGTACACCAACGGGAGGTGTGACCGAGACCTCAACAACCTAGTATGTCTTCTGGGATCCAATGTTACCAGTCTGTGAAGTTATCATCCAAATCCATCCAGAGGAAGGCTTAGTACAGGCTCCCCAGGTAAAAGTTCTGCCCAGTGTACACTAATGGGAGGTCCGACCGGGACTCTAACCCCCCTAAAATCTGGCCAGGATCCAACTGGACTATGTTGCGTTGGTTTCATCACAATTGGTGTAAGGGTGTCTGAATGCATAACTGGACAGATGAACAAACCAAATCCATCCAGTGAAAGGCTCAGAACAGGTTCCCCAGGACAAAGTTCTGCCCAGCGTACACCAACGGAAGGTGCGATCGGGACCCAAAAACCTACTAAAACCTGGCCAGGATCCAACTGGACCACCTCCCATTGGTTTCATGCCAATCGGTGCAGGGATGTCTGAATGTATAACCGGGCAGACAATCAAACCAAATCCCCTGGTCAAAGGTTCTGGCCAGCGTACACCAATGGGAGGCCTGACTGGGACCTTCACCCACTGGTATGTCTTCTGGGATCCAATATTACCAGTCTGTGAAGTTTTCATCCAAATCCATCCAATAAAAGGCTCAGAACAGGCTCCATGGGTCAAAGTTATGGCCAGTGCATACCAACGGAAGGTCTGACTGTGTCCCTAAACCCCTTAAAATCTGGCTGGGATCTAACTGGACCACTTTGCATTGGTTTCATTCGAATCAGTGCAGGAGTGGCAAATAAATTTGCCTACAAACAAATAAACAAACAAACAAACAAACTTCTTTTTTAGATATATATAATTAGGTACCAATATTAAAAATGGGAAAGGGTGGCAGTGAGGTGGAGTGAGTAAATAATAAATAAATAAAGGAGGGCAAGGACATACTAAAAGAAATATCTATATGGGTAAAGAGATATAAGAATGTTCTCTATTACCTTATAAGCTTGATCGGTTCTAAGAACCTGGAGGGTTTTTGGTAGTGTAAAATAGGAAATCTTAAATAATACTATTGTCATAACATGGAGACTGGGCCTATTAATCAGAGGAGATACATCCTTGATTTTGGGATTTGACAAAAAGCCATGGCATACACACTGACCATAAACATGTTCTCTATCATGGAGATCATGGGGCTGATTTTTAGTGGGATGTATGCAAGTTTCCGTAGCATGTGCATATGCTCCTTTGCAGACTTGCATGAATCTGGTATTTATACCAACCTGCATCTGGAGAGGAAGGATGGGGTAGGGAAGGGGCGTGCAAATGCAGTATGATTATACCAAAGGTATATTCACACAACTGTGATCCATGCAGACCTGCAGAAGCAGTCCTATACGCCTGTTAGGATGCATTTGTTTTGAACCCACTTTAGGACAGGTGCAAACACGCACTGATGGTGATGAGTTAATATTATGACTAACATGGCTGCAAGAGGAGACCTTGATGACTTTGAGCAAGGGATGACTTTGGGGTGCATTTATTAGGAGCTTCAGTGATCAAGACAGCTGCTAATCTATTATGAGCAATAGTGTTCAAGGTACTGAGTGATCATCTTTATTTCATGTTACAGCATTTTCTTCCTGATGGATGGCTGTCTTCTAAGATGCCAAAGTCCCCATCCACTGAACACATGTGGTTGCCCAATGGTTTAATGAGAATGACTCTGATGTTATGTCATCATATGTCATGGCCACCTCAGTCACCAGATCTGAAATCAATTGAGCACTTTTGGCATATTCTGAAACAATGCCTGAGAGTTTTTTCCAACACCACCAATGACGTTCAGCTGAGTGACTTTCTTGTGGGAGAAGAGTGCTACATCCCTGTTGCACAATTTCAGACATTGGCAGACTCAATGCCATGGTACATATAGGGCATACTGGCTGCACATAGTGGCCCAGCATCCTATTTTTGGACTATATATCCGTGTTTTCATTTTTGTCCACTACCTGTGTATTTTTTTTTGTATGTGTGATATATGTTCACCCATTCCTTCAGTCATCTGCTAACTGTCATTAAGTCTTACTGTACTTACTGTAAATGTATTTATCCAATTGTTTAATTTTCATATTGAATATTGATGTAATAGGGTTTATATATTGCGCACTTTATATCTATTCATTTCCACTTCATTACGTTAATCATGTCATTTAAATTTGGGTATGTTATTTTTTTTAAAATTTATATTGTTTTATTTAATATATAGTTAATGCCCTTTATTTGTGAACTCATTTTTGCACATGTTGGGACCACTGAGTTAGCACATGTGCTATGCAGATGACTTAGCCTGTTGACAATGTTTTTGGTTTGGAGGCTGCACAGACTAGTTAATTGCCATCATAATAACAACATTGAGCTCATTTTATTGCTACCTGGACGTTTTTCTTATAAAGCAATACATCCAACATGTTAGCCTATATAATACTACTAGCTTCCTGTGCATTTGGTTAAACACGTGTTAGGGATAGGGTTTTTCTGGTCTGATGCCCTTTCCTACCATGGGTGTGTGACATTAGTTTTGTTTACCTACTATTTATTTTTCACATGTAAAGTGTTGTACAAAGCTATTTGTGAACTATATGGGTGTGAATACTTGGGTTTCAGTTAGGTTATAGATATTTGTTTTTTATTATTATGATGACAAAAGATTAAAAAAAAAAAAAACATTATGATTGATTTTATTCCATATCATGGGTAGGTTACTTGATAGGAATCTGCTGTTTAAAACCAAAGGCAGAATAATGTGGTTCAACCGAAAGAACTCAATCTTTCATAAAACATGTTTTTTTTTTGAACGAGCAATCTTTTAATTGATCTTATTTGTGCAAACAGAATGAAGTAAGTATGATAGACTTGATATATGGCCATGCTCAGAAAAGAGATTGCTTAATTGTGATAATTTAATCTGCCCACACAATAATCGCGACACACACACACGCACACACACAACCATTATTGTTTTCAACACACCAAGACACAAAACTAGTCAGGTGTCTGGCAACACAACCTGCAGTGTTGGAACTACAGCCACTGAGGGGCATGCTGCTATTGGGGCCCAAAGTGGGGACCCACATTCCTAGATTTCAACTTTTGGGGCTTTGGTTAATGCGCCTCAAAACCACTGTCTGGTTATCGATAGAACAATAGCTGTTTATTTTGGTGTTGAGTATATTGGCCAAAGCCTTTTTACCATTTCACATATCTTTTTTCCTGCACTAAATAATAAAAAGGCCAAGTACAGTATCATCACCATCATCATCATCACCATTTATTTATATAGCGCCACTAATTCCGCAGCGCTGTACAGAGAACTCACTCACATCAGTCCCTGCCCCATTGGAGCTTACAGTCTAAATTCCCTAACATACACACAGACAGAGACTAGGGTCAATTTTGATAGCAGCCAATTAACCTACCAGTATGTTTTTGGAGTGTGGAAGGAAACCGGAGCACCCGGAGGAAACCCACACAAACAACATAGCATATTGGCCAAAGCCTTTTTACTAGAGATGGTCACTGACCTCCGTGTTTTGGTTTTGTATTCAGTTTTGGATCTGGATTACCGTCGTGTTTTGGTTTTGGTTTTGGTTTGCAAAACCGCCATTGCGTGTTTTGGTTTTGGTTTTGTTTAGGTTTTGTTTTTCTATTTTGTTGAAAAATCAATGTTTTTGGCCCTAAAATAACCAAATTTAGTGCTCCACCTGTTTCTTGGATAAGTAATGTAATTGTAAAGCTAATAAATTATCAAAAAAACAGTTTCATTCCTGGTAGGTCTTCATTAATTCTACACAGAAAGCAGATTGTCTTCCTCTCCATCTATGCATATTGGCAATGCAGCCATCGTCTTTGGATGTATATTACACCCTAAACTTATAGTTAAATATGTAAAGAAATGGAAAAATGCAGTTTGCTTTCTGTCTCTCTAGGCCCCCTCCACTTGTCGAAAATACCAAAAAATTCAGCCGTTATAGACTGTACAATATTAATTGAAATGGACAAAGCCAGTTTGGTTTTTGTCTCAATAGGCCCCCTCCACTTGTCGAAAATACAAAAAAATTCAGCCGTTATAGACTGTACAATATTAATTGAAATGGAGAAAGCCAGTTTGGTTTCTGTCTCTATAGGCTCCCCTCCACTTGTCGAAAATACAAAAAAATTCAGATGTTATAGACTGTACAATATTAATTGAAATGGAGAAAGCCAGTTTGGTTTCTGTCTCTATAGGCCCCCCTCCACTTGTCGAAAATACAAAAAAATTCAGCCGTTATAGACTGTACAATATTAATTGAAATGGAGAAAGCCAGTTTGGTTTCTGTCTCTATAGGCTCCCCTCCACTTGTCGAAAATACAAAAAAATTCAGATGTTATAGACTGTACAATATTAATTGAAATGGAGAAAGCCAGTTTGGTTTCTGTCTCTATAGGCCCCCCTCCACTTGTCGAAAATACAAAAAAATTCAGCCGTTATAGACTGTACAATATTAATTGAAATGGAGAAAGCCAGTTTGCTTTCTGTCTCTATAGGCCCCCCTCCACTTGTCAAAAATACCCAAAAATTCAGCCGTTATAGACTGTACAATATTAAGAGAAATGGACAAAGCCAGTTTGGGGTCACTCTGTCTATGACACCCTACCCTTAAGGATATATTGCCCAAACAGCAGCCTTTCAAGACTGTACGTGATATGGAAATGCCCCAAGTCCCTTTCCTCTTTGGGGGTAGATTGCACCCTAGACTTAAATAGAAAGTTTTAAAAAGATGTTATCGTCATCATCTGGATCTTCATCCTCACCCTCATCAGTGTGTACGTCATCATCACAGACTATCAATTCATCGCCGCTTGAATCTGCCATTAGAGTACAGTCAGTGCTTGGATGTCTTTGATGGTGAAGGTCTTTCTTGTGGAAGATGTAGTTGATTTTTATAAACATCATTTTCTCCACATTTTTTGGAAGTAACCTTCGACGGCGATCACTGACTAAGTTCCCGGCTGTACTGAATACTCGTTCAGAGTACACACTGGAGGGTGGTCAGCTTAGGTATTGCAAAGCAAGTTTGTACATGGGTTTCCAAATGGCCTGCTTTTCCTCCCAGTATAGAAAGGGACTGTCTGACATTTCCATATCAATTACCTCTTGAAAATAATCCCCCACCATCCTTTGCATGTTTATACTCGTATTGGATGGAGTTATGGGCAAGGTCACAGATTTTTTTGAAAAATCCTTCAAACCAGCCCAGATGTTAAACTGTTCTGGTCTGCCCTCTGCGTTCTCCCTGCTTCTTTTTGGGAAATTAAATTTTTTACGAGCAGCAGCAGCTTGAGAAAGTGAAGGAGGACACGTCGTTAAGCCGAGGCCCAGTTCAGCGGCCAACTTGCTGAGCAATAGCTCCTTGCAAAAGTTCACATATCGCTCATTTACAAGTAAAGACTCAATGTAGGTCTTAAACCTTGGATCAAGCACAGTGGCCAAAACGTAGTGATCCGAGTTCAAGATCTTAATAACTCAAGGATCATTGTGAAGCGAATGAAGTACTTGATCGACAAGGCCAACATACTTTGCTGAATTGCTTGCTTTCAGCTCCTCCTTCAGTTTCTCAAGCTGCTTTTCCAATAGTCGAATTAAAGGAATAACTTGGCTCAAACTAGCAGAGTCTGCACTCACCTCACACGTCACAACTTCAAATGGTTTCAGCACCTTGCACAGCACTGAAAGGATTCCCCACTGTGCAAGAGTGAAATACATCCCCCCTCCTTTCCCAATGTCATGGCTTGTGCAATATGCTTGGATGGCTTTGCGCTGTTCCTCCATCCTCTGAAGCATGTACAGGGTGTACAATTTCACCTAGTTTCCACCTCTTGCTTAAGTTGGTGGCAGCGCAAGTTAAACTGCTCTTGGAGCTGCTGTAATCTCCTAAATGCTGTGGCTGAATGCATGAAATGGCCTGAAATTTTACGGGGGACAAAAGAATCTCCTGCACCTCACGGTTATTTTGTGGGAAGCTCTGCACCACCAAGTTGGTGGTGTGAGCAAAACATGGAATGTGTTGGAAATCACCCAGCTGTAATGCTCGCACTATATTGTTGGCGTTATCAGAAATGACATACCCTGGGGAGAGTCCAAGTGGTATAAGCCATGTATCAATCACATATCTTAGTTTGCGTAACAAATTGTCAGCTGTATGCCTGTTAGTGAAGCCGGTGATACAAAGAGTGGCCTGCCTGTGACAAATGTTATGTAGTGGTTTACATGCTGCTGCTGTTCCTGCTGGTGAAGGTGAATGACCAACCCAGTGGGCTGTCACAGTCATATAGTCTTTGGTTAGGCCATTTCCACTTGTCCACATATCTGTGGTTAAGTGGACAGTGGACAGAATGGCATTTTTCAGCGAAATCTCTAAATTTTTACACAGTTTTTGGTATAGTTGTGGAATAGCTTTACGGGAGAAATGGTGTCGCGATGGAATTCTGTAACGCGGACACAAAACCTTAATTAACTGTGAAAAACCAGCTGCGTTTATTGTGGAGATTGGACGCAGATCCAACACTAACATTGCAGCCATGGCGTCTGTGATTCGCTTGGCAACTGGGTGACTGCTGTCATATTTGCTTCCCCTCGCAAATGATTGTTTCACAGTTAATTGCTGAAATGTAGGACTGCTCATTTTCTTGACCTGCCTCTGGGATGACGATTCACCCCCAGCAGCAGCAACAGCAGCAGCAGTCGGACTAACGCTTTCTTCAGAGGAGTTAATAATAGTGTAGGAGTCATTCAGCCTTAATAAAGTGGGATGCAGGGCTAACTCCGAGCGCTACTGAGGATATTGATGAGGATGGTGTGGTGGGTGTATTTTGTAGCCTTCGGGATTTCGGTGACCGGAGGGTCTTAGCTGATGATGGAGTGCTTGTAATTTTTTTGGAAGAACTTTCAGCTTTTCCCAACACTTTGCCATGAACTCTCGTTAAATGGCGTAACATAGACGAGGTTCCAAAATGGTTAAGGTCCCTCCCTCGACTGACTGTGGCTTGACATACACTACAAATGGCTATACAATTGTTGTCTGGATTTGGGTAGAAATAATTCCACACGTAAGAATTGGGTTTCTTTGCTTTATGCCCAGCCATGACAATGGCCTTTTTCTTGTCATGTGCCAGAACTGCTGCCACTGGTCTAGGACTTACACAAACAACCTCATCCTCATCAACATCCTCATTAGCGCCCTCGTCGCCTACACAAATCTCCCCCTCATCCTCTTCTAATTCCAAAGTGGCATCCTCAATTTGTGTATCACCGGCTACACTCGGGCTATTAAGGCACACATCAGCAGAATGCTGACGATTAGACATCCCACTGTTGGATTGACTCTCCATAGGGATTGGTGTCATTTGTGAATAAAAGCAAACATTAACCTCTAATGCCTTACTGTTATCTTGCAGCTGGGCTTTGACACGTAACAGTAGTTGTGCACCACTTGTAGGCTCGGTAACTTTTTGGGATCTGCCACTAATAGATAAAGGTGAAGGCCTCATTCTCTCTTTGCCACTGCGTGTGTAGAATGGCATGTTGGCAATTTTTTTTTTATCGGCACTTAAATTTTGATCTGTTACACTTCTTTTTCGCTTCAACACAGTAATTTTTTTTTTGGTGTGTGTTTTTTGGACTGATTTCGAAACACTGTGTAGTTTGACATCGCCTTTCCCAGATGACGTACTGGGAACACTACCATCAGGACTGGTGACAGAACCTGGTTGCTCATTCTGATCATATGTGGACTGCTTTGAATCCATTCTGAGCCCAAAGCACTGGGGAGTGCTAAAAATTATTTGGTAGATACTGCTGACAAATATGACTTTTGACAGTCAGAAATATTTATGCACAATTATGGGGGACACCCCAAAAGCACTGGGGAGTGCTAAAAATTATTTGGTAGATACTGCTGACAGATAGTAATTTTGACAGCCAGAAATATTTATGCACAATTATGGGGGACACCCCAAAAGCACTGGGGAGTGCTAAAAATTGTTTGGTAGATACTGCTGACAGATAGTAATTTTGACAGCCAGAAATATTTATGCACAATTATAGGGGACACCCCAAAAGCACTGGGGAGTGCTAAATATTGAAAAAAAAACAACTCCTCTATCCTCCTCTCTTCTCTAGCGATTTTTGATAGCTCAATTGGAATAAGAATATTGTGTTCTCTGTCCCTAATCAGCCTGTGACTACACCCTGTCCTCTGCCTCTGTCAAATGGCGATGGATTGCTGAAGAGGCGTGTATTTATAATCTTGAAGTATCGCGAGAACCGAGCCCTGAGATCCGACGATGTCATTATGACGTTCTGCCTCGATTTGGATTCGGAGCGGGCGGGAGAGTACCGAGCTACTCGGCTCGGTACTCGGACACCCAAAGTTCGGGTGGGTTCGGTTCTCGGGGAACCGGACCCGCCCATCTCTACTTTTTACCATTTCACATATCTTTTTTACCTGCACGAAATAATAAAACGACCAAGTATAGTAAGGGCATGTTCATGTAATAGGGGCACAATTGAAGGTGGATGCATTTGCAAGTATGCCTGTCAGCAGGTGTGTCTCTTGTAGGTGTTCCACCACCAGTTTATGATCATCAGTGCAGACCTTTGCAGTGTAAAATAAATAATTATAAGAATAAGACAGGAACAAGAGTTGAATCTGTTAAGCACTCCAGGTCTGAAGGGGTTACCATCAATAATTTTAACACATCTTTATTATGTACTATTACTATTATAGTACATATTAAAGTTTTGTTTTAATTATTGATGGTAACCCCTTCATACCTGGAGTGCTTAACAGATTCAACTCTTGTTCCTGTCTTCTTATAATTATTATATGTTGAGCCAAGCACCCCCTCACTTTATATATTATTAGTGAGGAAGGTCCTCTTCCCCCTTTCCCGTTAGTTTATGCTAAAATAAATAATTAACTAAAAAAAGCAAGCAGTTTTTTAATTTATTTATTGTTATTATACATTAAAGTCATCAAGTATCATCATCTAGTATGGGACCGCATCATGATACACGTTAAACGTACCTTCATGAAGACGCATGTATCACACTATGTTGAGTTGCACATATCTTTAGACATGTGCAGCTCACCAGATAAATGTGCCATGCGACAAATAACATACAACAGATTGGACACAAAGTTTACAAAACATTTGTTATGATTATATTTGTATTCTCTAAAGTCTAATTTTATATTTCCTTCATCAACGGTGTAAGTTTATTTAGATGCTTTGTGCTTCAAGGGGTTATAACAATGTTCTAAGATATTCCACAAGAGTCCTTACGAAACATAAAAAGAAATCTTCTTTTTTGAAGATACAGTTCTGCATTTGTGAAGCTCTGAATTTCTATTATTATGATGACATCTCAATCACCTTTTAAACTGCCTGCCACGGCTACAGGAAAATACTGAGGAAATATTATTGACTAACATAATGATACTGTAGCAATAATTGGATTTTATGTGACCTTGTGAAGGGGAAGACATTGAACCCTTTCATTACAAACTAAAATATATATTTTTTGTTATTATGTTTTCTTTCTTTAAAATTCTGGCCCCTTCTCCACCTGATCTTTTTCTTCAACTTATCTTATATGCTTCCTGGCTTCCATTCTGCTATAACTTACTAGATAACCCTAGTGCTTTTATTAATGTCATCTATATCCTGAAGTAGAAAACAGACTTGGCTGTGATCTAAACAGGGGCCTGTGCAAGAGAGCAGTTACTGGCTTACTGACAATTGCATTCTGCACTATCCATATAGCAGAAAATTGTTATATAGGTGGTATGTAGGTTCAGCTAGACCGCACACCATTTACTAATGTACCCTAGCAGCGGCGCACGGAGGATTGTCGGGGGGGGTTTCCCCCCGCCGACCCAAAAAAAAAAAAAACAACCGAGAGAGAGCTGCGTTTTGCCAGCGCTGTCCTATACAGCAGCCACGGCGCTGTCTAAGAAGCGTCTGCGGCGGTGCTGTATACAATACAGCACCGCCGCGGACGCTTCTTTGACAGCGCCGCGGCTGCTGTATAGGACAGTGGCCACTTAGTTAGCGCAGGGGGGGGTTTCTAGAGACTCAAAAACCCCCCCTGCGTGCGCCACTGCCTAGCACAACATATGATAAGTCAGGGGTGCACGCAGGATTTTTAAGGGAAAAAAAATATAGAAAGATGCTGTGCATGCTCAGCAGCTCCATTTCGGCGGCGCTGTATTATACAGCAGCCGCGGCGCTGTCAAAGAAGCGTCCGCGGCGGTGCTGTGTTGTCAATACAGCACCGCCGCGGACACTTCTTTGACAGCGCCGCGGCTGCTGTACAGTAAAGTGCCGCTATGTAGGGGCACTGTTTAGAACCAGAACCCCCCCCCCCCCCCTGCGTCCAAAGATGTACTCTCTATGCCTCAACATATTTATTGGAGTTGTCCCAGTTTAACAACTTTGTGGGGCATCTTCCTACACTTATAGTTAATGTACTCATTTCCAAGTTAATTGAGTTTGAAATAATTATAGGGAATAATGGACAACTCGTTATGACCCGTACACTTTCACAAGATACTCAAAGACAGCAAACCACATCCTACTAGAGAATGCCGACCTCTGTTGAAAATAGAAATGCGTATCGTGAGATCACCTACATAGACGGACTATAGGGTATATTTATTAAACTGCGGGTTTGAAAAAGTGGAACTTTTGCCTATAGCAACCAATCATATTCTAGTTATCATTTGTTTAGTACATGAATCTGGTTGCTATAGGCAACATCTCCACTTTTTAAAACTCGCAGTTTAGTAAATACACCCCTATGTATCTAAACAAGAACACAAAAAATATTTATTCCTGGATCTACTTTTCACAGATCTAACCATTTCTGCTTATCTACTTTGGATTGTTATATGATCTTTTCATTTGCAATGATCATAAATCGGTGTCTATCGGGATTTATCCATGTCCGTACTACGCACCTACCTCCTCTACTGATTCCTCTTCCCCACCAACCCCTTCACTTCATAGGTAAAAAACCCAGGAGAATGCTTAAGTAACTTTGTAAAACAAAGTTTGATCTAAGCAAGTAACTTTGTTTTCCCCAACAAGAAGAGTTTATAGATCTGATTCATTAAGGAAAGTAAAGCAAAACAAATTAGTAACTTTGCACCTGGGCAAAATCAGTTTGCATTGGAGGGGGAGCTAAATTTAAAATGTGGGAACAGATTTATAATTGAAGAAGGGCGTGTCCTAGATCAGCTTTAATTTTCAGTATAAAAATAAAGCTATTATGTATTTGTGTGCTACATAAAAAGACAGCCAGTATTTTCCTTATGTGCAAAATAATAAACTAATATACATCCCTTGCATTGTAACATGGTTTTGTCCCTGAGAAAACATACTAATTTTTTTGGCCTTACTTTCCTTAATGAATCAGGCCCTATATGTTTATGTTATATGCAGCCCACAAGAGCATTCTGGTACCTGATCTTGCCTGTGAACCAAAGCTGCAATTGCTGCGTCTTTGCTTGATAACAAATACTAGTGTTACATGTGTGTTTTATTACTTTTCCGTGACACTTGTTCTGTATTACGTAGTTGAGAAATCATTTAAACTGAAAAAAATAAGTGACATATCTTTCTTAACAGAAATATACCTACTTTTAAAGTTTGAAACAAAACGTCTTTGGTCCACCCTCTATAAGTCTTAACCAGTTCCTGACCTCTGAATATATATTTACCCCCAGCCGCTGATAATTGATGTCGGTTGTATATTTCAGCTGTGTGTAAGGGTACTCTGAATGCCGTGGATCCCTGCAATGTGGCCAGGAGTCACTACTTTTAATTCTAGCCACACAAAGTAAACAGCTGAATGCAGAATATATAGATGTCAACATTTCAAAATCATTTTCAGGGACACTTTGCTGCTAATAAAAGCACATGATGTGACGTACTATCTCGGCGAACCTTGTAGCACTACAATCCCCATCATGCCATGTGTACTGAATTTGAACATGGGATAGCAATTTACATTTATATACTTCTGCTTTGTAAATATGATCTAATTAAACCTGGGAAATAAGAAGAGATGGCAAAAGAGAATTTTCTTTCCAGCCAATTAATAATAAAAAATAGGGACAAATTTTTAAACTGGGTCTTTCCCTGGGAATTAGGGACAGTTGGCAACAACAGAATTACCACATTGGCAGAAGGGACTTCGTGACGTCATTATGGATGCCTTGTGTCTTAGATCAGGGAAATACAGCAGAGATCTATCAGAATTCCCCTGTCTGTCAGCATTATTATGTATGGCTTTAGTAATCCTATAGTCAGGAAAACAATCTTACTCAATTTGTATGTTCATTTCTGAGGGTCCCCTATCTATCATATAGAAGGCACTAAACCAACCATCTTACAGAGCAATCCTGTGTGCTCGATGAGAGTCATCATCTTACCTTGCCTCAATGAGAGCCATCATCTTACCTTGCAAAATCATGTAAAGGAAGGTGCATTGGATCTCATTTAAAGTTAGCAGCAAAGCAATAAAAGGAGCCAACCTTGGCAAAACTTTGTAGCACTAGGGGGGTGGGGGATTTAAAATGTGTGGACGGTTTTAAAGTTGGGGGCGTGTTCTAGCTAAACTCTAAATTGCAATGTAAAAATAAAGTTTTCCAGTAGTTGTGTTGGCTATAGGCAAAAGCAGCCGGTATTTTCCATGCATGCAAAAAATAAATGCAATTGTTCCCCTTTCGTTCCTTTTTTGCTTTTGTCCTAAATCTGAATGAGGCCCCTAATATCAAAAGAGAAAAACAGATTTTGCTTTACAACAAACTGATGTTAATGACCCCAAATGACTATATTATAAGGTGCAATATAAAATAATGAGCTAACTTACAGCTTCCACTCTATTAGTTTGTTCATTGCATTTATTAAGATTCAGCAAATTGAATTACTGCAATAATAGATCATTTAACCAAATATTAATTATGCATCATTTGATTATACTTTAACATTGAACCTATTTAGGGCCAGTCTAGCTTTTCTATTATCTCTCTGGTACTGTGAGCAGTATAATTAGCTATATCCACAACCCACTAAAAGTCACAAAATCAGCAATTAAGGTCAACCTTTGAGCTCAAAAAGAAGTTGTAGTATATACAAGTAATACTATAGACAAAATCCCTTCCATATAATAATAACAATATAATAAGCTTTCCTATCATAATAATAATAATAATAATCAATAAAAATAATAATCAATAAGAATAACATACTAGAAATAACTCTAAGATATGTACATTGAGAATTAATGTAATTTTCAATATTGTATATAGTGAAATAATACAATGGAGCCACTTACAACTAGCAATGCAATGCAAAATGTATTGTGCACCCTTTCTCCCAGTTGTGAGCCAGGAGCAGTGGGGCTGTTCTTGAGCTCTTGCTAACATTCTCTTCTGATGTTTTCAATTGATGTAACTTGTACTGATGTCACAGGATGGAAGGAGGTTGATGGCACCGAACTAGTGAGGTCAATGCATTTAGTAAACATGAAACATAACTAGCATTGCCATGGTTACTTAGCTCATTCTAGTATTTATTATGTTGGGTAACTGAATGCAAAGTTTAAATTAAGTAAATGAATCAGTCCTTTTGGTGCCCCACACTATCAGATGCCCGGGCTGTTGCCCAATCAGAGAGTGGCTTAGGTCGACACTGGCTGTGTGAACAGATATAGTATGGAAATGCCTACAAAGTGGATAAATGTGGCCCGACAAACAGTTTCAGATTGTAGGATTGTAGCCAGTGGTGAATTTCTTTTATGGAACAGAACCAGGTTTTTGGGTATTTTTGTAAAGTGGAGCTAGGATGTCCGTCATTCACTACCCCCCTCAAAATCACTTTGGATTACTCTTTTTTTGAGTCCTCCTTCTCTATATTCTTTAAGCTGTAGGTGCAAACAGGACCACTTAAAGACATGCGTGCACAGGACAAAGATCACAATCGCTTCTGCAAAACATAAGGGAAACTTGTGACTGTTTCCAAAAAATTGGATGTATTTTTTTTTAGAGCAAAAACATCTTCTCTGGTACAATTACACTGTGTGAGAGTTTATTATTATTTTTTATTTGAAGAGCAACATCAGAGATCTGTTAGGACTCACGACAGTTTTAGAGCTTGTGCCAAGGTTATGAGGGGAATTAGATGGAGAGCCACGGTGGCTTAGTGGTTAGCACTTCTGCCTTACAGCACTGGGGCCGTGAGTTTGATTCCCGACCATGGCCTTATTTGTGTGGAGTTTGTATGTTCTCCCTGTGTTTGCGTGGGTTTCCTCCGGGTGCTTTAGTTTCCTCCCACACTCCAAAAACATACTGGTAGATTAATTGGCTGCTATTAAATTGCCCTTAGTCTTTCTTGGTCTGTGTGTGTATGTTAGGGGATTTAGACTGTAAGCTTCAATGGGGCAGGGACTGATGTGAATGAGTTCTCTGTACAGAGCTGCAGAATTAGTGGCGCTATATAAATAGATGATGATGATGATGATATAGGGTTGAAAATACACCTACTTGTTAATACCTGTATCCGCCAATAATCCTTTGTTAGATATGGAGATAGGGATTTTCTCAATTTAAAATATAGAGCCTTGTATGGGTAAATAGTCCCAGTTTAATTTTCATACTGTTTTCCTTCCTGTGATTTTAGCTCCGTCATGTTAATAAATAAGCAAAAATTAAGTCAGATTCAGGGCTCATGGAGTAGATTTATTTTGTGTTAGTGTAGTAAATTTACTTAGAAGTGTTAGTGCTGCACTCTGTACATACATCTACGGATTGTTACCAATACTGAACCTGTACCTGTGCGAAAAGAATGCATGACTAATGTGTCTAAAGGGCATTTGTGAACTTAAATCTTAAGGAACTTTATTGCCTCTCCAACAAATAGCATCATTAATTTGCTTTATCAACTCTCACCTATCTATACACACATGATGAACATTAGGCAAGCTGGGCTTTTTCTGTCTTATATTCTGAATTTTCACTGTAGAAGTATTTACAATACCCAATAGTACTTGACATGGTAAGGTAACTGGACGTGGTAAGGTAGGTAACTGGACGTGGTAAGGTAGGTAAGTGGACGTCGTAAGACAGGCCACTGTCCTATCACTTATTTATAAAACAGTTTAATTTTCTTCTCCACTTTTTTTGTTGCAAACTAATTTTAACACATAAAGGACAGCTGTAGACAGCTAATTACTTGACTACAGTTTCACTGTATTTGTGAACTGCTCTGTGGGATGTCAGAATATTTAATTCAGGATGTTAAAAAGACTCCAAAATGTCACAATAATTATTTCACAGCAGGCAATTAAAACACTGGAAAATGCCAACCAACTGTGTTCCTTGTTATTTGAGAAACTGAGTGACTGACACACAAAAAAGAAATTCAAATCATGCACGGTGAGAGTATAAAATTTGGTGGACACAAACACATGGCTTTCAATCATTTTTCAAAGCACAACCATAACAATAAGTATGCTTTCAGGTTTTCTATTTAATTGAAAACTAATAGCACAACTAGTGAGTGGTATTCCTTGTAAACAGCAAATTAAGAAACATTATATAAAAATGCTAACAATCACTCTCAGCCACAGTTACAATAAAAAAATAAATAATAAAAATTAAACTACGGGGCATGATCACAGATGACTGTTTGAGCCAGTGAGAGACTGGCAGTGAGAATGCAGTGATACTGTCCCCATCTACTGGCAGTGACAATGCATTGATACTGTCCCCACCTACTGGCAGTGAGAATGCAGTGATACTGTCCCCACCTACTGGCAATGAGTATGCAGTGATACTGTCCCCACCTACTGGCAGTGACAATGCAGTGATACTGTCACCACCTACTGTCAGTGACAATGCAGTGATACTGTCCCTACCTACTGGCAGTGACAATGCAGTGATACTGTCCCCATCTACTGGCAGTGACAATGCAGTGATACTGTCCCCACCTACTGGCAGTGAGAATGCAGTGATACTGTCCCCACCTACATGACGGAGGCAGGAGAGCTCCAGGAAATAGAGGTCTGAAGACCCAACAAGCCCAATGAGTACAGCTAAATCTTGTGCAATGTCTTCACCATACTTAGAATTTATTAATTTGGCTGGATAATCCCTTAATAGGCTTATTCCAAATAAAAGTCATAATTTAGTTTGGGGTGGAATGAAGTAAGATAAAATAAAATGCAAAATCTTACATATTTGCGCTGCAGTGATACCCTGATTTTGGCGGGTTGTCTGATGCCTGTACTGATCCAGCACATAGGATCCTCACTGTTGCTTACCCTGAATATAAATGTGTATCACTAGCTAAGGGACTCACCTACAGGAGATGCCTTGATGCTGGCAGTTCTCCTTTATGTATATGCTGATACATAGTGATTTTTATATATTGTTTGTTTCTGAGCGTCGGACATTATTCTTTTATTTGCACTTGCACATTGATCTTATTTGTCCTTGGCTGCCGTCTCAAATGATTTTATTCACTTGTACACATTTCATTCATTAAAGAAGTGCGCCTTCTCCTCTTTCACTATAGCTCAGGTGAACCCAGGACAAATGGTATATGGTAAGGAGGGCCACAGGGGCTTCACAAGGGGGCGCTGGAGATGCTTGCACTGGCCCTGGACGGACCTTTATCAAACTCACAAGGAAATTATCAAGTCCCTTCTCTGTGAAAATAGAAGATGAAATAAGGACATAGAAAGTATCTTATCTGCACAACAGGCACCAGGGGACAGATGTAACTGGAGCTTCCCTGAAATGCAGATGAGAATTTATATTTTAACTTATCTTACTTAACTAAACCCAAAACAAATGTTTAATTTTTGGGAGAAAGTTGCCTCCAAGGATAATGTCACACTGCTGCTTCTTGTACAGTTCTTTTAGTTTACAGGCACATAGTAATGAATAGAGTTTCTTAAATTTTGTCACGCTGTGTTGATACATTAGGAATACTGTGTTTCATCCTGTAACACATTTTACAAAGAATGATGCCATTCACACAAATGTCTTTTGCACCTATGTATAACTGACAGATTAAACAAGCACGATAGGTGGCTCTAATAGAGCAAATTTTAAAAAAACCTCTAAAGTCAAAACACAATTATTGCTTGTTGATATCAATATAAAATAATTGTATTTTACTCACTTGCACATTTTTATCTCCTGTTGATGAGCTGCATAGTATTCATTCTACCCCACAGTTCACACTTCTTATGACAAGTCTGCTCCGTAAAGACACCTCTCATCCTGTTTCTGTATTCCCTGCTCCCATAACAGCAGAGTAACCGATACGCAAATCTCATTGGTCAATTTAAATGTACTGGGGCCTGGTGTGTACATACACTATGAGCCCCCACGCCACACGTGACTCTCCACTACATGTAAAACATACATTAAGCAGCACACAATGCATTGTCAGTGTGTGGGGCGAATCATAATGTATATTTGACATGTAGTCAAGACTTGGATGGTCCTGCCATATGCATCTCTCTCTTGGTCTCCGGTCACATTATACCGCCTTCTCTTGACAAACATGATCCCCATCACTCCCTCTCCTTGTCACATGTCACCACCACCCTTTCTCCCATTGCCAAAAATGATACTACTCTCCCTCCCATTCTCACTTATCATATTTGACAAAGGAAGAGAAGGTGAGGTCATATGTTACAGAAGGAGAGTGGGGAGGACATGAGAGTTCTCCATCACAGCAGCTACCACCGATGCTGTTCCATGCGGGAAGGAACTCTACACCAGTGTCTCCTATTGATGACACATGCGCTCTACACAGACGGCCCATGTCTTGGGGCAGCAACATGCGCACCACGGTTACATACATGCGACTCCCCTCTGCAGAGCAGCATAATGCAAGACATACCACCTAACTATCCCCAAAGTCCCGACTGTACAGGACAGTCCACCAATATCATTATTGTTCCAGATACCTTACACTTCAAGAATCTAAACCTTGGAGGATGCACTACAAAGTTCTGTCTTTTCACAAATCCTGCGGGCTTTACACACACACACACACACACACACACACACACACACACACACACACACACACACATATTTTGACAATTGGTATTGAACACTCACTCTCATTGCATAATGATACTTTTCAATTGCAGTTCCATTCTATCTGACAATGTTTTGTTTCTTAGAACTAAAAGGAATAAGAGATAAGATATAGGAGGTTCCCAGTATCATTCTGCCTTATGTTCGTCAGTGTACAGAGTTCAAGTAAAACATTTATAAAAATCACTTATCTATACTGTTTTTTCTCCTAACTAATTTATGTTTAGACCAAAATATTGAATACTTGGGAGTTGTGTAATTGTTGAACTGGTTGCTTATTTTGTTATACTTATAACATGTGAAACAATGAGCCTGATTCATTAAGGAAAGGTTACAATGCAAGGGGTGCAATTTAGTTTATTATTTTGCACATAAGTTAAATATCATCAGTTTTTTTCATGTAACACACAAATACTTAATAGCTTTATGTTTACACTGAAATTTAAGGTTGATATAGGACATGCCCTACCCCCAAATATAATCTGTCCCCACATTTTAAATTTAGCTCCCCCTCCAATGCAACATAGTTTTTCCCAAGGTGCAAAGTTATTCATTTTTTTTACTTTACTTTCCTTAATGAATCAGGCCCAATATGTTCACACTAGGTATGGACTAAACAACAATTATCCTATTGAGCAACTCATAGATATTTCAATTTAATCAGAGGGTGTGATCTTCCAACTTACTAGGAACTTATTTTTTATACTAGAATAGAGTTGGGCTAAATAAGACACTCCTAATCCACTAAATTTTAAAAACACTTTTATTGACAACATTAAAAAGTTGTATATGCACGTCTTCACATTTACAAAGCCCATGACGGCAAAATATTTAAAATAAAGATAAGACAAGTGAAAAAACAGAAAGAAATTAGGTGCTCTGTTAAATTTAAATCAGACCCTTAGGTGGGGGTCTGAATATATTGTCTGGTAAACCAAGGTCTACACTTATTATATTATTACTGTATAAATTGTCAGCTTACACCTATATTGATATAATTGTATATTGTCTTTGTAACTTTCAATACCGTTACATATCTAGTCATTTTTTAGACTCGTGTTTTGAGTTTCTTCCTCTTTTCAAAAAATGTTTTACTTTTCATCCACACTTATTTGTGTACACAATTATTATATCCAACATTTGGATTTAGAAGAAAATCACTTAAGGTGGGAGACAAAAGATATATATTTAGGCTGGGTACACACTACAGAAGTTTCCGACCAATGTGTTAACTACAACAATTATACCTACGACTGAAGTTCCGATCAGTCGGTGTATTCATGTGAAAACACTATACAGGGTTTAAACGATTTTTGCACAATCAACTGTCCGGACAGTGACTTCTGTTAGTCATAACATTGTCTCAAAAGATTGTGGCCCTATACACACTGGAACGATATATACGATCTCCCTGAGCAATATGCCAAATACATTTAAATAAAGAGCCGAACATCATGGGCAAAAAAATCCCACAAGCTCCGATTCCAGGAAAGTAAAAACTTCATCGCCGTTCAAGCTGCAGCACGTCTTTGTGTATAGTGTATGTTTGTTCACAACTTGTCGTGAACATAGAGAGCTTGCAGTTATTTATAAGGGATAATTCATAACTGCAATGTAAATAGGTTGTATCAAATGAATCCATTGATAAGTTAAAGTGTAAAATTTAAAGACAGAGGGGTAAATGTATCAAGCTGAGAGTTTTCCAGGGGGTTTGAAAAAACAATCAGATTCTAGCTATCATTTATTTAGGACATTCTACAAAATGACAGCTAGAATCTGATTGGTTGCTATAGGCAACATCTCCACTTTTCAAACCCGCTGGAAAACTCTCAGCTTGATACATTTACCCCAGAGAGTCTAATGTAAATGTGTTTGATGGCTATGCACATCCCAGTGTGAGAAGATAAGCCTGCCACCTTTAGCAGCTTCCAGGATATCTCATTGTTAGCTTTAGACACTTGAATAGACTTTGTGGGGCCGGTCACAGCTGGAGATCCTGGTAGGCAGCATGTGAAAGCCTATACAGGTATATAGATATATGACCTTCAAAGGAAAATGTTGTCATAGTTCATATTTCAGAAATCTGGGTAATACTCCATACTGAGGAGCAGAAAACACACCAGGGTTGTGAATGACAAGTACATATCTTTGGAAAAGCTATGTCACATTGTCATAATTCCGTCATGTTTGGTATTTAAATGTGCGGGAGATTATGACCGGTTTATTGAACGGGGAATTATTTCTCAGGGATAGATCTGTGAAGAATTACCCACAGGTTAAGACTTTGGGAATATTTGTGAGCAAAGCTTGTAGTCTTTCTCAATACACATAGAGGTATTAATGACCATAATATGAGCAATCAATACACATAAATATATAACTATTATGTCATTGTATTTAAAAAAAATAATTAAATATAATAATGCGAAATCAAAAGGTTGGGTAGGTTTTAACTACAGTGATAAAAGCGACCTCGAGAATGCCTACAAAAAACCCCCGAAATCATTCAAAAGCGAATTGAAAATAATCAGACTTAACTTGAACACGACAATGAAGATGATAGAAGAAAGCAGCATAATGACAGCAAGGCATTCCGATTCAAGAACTCACCGGCAGTGCAGCCTGACATCATCGCGACGATGATTTCGTTGTTTTTTTTTGTAGGCATTCCTGATGTCATAATTGTGGTAATCGGAAAACCGATTACCACCAAAATCAAATAGACGGACACATATCACATCAGGAAATAAATGATACCTTACTGAGAATTTGTGTTTTCACATGGGATAAGAATAAATGTTGTATACACTTGCATACAGGAACACATAAAGGACATATGGAGTACGTAAAACAGGTTTATTATTGCTTCTCCATTAAAAGTACATTATTCCCACTTGTTGATGTTTTGACACCGCACCATGTAGACGTAGAGACAACATCATAAATTTAAATGTACACGCCCAGGAAGGAGTCAATGTTTGAGGAACTATCGGCAGTTGGTTGAGCAATTGGTCGTGATTTTGTACACATTGCAGGATTGTAAGAATGTTGAAACGAGATTTATAGTTCTGCTTAACAGTCAAATGAAACGACGAGCGGTACTTTGGAACGACCATTGATGATCGTTTAAGTAGACACACTTATGCAATATTGGCCCGAATGGTCATTTATCGCCCAATAGTCGACTGACAAACCTGTAGTGTGTACCCAGCCTTATTGATGGCTTGATTTAATGTGTGTCGCCCCCTATTGTATTTATACATATATACGGATATATCCTCCTAATCTGTTGAAACAATAACGTTTATTCCCAAGAAGTGAGAAGCATGAAAAACATTAAATTGTTTATTATTTTCAATGGTTCTTGAGAAGTGAGAATGTCGAGAAACATAAGCATTTATCATTTATGTTATTTCATTAACCATATAGACCCATGCCTGTATCTCTTTTGTTACATAAGTATAAAATGCCTTAGATGATCAGATTATGTTTTCACAGACATACACTGTGATTACAACTGTGATAGTATCCTTTTTAATCCCATTACATTTCCAATCGGTGTTGTCATCAATCAATATACTCGTATATTAGAGTTTGTATGTTCTCCCTGTGTTTGCGTGGGTTTCCTCCGGGTGCTCTGGTTTCCTCCCACACTCCAAAAACATACTGTTAGGTTAATTGGCTGCTATCAAAAATTGACCCTAGTCCCTCTCTGTCTGTCTGTCTGTGTGTGAGTGTGGGCCTATATTAGGGAATTTAGACTGTAAGCTCCAATGGGGCAGGGACTGATGTGAATGAGTTCTCTGTACAGCGCTGTGGAATTAGTGGCGCTATATAAATAAATGATGATGATGATGATGATTGTAAATCACCTATGTGGTTAACAGTATATATTCTTAATGTATTTATGATAGTACCACTGTTTGCTCCAGTTTTGTAGTACTATATCCCTGCATAAGAAAAACAATACTCATTAGTATGGACAATGTGCAATTTGCACCTACTATTTAGTGCTACTAGGAGAGACACTATTCATTTGTGTGAACAGATTGCAGGTTACACCTGTTATTCAATGTTCTACATTTAAGAGAGAGTAATGCTTCTTTGTATACATAGAGTGCAGCTTGCACCTATTATTCTATTAATAATTTGTACATGAGCGGCACAGGTAGTATCCGCTATTTAATGTATCACCGCTAATGATTTTATAAAGGAAGTGGTACTGTTCTTAGGGGAGCGGTATACACTTTGAGCCACATCTCCTACTGGCCTCTTACTGCAAGTGATATGAATTATAATTAACTTCCTATAACTGAAAGGAATAGGAGATAAGATCTAGTTTCCCAGTATCATTCTGCCTTAGGTTCGTCAGTGTACAGAGTTCAAGTAAAACATTTATAAAAATCACTTATCTATACTGTTTTCTCCTAACTAATTTATGTTTAGACCCAAATATTGAGTACTTAGGAGTTGTGTAATTGTTTCCCTGGTTGCTCGTTTTATTATGCTATCACTGCTATTGTCTTAACTCTTTACAATGTGCCTTATTTAGTGTTAGAAATAAATCCAGCTAGAAGGTACAATTTTGCACCTTGGCAAAAATATGTTGCACTGCAATGGTGTGTGTGTGTGTGTGTGTGTGTGTGTGTGTGTGTGTAGGGGAGAGATTTAAAATGTCTGGACAGATTTACAATTGGGAGGGTGGCATATTTTAACTCAACTCTAAATCGCAGTGATAAAATAGGGCTTCCCAATATTTGTGTGCTACATGCAGAAGCAGGCAGTATTATCCCAGCATGAAAAAATAAAGTAAAGTTTCCACCCATTGCATCATCATCATCAGCTATTTATATAGCACCACTAATTCTGCAGCGCTATACAGAGAACTCACTAACATCAGTCCCTGCCCCATAGGAGCTTACAGTCTAAATTCCCTAACACACACACACACACACACACACTAGGGTCAATTTGTTAGCAGCCAATTAACCTAATAGTATGTTTTTTGGGGTGTGGGAGGAAACCGGAACACCCGGAGGAAACCCACACAAACACAGGGAGAACATACAAACTCCACATAGATAAGGCCATGGTCGGGAATTGAACTCATGACCCTTGTACTGTGAGGCGGAAGTGCTAGCCACTAAGCCACCATGGTGTCCAAGCCAGTTTAGTGACAAGAGATCGGATATGCATTGAGCGGGCATGGACAATTGGCCTTGTTACTCTGATGGTGAATGAAGCTGTCATTTTGGTTAAACACAGTACAGAGAACTCCACTCCACTGCCACTTCAGGCACATGTGTTTCTGTACTGTCATAACCTAATTTAGAGCTCATGATGAGGCTTGCTTTGGGTAACCCCTAGATGGAGTTCTGTACCTCCAAACATCAGTAAAACATTAGTACAACTCAAACAACATTGCATGAAATAATGCACTATGATACCCTTTCAAATGATCTAAAATACCATACACTACACACACACCTCATTGCACACTATCCCATCTCACACAATTAGGACTCTGCTTAATATTTCCTACAGGGCCGGTGCTAGGTGTCTCGGCGCCCTAGGGAAAGTTTCCAACTACCCCCTCCCCCCCCCAACACACTCCAAATACCTAGTTCCCAGGTCCACAAACTTGATTTTAAAAAATAAAATAATAATAACAAAAAAAGATAAGCCTTACCTCCACCAGCAGCCCAGATGCTGTCCAGTGATGTTTCATGCAGAACACTGTCCAAACTCCACTGCTGCCCAGTGGCAAGCACACGATTTCTAGAGGAGAGGTGTACAGGTGTTAGATTTCGGGGAAAAAAAATTGACACAGTAAGCCAATAATGGACAATTTTTGTGATGATTTGAGTTCTTTTCTATGTATTATGCTCTAACATGTACCTTCATCACACTGTTCCCCCTGCATCACAATGTGGCCCCCGTAGCACCTCCCTGGCAAACAATGCCCTCCCTGGATAATAATGTCCCCCCTTGTAGCACACCAGTCCTCCCCTGCCAAACAATGCCCCCCCCCACAGCACACTGTCCCCACCTTGCTCAAAAATGTCCCTACTGCACCCCCCTGCTAAACAAGGCACCACCCCCACAGCACACTGCCGCCACCATACTCAACAATGTCCCCCCTGCTAAACAATGTCCCACCCCAAAGCACACCACCCCCTCTGCTTAAAGATGTCCTCCCCCCTGCAGCAACACACCCCCCCCTGCTTAAAAATATCCTCCCCCGGCAGTAGCACAGCACACCACCCCCCTTGCTCAAAAATGTCCTCCCCCCACAGCAGCACACCACCCCTCCTCGCTCAAAAATGTCCTCCTCCCTGCAGCAACACCCCCCCTGCTTAAAAATATCCTCCCCCGGCAGCAGCGCAGCACACCACCCCCCCTTGCTCAAAAATGTCCTCCCCCCGCAGCTGCACACCCACCTCCCCTTGCTCAAAAATTTCCTCCCCCCGCAGCAGCACACCACCCTCCCTTGCTCAAAAATGTCCTCCCCCTGAAGCAGCACACCACCCCCCCTTGCTCAAAAATGTCCTCCCCCCACAGCAGCACACCACCCCCCCTTGCTCAAAAATGTCCTCCCCCCGCAGCTGCACACCCACCTCCCCTTGCTCAAAAATTTCCTCCCCCCGCAGCAGCACACCACCCCCCCTTGCTCAAAAATGTCCTCCCCCCGCAGCAGCACACCACCCTCCCTTGCTCAAAAATGTCCTCCTCCCTGCAGCAACACCCCCCCTGCTTAAAAATATCCTCCCCCGGCAGCAGCGCAGCACACCACCCCCCCTTGCTCAAAAATTTCCTCCCCCCGCAGCTGCACACCCACCTCCCCTTGCTCAAAAATTTCCTCCCCCCGCAGCAGCACACCACCCTCCCTTGCTCAAAAATGTCCTCCCCCTGAAGCAGCACACCACCCCCCCTTGCTCAAAAATGTCCTCCCCCCACAGCAGCACACCACCCCCCCTTGCTCAAAAATGTCCTCCCCCTGCAGCAGCACACCACCCCCTCTTGCTCAAAAAAGTCCTCCCCCCGCAGCAGCACACCACCCCCCCTTGCTCAAAAATGTCCTCCCCCCGCAGCTGCACACCCACCCTCCCTTGCTCAGAAATGTCCTCCCCCTGCAGCAGCGCACCACCTGTTTACTTACCTGCTGGATCTTTTCATGCTGCTGCTCTTCTCTGCTGGCTGCTCACTGACTGTGAAGATGACGTCACTCCCAACAGTCACTGAAGGTAGAGGAGCGTCCTATCGTTAGAGGGGGGCGGCGGGGGATGGGCGGCGATCACTCACCCCACCCCCACCATGGATTTGGGCCACTGAAATATTTCATATTGTATAATGCCGTGCGACGGCCACTGAGTTTACCTTCCGTGGCCGCTGCATAGCATTATACAATATGAAATATTTTAGTGGCGGTCCCCCAGAGCCCGGCTCCCTAGGCAGCTGCCTAACGCTGCCTAATGGTAGCACCGGGCCTGATTGGCTACAGCAGCACAATACTATACTGAATTCCACTTCTGTTAGCTAAGAAAAGGAAATACTGGGCACAGACTCACCAAAACTGGACAGTTGAAGATCGAAAAAATGTTGCCTTGTTTGACAAATCTCAACTTCTGCAGTGACATGCAGATGGTAGGGTCAGAATCTGGCATAAACCACATGAATGTATAGATCCATCTTGCCTTGTGTCAACAGTATAGGCTGGTGATGTAATGGTGGGGAATTATTAGCATACATTAGGTTACTTAATACTAATTGTGCATCATTTAATTGCCACAGTCAATTGTTGCTGACCATGTGCATCCCTGTATGGCCATGGTCTACCCATGTTCTAATGGCTACTACCAGCAGGATGATGTGCCATGTCACAAAGCACACATCATCTCAAGCTAGTACCAAGTCTGCACTTCAGACAGACCTGCCATGGATATCGCACCAGTCAATTGTTTTGGTTTGACTAGACACAGCTATATTCCAGTCATAAAAATAAGCAAACAGAAACAAAATTATTGCCTGTCTGACACTAACCAAATATCCAGGAACACCCTTTCTCAAGTATGGACGTTGTGTACAATGAAAACAAGACATACTGGTCACTGTTTGCAGTGTCTCTCAGGAGGCATCCAACCTCCTCCCCAGACTGTGAGAGACAGAGTAAACTGACTAGCAGGTTTTTGTCAGGACCTTGCATGTGCAACTCCTGATTAGTCTGCTGTAATACTGGGGAAAAAAATAAATATATATATATATATATATATATATATATATATATATATATATATGTATATATATATATATATATATATATATATATACATATATATATCTACTATATAAAAGGCTAGTGGCGTGTGTGGAAAAAAAAACAAGCTGCAGCGCCACCTGCTGGGCAGAGTTATACACTGATTTATATATTTCTTGAAGGAACAGTGGCAGTTGGGAGTGGTTGGTGGTTGCCGGGGGTGACAGTGGGGAGTTTTTAACACCTTAAGTAGCTTGATTTGACTAGAATGCATGAGTATCATGCACGGGTTAACTGACCTACTAAATTCTTAGTGTGTGTGGAAAAAAACCCTCAAAAAGGGCTGAAATTTGGTATACTGACATTATTGACGATTTGAGGGGTCAAACTCATTTTCGTGAGGTACTTTTACCTCATGAACACACATGTGTACAGTGGCGGATCCAGGGGGGTGCGATCGGGGCAATCGCCCCCCCCCCTAGCAGGGGTTTGCTGCCGACGGCTGCACAGTATGTGCAGGTCCGTTTGGCAGTGACAGTGTGCTGCCCGGCTGCTCTGATTGTGTTTTAAACACAATCAGAGCAGCCGGGCAGCACACTGTCCCTGCCTGTCACTGCCGAGTGGACCTGCACATACTGTGCAGCCCCCGGCAGCCTCAGAAGTCGAAAAGGGGGCGGGGCCTAAATCGCCCCGCCCTAACATCGCCCCGAGGAACAAACATTTTCTAGATCCGCCCCTGCATGTGTAGCAGCGTGTGTTAGTGTGTGTGTGTCTGTGGAAAAAACTATTTTCTCAGAAAAGGCTCATCCGAATGACCTGAAATTTGGTATACTGACATTATTTGACAGTAACGCTCTTCCCCTGAGGAGGCCTGGGCTAGGCCCAAATGCATGACAGGAACCTTTTTAACACCTTAAGTAGCTTGATTTGACTAGAATGCATGAGTATCATGCACGGGTTAACTTGTGTATATATATATATATATATATATATATATATATATATATATGGATATTATATGTATTTCACATGTTTCTGTGTTTGCTTTATCATTCTGTTTTTAAATTTTCCTTGACTTAAGTCATGTTATTCATGGCTCTCTCATTTCCAATAGTATTTTAAAGGGACCTTTTCCAAAATTTTTGTTGATTGTTTTTCATTATTTGCATTAGCTGCAAGCTACTTATGTGCAGTATGTAGCACTGTATATATTTGGTCTAATTAGGTTTAGAGGTGTATGATTCCCCAGATCATGAAATTCTACAGCTCAACTGGTACAGTCTCTTTGACAGCAATAAACAATGTTTTAAATTGAAAAGAGAATGTCAAGTGATCTATTATTTATGTAGTATTCAGTGAACGAGCTAAAGGTGAGATGGCGATCAATGGAAGATTATTTCAAGAGAGAGCTGAGCCTTCAAAAATCTGGGAAAGTGGATTAGCATCATCAAATGTCCATTTCAATGAGCTGTTTTTCGTGAATCCTTGTATGGACCTTACAGAATTAGTAAACAAAATAAGTAGATATTTTTATGTCCTTTATATTTATACACATATTTAAATAATACTTTAACTTTTTAGGACAGACAGCAACTTTGATCCAACCAATGAGGAAACAGGAACCATAAGAAGATAAACATGATTCCATTGGCTATAAAGTCATTAATGTAATCAACCATGAAAAAAGAGCATTTTAAGCCATGGCCAACAATGCTGAGCAAAAGGCATCTGCAAGCGGATTAACCAAAGTTGCTCCAGCAGCTAAAAATGTTAATAAAAAATAGAAAACCTTTTTAAAAGTTTTTTTTTTTTCGGGATGACCACATAACTTTTTTGGTTAGTTTTCAACTTTAAAAAGGTACCACAGCAAATACATGGATACTAATTTTCCAAGTTACTATCAGTTATGTAAGCCATACAGTCATACATTAAATTACCAAGTCATACGGCTCTGGCACTTGCACCCTAACCACAGCATAATTCTGTCATACAACATTCACTAACACTGCTAACTACTTAACTACCGATTCCTTCACCAGCCCCATACATTCACTCCAACCAGAGAGAAGTCCAACATTTCCCCATCATTCTCACATGTACTCATCACCACATGATAGATTCTTCTTTTCAACTCATCTCAAATGAGTTTACCTGATTTGCTATTTCATTCAAACTGCAGGTTAAAGGAGAGAAACTAATAAACATGTAAAACAAACAGAAAATATGTTTTAAATAACTATATTGACATAATATAAAATAAGATTCAATTTACCTTTCCATGAATTTCCATAGGCAAGTCCAAAACTCCCCATAAAGGAGCTTGAACTGACCCTTGCTGGGCCTTAGTGCCACAAGCTGATGGACCCAATATTGCCTCCGCCTGTGGGCTCTTCTCCTTAACAGTATTAAGATAAAGACAACAATGTTTAAGGTTTGATGCATTTGACTAATTAAATGTCTCTCCTCTCTCTGTCTGAGGACAAACAGCCTGGAAGTTATAGGTGACAATGAAAATCAGGCACTCTCCACAATCTTAATACCTTAAGAACCTGCATTAAAACAGGTAAAAAACAATTATACATTCTATATGGACTGCAAAAGACTACAGGGAATACTAGCCCTAAATGGGATGAAATATAGCTCAAAATATTACCTCTTCAACATGCAACAGAATGACTTGACATTATTGCTAGAAAATTGCAATTAAAAGTCAATGGCCTAAGCTACACACACACGGCTATTGGGACCCACTACAGCCCATCTTCACTAAGTGCCATGGCAAATACATATCTTAAATGTCTAAAGGGATAAAGACCACAAAGTTGTTTATATGTGTTTACAGTTTATTGTTATTTCTTCATAATGAAATAATAACATCTGTCTCTTTGCATAACAGAGATCTATCCATCTGTAAATGTTTGTAAGTTGGCGAGCTTGAGTAGGCTTCGCCGTAAGGGAAAATGTTTATTCCCATGCATTGGCCAGCGTAACTGTTATGCAGTCTGCAAAATATAATAGAACATTTCCAGTATTCATTTATAACGCCACGGAGTGCCGTATATTTTTCTGCTTCTCTTACCTCTCTCTTATATTTATGGATAGGTATTTACAATCCATATGGTGTTTCCTTTTGGTTGTTTAGCATTGTGTAAATGATCTACTGGTGCCCTAGACTTATGGAGCAGAAAAAGTGGAAGGTGGTAGTGAAGTAAATAAAATCATAGGAAATCATTACTTTATATTGGGGAAAACATGCACTTGTATGTGCTATTAAATAGCTTTGTTTCTCTTAACTGGTTTACAGATAACACCATGACCCTGCCAGCTTATTGATTGGGACAGCACGGTGGCTTAGTGGTTAGCACTTCTGCATCACAGCGCTGGGGTCCTGAGTTCAATTCCCATCCATGGCCTTATTTGTGTGGAGTTTGTATGTTCTCCCTGTGTTTGAGTGGGTTTCCTCCGGGTGCTCCGGTTTCCTCCCACACTCCAAAAACATACTGGTAGGTTAAATGGCTGCTATTAAAAATTGACCCTAGTCTGTGTCTGTCTGTCTCTCTCCCTGTGTGTGTGTATATTAGGGAATTTAGACTGTAAGCACCAATGGGGCAGGGACTAATGTGAATGAGATCTCTGTACAGCGCTGTGGAATCAGTGGTGCTATATAAATAAATGTGGTGATAATGATTAATTGGTTGCCTATTTAAATAGCATGCATATTCATAGAACTCTTGACACACTAAATATTATATTTGTTGATATTTATATTGCAACTAATCTGCTAGCCTCATTGATAACAATATAGTCTGTCAATATGGTCATCATAGACTACAATGGCTGGAAATAATGTGCAAGAGTCAATAACGATTTCAAAGAACAGGCAAATATCTGATCTGAAGCATAAATTGTTCGAGATATCTGCAGCTCATCTTGGGTTTCTTGCTCGGATACACCTGGATCTTTGATGTCAATTAAATATATTTTTTTGACCATTTTACTCAACTTAAATGCGAGTTGCATTCTGAATGCAACTTGCGGCTCCATATTCTACACACGTATCCATGGGATGCGGACTCAACATGGAACTTGATCTCAAGATACGTACGTTGCTGAATTCTGGTGTAGGTCTGTTGTGCTCTACTACACAGCACACTGCAGGATACGTCCAATCCCTATGTTGATTATAAATTCTCAAGAGAACGCACAGGAAAATAAAAAATTATAGCATTAATGTCACATGGTAATAATAAAGGCATTAATGATAAAACTGAAAATACCATAAAATACATTTATTAGAACGTTTTTAATGTCTACTGAACATACAAATATAGTTTACAGTTGCTTGTGATTGCAAACTCATGTCACAGCATGCATACAAGCCTGTCCCCACTCCCCATCATTACTGATGGGGACTATGACTAGCCCCAATGCTGGTGTAAGAGATACGGCAAATAAACAAGTAATTCACAGCAGTAGAGCTTGATATCGCCGTGACTGCATGTACCTTCCCGTCCAGTTCACTCCCCAAAGTCGGAAGCTGTATTAAGTCATTCTTGCGCTCACTATCGTATGAACATTGCTTGCGTACATGTCTGTGACTGTCTGTTTTGCGGCCATATCTGTCTGTCCTGGGCATGTACAGAGTGATTCTACATATATACGGGCAGCACAGTGGCCTAGTGGTTAGCATTTCTGCCTCACAGCACTGGGGTCATGAGTTCGATTCCCGACCATGGCCTCATCTGTGTGGAGTTTGTATGTTCTCCCTATATTTGCGTGGGTTTCCTCCGGGTGCTCCAGTTTCCTCCCACACTCCAAAAACATACAGGTAGGTTAATTGGCTGCTATCAAAATTGACCCTAGTCTCTCTCTGTCTGTCTGTGTGTTAGTGTGTGTCTATATTAGGGAATTTAGACTGTAAGCTCCAATGGGGCAGGGACTGATGTGAGTGAGTTCTCTGTACAGCACTGCGGAATTAGTGGCGCTATATAAATAAAGATGATGATGATGATGATATGCTCAAAACCGGAAGATACGAGCCTTGATGAATCTGGCCCATAGTATCATCTGCATCGTATCTTGAAAGTTCTATATTTAAAAGATAATTTTAATAGATCGGGGTTTGGGAATTTTAATATATTTCCATAGAAACCTTACTATTGAATGACATTGTTATTTGGATTATTTTGTTTTGATGTTTACAGTATACATCAAGGTGTAAGCTTACTTTTGTAATGTTACTTTTTAGTATGGATGCTTGGTTTTATTTTTCTTAGTAAGTATATATAGCTTATGTAGTGCTGGCATCTAAGATGGACTGCGCATGCACAAATGACCAGGTCCCGGCTGTCACAGAACTACATATCCCAGCATGCCTGGGGAAGAGATCTGACATTCTAAGTCATGCAGAAGAGGTGTAGAGTGGGAAAAGAGAACAAGGGATAATGGAGATAAGAAGGATGGAGCTTGAGAGAGGAGAAAGGTGTGAGCTGGGCTGAGTGACAGCAGACACGGAGAGAGAGACAAGACTTGTCACAATCGAAGATCAAAGTTGGTGATAGAGTCACCAGAGAGAGAGAGATTGGAGGATGAAGTAAGTGGAGAGAAAAAGAGGCCATTTGGTGAGGACACGAGGTAGCTGCCAGACTACATACCGGTGATAAGCCATGCTGCTAGTGGAAGCTGGAGACCAGTAGGATAAGGAACAACCAATGCTTATATTACTTATTTACATAGGCTGAGTCTTGTATTACTGTTAGTTAGACAGAGAACTGGTGGGTAGACCTGAAGATTTATGTGTAAAATTCCTTTTGCAGAACGTTGTTTTGGTATCAAGGGTGTAGTGCATGAATAGATATATAATAACTTTAGGACTGATAAATTAAAGAGAAAGGTTGTGTAAAATCCTAAAAGGAAAGCATTTTTAATGGAAAACATTAGAAGTGTGCATTATAATACAGTTTACAGCAAAAGGAACAGTGAGTTAATTAAACAGAGTGAAAATGAGGAAGCCGCTCGTTTTACTACATGTATTACTCAATTCTATTTGGATTGTTCTTATATGAAAAAGAAGAGTGTTGTTCATAGAATCTTCAGAAGTGATTTATTATTCTATCAGGGAAATATAATCAGATTACTACTTAATATCCTTTGTGCGTTGTCAAGTTAAGTGACTCAGGATGACTACAGTGTGGACAGATGAGGTTGTTGTGTCTGTTAATCTTACGGTCACATGCTCTGCAAACAAAGCGCCTGCTTGTAGAGCATGTGACCTGCTGCCTGCTTGTAGAGCATGTGACCTGCTGCCTGCTTGTAAAGCATGTGACCTGCTGCCTGCTTGTAGAGCATGTGACCTGCTGCCTGCTTGTAGAGCATGTGACCTGCTACCTGCTTGTAGAGCATGTGACCTGCTGCCTGCTTGTAGAGCATGTGACCTGCTGCCTGCTTGTAGAGCATGTGACCTGCTGCCTGCTTGTAGAGCATGTGACCTGCTGCCTGCTTGTAGAGCATGTGACCTGCTGCCTGCTTGTAGAGCATGTGACCTGCTGCCTGCTTGTAGAGCATGTGACCTGCTGCCTGCTTGTAGAGCATGTGACCTGCTGCCTGCTTGTAGAGCATGTGACCTGCTGCCTGCTTGTAGAGCATGTGACCTGCTGCCTGCTTGTAGAGCATGTGACCTGCTGCCTGCTTGTAGAACACGTGACCTGCTGCCTGCTTGTAGAGCATGTGACCTGCTGCCTGCTTGTAGAGCATGTGATCTGCTTCAGTGGAAGTGGGGAGAAGTGCAGGTATATCATACAGGCACATACTGCCCCACTTTGAGCACTGTGCGTACACATAATATTTTTGTCGAAACATGAAAAATCGTGGACAGCACACTCCAGAAAAAAGGGAAGGTGTTACAACCCTTAAAAATACATTTTAATTTGACAATTATGTAAGGATGGACAAAATATTGTTGGCAAGTCAAACATGGGTGCAGGAAGAGCGCGTGTGCCTTTATTTTCATAGGATTTACCACTGACAGGTTTAAATTCTGAAGTATTCCATTCTTAATTCAGATACCTGATAGTGATTAGTGAAAGCCAAATTTGAACAGATTTCGCAATTTTTCCAACAAATCAGCCCTGATTCATCCAAAATTCTGAGGATAAAATGTCCCTAGTAGAATCAGACCAGTCACAGTCAATAAAAACAATAAAAACAAAATGAGCCATAACATGACCATAACCTTGTAAAAGTTGCATGTAGCCAGTTTAACATTCATTCTTCCTGGTTGTATGAGAAGAGAAACTTCTTGTGCTCTTAAGGCTCATTTATAAATGCCAAGATCTGAGTACTTCTTCTATATGTGCATAGGAGTGTCTGCATGCAGGCCCGGCGCTCCCATTAGGCAAGGTTAGGCAGTTGCCTAGGGCGCCGGGCTCTGGAGGGCGCCACAGATTCAAAATTCCTTTAAAACTGTGCAGCGACCACTGACCATACCTTTCACGGCCGCCGCACAGCTTCAGATACATCCACAGGGAGGGGGGGAGGGACTATTGCTCACCACCACCGCCTCTCTGCTCCGTCTCCACCCCTCCACTCACTGACAGTGTCAGTGAGTGGAGGGGAGCAGACGGAGCAGAGAGGAGGCAAGTTAAGGTAAGAAAAGACGCACATTTTCAAAATCGGCGCTCCCACCCTGCACACTTACACACTATTTTGTAAGTGTGCAGGGTGGGGGCGCCGATTTTGAAAATGTGCCTAGGGCGCCACGGACCCTAGCACCGGCCCTGTCTGCATGTCTATCAAGCATATTACAAGGTGCAGGCCCACTTCACTGCCATTGGAAACACAACCATATAATTAATATGTGCCTAGTGTTTGGGTCGGTGTATTCTCTGGAAAATGCACATTGTGGCAATAGCTAACCATGACAGTGAAGACACATTGAGACAGAAGTGTGCTTAGAAATGTGCTTTATCATTCCCTCACTCAGCTCTACATATTGCAGAGTTGTACTGCTGTACTCACACTGCTGTTCACAGTGCTCAGTCTGCACACTGCACATATTGACACTATTTTCCTCATACAGCTTATAATGCAAAATGTGTCCTTAATTGGAATATTATGTAATATTCATTACACAAATTGATATATGTCTATCAGTTCGCTCATCAGTCATCTTTTGTCAGTGAAATAATTATGATCGTAGGAGTGGTTCAGATTATTTGAAAATACTTTATACCAAATGTTACTAGCAATTTTCTGTCTAAGGCCTCGTTCATATGAGCGTTAATGTCAGATATTTAATGTGTGTTCTTAAAGCCTCTAAAACGTACTTTGGAGCGGATAGTCCAAAAAGTGATGTGAGTGAATGTACACGCACACACGCACACACACACACACACACACACACACACACACACACACACACACACACACACACACACACACATACACCCACATTTTGTGACAATAATTTAAATTCCTTTGTGCCAATTTTGATTTTGCCTGTGGTGTTCTGGAGTGTCAATGCTTCATCATCATCATTATAATCATCATTATTTATTTATTTATGAGGCGCCACAGATTGCAGTGCCATACAGTCAGCAATACCGAAACAGAACATAATACAAAGAGCTATTGGTGCAAGAGGACAAACAGTACCAATAGATGCAACTTAGAACATAAAGACAACTTTACAAGAGGATAGGATGATATATTCTCTAGAAAACACACATTGTGCAAATAGTAAATGTCACATCATAGTGCACTCTACTACCACTTTAGGACACACATCACACCTTCAATATTTAATTTTTATCCTAAAATACTGCTCGGCTCAGCTTTATGACCAAAGTTAACCATGACTATAAGGGCACCTGGTAAGCAATGGAGTCATAAGGGAGCACTCATTAACTATATAGAACATGATGCTGCAAGAAATCTTCAAGCATTACTAAATGCACTTCTAACACCTTGTTAAAGTGAGGACAAAGTGCAAGGTTTTATCTATCCTTTTAACTACCGTTGATTTTTAATGCCGGTGAGTAGAAACTCTTTGAAACCATGTATCTTTTATATCTTTTTTTGTGACATAAAAAGACTTAATACAAAAATAAACACCATGGGCGTGAGTCATTAAGGAGAGCAAAGCATAAAAAAAGGAGTAACTTTGCACCTGGTCAAAACCATGTTGCATTGGAGGGGGAGGTAAATTTAAAATGTGGGGACAGATTTATAGTAGGGGTAGGGCATGTCCTAGATCATTTTTACATGTCAGTGTATAAATAAAGCTATCAAGTATTTGTTTGCTACATGAAAAAACAACCTCAATTCTCCATACTTGCAAAATAATAAACTAATTTACATCCCTTGCATTGTAACATGGTTTGTCCAGGAGTAAACGTACTCCTTTATTTTTACCTTGCTCTCCTTAATGACTCAGGCTTATATGCTTTGGCGGCAGGGCCGCCATCAGGGGGGTACGGGGGGTACTGTTATACCGGGCCCGAGCTCACCAGGGGGCCCGGTACAACAGTGCAACATATACTTACCTAGGGCCCGCCGCTAGTCTCCGCTACTGTGTCTTCAGCCTGGCTGTCACCGTGACAGCCAGGCACCGGGATGCGATCGCAGGGGTGGAGGAATCATTCCCCCTGCGATCATGTGCTCTGCCTGTGACAGATCAGACTGTCCTACCTGTTCTTGTCACCACCTGTGGCTGCTGGTTTCTTTAGTTGCGGCTTGTCTGGATCCTGGAATTTTGGGGGCCCTATCTGGAAAAAAATGGGTACATTTAGAAAATTCCAACCAGTCCCGATCTTAAATCAATAGGACCCACAATTAATACTTAAGCCTTTCTAAAGTCCCAACATTAAAGTAATAGCATTCCCATTTAATAAATTAACCTATTTCCCTCCCTTCAGACAACCTCAGCAATAAATTAATAGCATTTATATATAATAAATATACCTATTTCCCGCAACCGTCACTGCCATTAAAAAATTCATATTCACATTTAATAAATAGACCTCATGCTCCTCAAACTCAGCCACCTCATCTTAAATTAATAGTCCCCACTATAAAATTAAATTGCAGCATCACTCCACAAACAAAATAGCACCCATTAGTTAGCCACCAGCTACCACACACACATTACATTGCCACAAGATCACTGTGCCATCATACACACATTACTGTGCCCCTTCATCACCATGCTCACCATGCTGTGCCTCCTTATGATCAAACTGCACCCTCCATGCTGCTTTTGCTCCTCCCTTCTCCTGGCCCCCCATCATCACCCTGTGTCATGCTGCTTTGGCACCCCATTCACCCTGTGCCATGATGCTTTGGACCCCCCTTCACACTCTGCCATGCTGTGCTCTGCCCCCCTTCACACTCTGCCATGCTGTGCTCTGCCCCCCCTTCACACTCTGCCATTCTGCTCTGCCCCCCCCACCCCTCATTCACACTCTGCCATGCTGCCATGGCAGTTCACATGCCCTTAATGCTCCTCATCTTTCATGCCACGTTGTTTTACTGACCTTATCAGAAGTGGCTTCTGCTGCTCCTGCATTGTTCATGTAGCTCCTCTGGGCGGCAGGAGTCAGGACCTCTCCAACTGTGGGTGGTTCTTCTTTCCAGATGAGTCATGTGACATGACTCATCTACCAACGACTGTGCTGTACAGCGCATGTGCAGAGCGCCACAGTCATGTCTGGGCTCTCTACACTTCAATCACCAGGCTGTCACCCAGGGCCGCCATCAGAAATCGGCCCATTACAATGAAGCAGGCAGGACCCACCAATGACCCCCCCCCCCAATGAACCAGGGCCGTCTTTCCGACTGGGCACGATGGGCAGGTGCCCGGGGGGCCAGGGGGAAAGGGGGCCCAAGGCAATGGGAAAAAAAAATCCTGTAGAAAAAAAACCCGAAAAAAACAAAACAACTTACCATTTGTGGTCACAATCCGGCTCCCTCCCTGGTCCCCTCTTCCGTGAAGGGGGTCGGACTTAGGCGATTGAAAGGTAAGTTAAGGGTGGCCCTAATATATATATATAATATATATATATATATCTATATATATATATATAAATATTAGGGGAGAGGGAGGGAGAGATAGACTTCAAGCAAGTTTGCGTTCCAAAAGCCAAACTTCCTGTTGCTGGAACGTGCAGAACGTGCAGAAGTTAAGGGCTGAAGGTACAGTTACAGCTCTGCCCGCTGTCCTCTCGTCCCGTCTTCGCTGCTGTCTTCAGCCTGGCTGTCACTGTGACAGCCAGGCTGAAGACAGTGGGCCAAATAGAGATAGAGTGTAGTGCTGCACTTCTATTGCAGGTGGAGCTGCCAGAGGGAAATAGGGAACCCCTATCCCTAATAATAAGGGTAAATATGAAGAATTCCTCGGCGCTGTGAAAGTTTGGTGTCAATGTAGTCAGTTTATTAACATACAGTCAGCATACATGGTTCTGGCCAGACCAAAAAACAACAAACCCAGTTGGGTATATATCAAAACAAATGGGTGGTAAATAAAATACACAGGTGTAATAGCGGAGCATAAACCTCAAATATTGTAGGCAATGTTCTTATAGTCCCAGTAACAGTGGGGCAGGGACTGACACAACCAGATGGGCATAGTGGATTTTCCAGAAATGTCCAGCAAATGGTGAAATAGTAAATAGCCTGTGAGTAATGTCCCAGATGTTTAGCATATGTAAGTTCTCCACAAGTGTCGGATAAAAAGTCAATAAATGTCCGTGGCACAGGCAGTGAATCAAGTCCAGACGGCCACAACAAGGAATACAATGTGAACTTACATTTGAGGGGAGATGGTCGCCTTCCGATTCCTTCCTTCCTCTCTCTGAATTGGGGTAAGCTGTAATAGAGAGTGTTTGCTGGAAGTCGCGCTGTCTCATCTTCTGGTGCGCGCATGCGCAGAGAGGTGCTGGCGGCCCTGCTGTCACCTATTTGAAACAACGGACCCAGCGGGGGGCGTGGCTAACAGACCCCATGGGGGGCGCGGCTAACCAACATCGGGGCCTACTGGTGGATTGTCCGGCTCACCAGCAGGCCAGTCCGACGCTGGTTGTGTTATTTATTTATAAAGTATGAAGCACAATGTTAAGGACAAATTAATAGTGTATGTACTTCTGATAGTGTAATCCTCCTCCTACACACACACACACACACACACACACACACACACACACAATATAACACTAGTTTCACGGGATAGCTCTCTGGCGCAGGTCCTACCCCAGCTATAAATCCGTCCCTTCATGTTAAATTTACCGCCCCCCTCCAATGCAACATGGTTTTGCCATGGTGCAAAGTTATTCATTTTGTATGGTTTGCTCTCATTAATTGTATGTGTTCAATGAGTTTTCATAAAGCCTATTGTCAAGTGGAACAGGCTCTGAAAGTAGTGTTTCACAAATCCAGTCCTCAGGACCCACTAACAGTGCAGGATTGCCAGATGACCAGTGAAATAATTATACCACCTGCTACACTGTGTCAGTCAGTAATGAATACACCTGTGATCCAGCAAGGAGATATGGGAAAACATGTACTGCTAGGGGCTCCTGAGGACTGGAGTTGAGAAACAATGGCTTATAGTGAGATAAAAAAGTACACAGTTTTGCCTATGCTTTACATGTCATTTTTCGACACCCATGTGTATGAGCTACAGACCCTAGAGACATTATACAAATATTAGATCTCTCAAAAAAGAAGAATTAGATTCTGGGTAATGTCAGTTACATGACAGCCCTTGAGTCAAGGCACCACCCACCGATTTTTACAGCATGAAATGTGCATTTAGACATGGAACACCCACCTCTTATACTGATATTTCAAAGCTCAATGTACTCTTTTTTATTAACTTTAACTTAATAAGTACTATTTAAATTACAATGTTTTTTTTTGTGTTTTTTTAAAAATATTTGACCACTTTTTAGAAATTTTTGTTTGGAGTTTCTAATTTAAATAAACTTTTAATTTATTATTTTATTATGAGGTGATATTAATGTATTAAAATATTAAGGGGGAAAATGTATCCAGTGTTTGAAGTGTAAATTTATGGAAATGTATGGAAAATGTAATGGGAATGTGATATATATATAGTATTACAATGAAGGCAGGAGGAGAAGTGGCGGTATATCACTGTATACAACTTATTAATATATTAAGGCAGTGGTTCCCAAACTTTCTCAGCTCGAGGCACCATAATTTTTCCAAGGCACCCCTAAGCAAAAATAATTTTTAAGTAGTTGGGTCAAAATGACGTAAGATGTATTTAGACCCCTTCACCATCACATTGTGCCCCTTTATCATATCACTCTGTATCCCCTTCGCCATCTCACACCCTGTGTCCCCCTCTTCGCCATCTCACACCCTGTGTCCCCCTCTTCGCCATCTCACACCATGTGTCCCCCTCTTCGCCATCTCACACCATGTGTCCCCCTCTTCGCCATCTCACACCCTGTGTCCCCCTCTTCGCCATCTCACACCATGTGTCCCCCTCTTCGCCATCTCACACCCTGTGTCCCCCTCTTCGCCATCTCACACCATGTGTCCCCCTCTTCGCCATCTCACACCCTGTGTCCCCCTCTTCGCCATCTCACACCCTGTGTCCCCCTCTTCGCCATCTCACACTCTGTGTCCCTCTTCATCAGCTCATACTCTGACCCCCCTTCAGCATCTCTCTCTATCCCCCTCCTTCAGTGTCTCTCTATCCCCCTCCTTCAATGTCTCTCTGTCCCCCATCAGCTTCTGTGTCCCCTTCAGTGTCTCTCTGTCCCCTTCAGTGTCTCTCTGTCCTCTTCAGTGTCTCTCAGTGTCCCCCTTCAGCCTCTCTCTGCCCCCTTCAGCCTCTCTCTGCCCCCTTCAGCCTCTCTGCCGCCTTCAGCATCTCTCTGCCCCCTTCAGCCTCTCTCTGCCCCCTTCAGCCTCTCTGCCGCCTTCAGCATCTCTCTGCCCCTTCAGCATCTCTCTGCCCCCTTCAGCATCTCTCTGCCCCCTATCAGTGTCTTTCTGTCCCCTTCAGTGTCTCTGTGTCTCCCTTCAGTGTCTCTGTTCCCTTCAGTGTCTCTCAATGTCCCCCTTCATCGTCTCTGTGTCCCCCTTCAGCGTCTCTGTCCCCTTCAGCCTCTCTCTGTCCCCTTCAGCCTCTCTCTGTCCCCTTCAGCTTCTCTCTGTCCCCCTTCAGTGCCTCTCTGTCCCCTTCAGCCTGTCTGTCTCCCTTCAGCGTCTCTCTGTCCCCTTTCAGTGCCTCCCTTCAGCCTGTCTGTGTCCCCTTAAGCCTGTCTGTGTCTCCCTTCAGCGTCTCTCTGTCTCCCTTCAGCCTCTATGTGTCTCCCTTCAGTGCCTCTCTGTCCCCTTCAGCCTGTCTGTCTCCCTTCAGCGTCTCTCTGTCCCCCTTCAGTGCCTCTGTGTCCCCCTTCAGTGCCTCCCTTCAGCCTGTCTGTGTCCCCTTAAGCCTGTCTGTGTCTCCCTTCAGCCTGTCTGTGTCTCCCTTCAGCCTGTCTGTGTCTGTCTCCCTTCAGCCTGTCTGTGTCTGTCTCCCTTCAGCCTGTCTGTGTCTGTCTCCCTTCAGCCTGTCTGTGTCTGTCTCCCTTCAGCCTGTCTGTGTCTGTCTCCCTTCAGCCTGTCTGTGTCTCCCTTCAGCCTGTCTGTGTCTCCCTTCAGCCTGTCTGTGTCTCCCTTCAGCCCGTCTGTGTCTCCCTTCACTTCCTTTACTTACCTTCTTCCCTGAAGTCTTCTCTGCTGCTGCTCCTCACTGAGGCTGCCGGACATGATGACGTCACGCCCAGCAGTCAGTGAGGAGGAGGATCCGGCGCTGGATGATGGGTAAGGTTTTTTTTTGTTGTTTTTTTTTTTCTTTCTTTTTTTTTTACTAGGGCGATCGCGGCACCCCTGTGACAGCGCCGCGGCACCCCAGAGAGCTGCGGCGCACAGTTTGGGAACCGCTGTATTAAGGGGACAATAAAAACATATAATATGAAGAGGGCAATATTAATGTTTCACTATATTAAGAGGGCAATACTTATTTATTAATATATTAAGAGCAAAGAAAATAACAACATATCATTATATTTAGGGGCAATAATAACATATAATTATATTATGGAACAATGCTTTTTTATTGATAATGCAATTGAAAGTGCAACATTTATTATTTAATGATGAGTGAAATTCATACGGTGTCAAATACATTTTAACCATCCTGGCAATAAAGCTGCATAAAAAGAAGAAGTTGTTCGCGTGTGCTTCAGCAGTAGCAGGCTCTTGCCACAAGTGGTGTCAGGATGGTTAAAATGTATTTGAATGTATGTATGAATTTCACAGCAATTATGGAGCCCCTAAACTCTAGCTAGACATAGACCAGCTCTCTCCAGACCAGCCAGCTTCCCCAGCATTGGTCTCAGTGAACAAATTACATAATCAAGCTTTTATACATGATACTCCTCCCCCAGTCTTAGCTTGATGGGCAGGTGACACACCCACCTTCCCTTTAAGAGGAAACACCGATCACTGGCTCTGTTTGCACTGACAGACACACCCTGTCTGTTTGCTGAGAGGAAGGAGCTTTCAAATCATGTAAGTTAACCAAACTTAAAACTACACATAAGTTTTTACCCGGTTTAACCTCAATCTAGGTGCATAACTGCGCCAATGTTTTATTCTGCTTGTATGCTTTCTCTGCATCTTGTCAGATAAATGCCTCCCCTTGTTACAATATATATATATATATATATATATATATATATATATATATGTACACATGGAGAAAAGTAAAAAGAACAGGGTGCCACATAGTGTATTACCAGATAAATATGGGATGATAGCTGTACTATAGTAAATTCCCAGATGGGAAAAGGCCGTGAAGTAAATACAACACACACGTGAGTGAAGTGACTCAATTCCCAAGTGAGATCAGCACTAGTTAAAGTTTCTGCGTACCAGACACGAGACTTGAAAGGCACAATTGAAATGCTGCTTAGACAACCAATGTTAACTTCTCCTTCAGCAGAATGACATCGATTGGAGCAGGAACCTCAGATCATAAGCATGATAAAAAGAAAACTAAAATAGTATAATACTGTATAAAACAGATTTTATTAAAACAGTAAGTAACCCACTTACATAAAAACACTGTGAAATATACACATAAAGGTTTCTTTTACCAGTACTCATCTGGGCTGCATGGAATCCTAGTGGAAATGGCAACATAAAGTTCTTTCTGAAGCCCCACAACCGTTAGCTGGAGAACAGAGGACGACCAATATCCACAAATCACCAGATGAGATAACACAAACCTCAACGCGTTTCGTCCGTTCAACATATGGACTTCATCAGGAGGAGCATGAATATATATATAGATATATATATGTATATATATATATATATATATATATATATATACAAAAGAAAAAAGAAGCGCCAAAACATAGTGTGATATTGCCAAATCAGAGCAGTGATCAGGATAATTTATCAAATTAGCCTCGTACCAGATATAAGATATAAATTCGCTTATCTGTGAAAGTATCCCTCTGCGAGCTCCAGATCCTTTTTTGGTGCAGATTAAGGAACTCCAAACTAAAACTCAGATAGAAAATAGCAAACAATAGTGTAGTGCGTTTAAAGCAAAAGTAAAAAATAGTTTAATTCATAAAATTGTATCCATAAACAGCAAATCAATGCCTGTACATTAAGTAAATTCAAATCAAGCTTATCTGTGCACTGTGATCATCCACTGTCCAATAAAGATCTCGCCCTCCACTGGTGATCCTGGCTCCTTTACACCAGTATACAAACAGGAGATAGTATTTCCTCAGCCCCTCTAGTGACAGGTGACAATGCATGTTCAGCCGACAGATCAAATCAGGTGCACATCAGAAGATACCTGACGCGTTTCGTCTATCAGATTTTATCAAAAGGATGAATGTTACCAATCAGGACAAGCCTTCTTTTATAATGCCCGTTTCTCATCAATTTCACGATGGAAGCACCGGAACCCGGAAGTTGTCAAATGCCAGTGAGAAGCGCTGCCTCGCTCTCACTTCCGCCCTTCAAGCTCTCCAGATGTCTTCCATTTTACACAGATACATCACTTCCGTTAAAATGCGATCAATAAAGCTTTTCAAAGATACAAAACTGCAAGCTGATGTTTCAAAGGGAAGCAGCCTACTGTATGTGATTTTAATATTTGAGCACAGGTTTTAAACACGTGATCATTGGTGTTTGCACTGAGCGCCGTTGTCTTTTCACATTGTTTTTATATATATATATATATATATATATATATATATATATGAATGTACATATATATTTACATATATACGTGTGTATATATGTACATATATATATATATATATATATATATATATATATATATATATATGTATATATATATATATTGCATTGTAACATTAGGTAGTAATACTTTTCAGTTGAATTGAAGGTTCATGAAGGGAAGTTGACTTAATAAGGAAGGAAATAGCTTAGTGAGGTCTGCCAGGTCACTAATTAGCCACACAATGAAAAGTACTTCATATTAAACTTGCAATCAAATGAGAGCAGCAGGTTATTATAATGTCTTCTTAATTTTAATAGCTGCAGTTTCATAATTAATGGCATTTTAACAGCATTTCAATGGCAACTGGAAATGCAACTGAGAAAACATTGATGCGTTTATGTTGCCTGCTGGTATATTTAAAATCATATTTATACTGCAAATCAAAAGAATGAATTCAGCGAGGATAGTGATACATTATAGTTATGCGCTATTTTCATTCAGATATTAAATATGTACTATGAGGAAATGCCATATTACAATAGAACGCAATATTAACTTAAAACATCTCTCTTTGTGTACAGCGACTTGACTATGAATGGTTATTTATTTATCTAATCTTATTTGGAAGCTGTTTTTACTTGTATGTTCACTTCTTTCTGAAAAAAAAAGAAACAGCAATTTATGCTAAGAATATATCTCTTTTTTGTGGCACAGTATTATCATAAATGTAACTTGAAATATTCTGTACTCTTAAATTATTTAACATATTGAGTCTATAATTTGTAGAAAAAAGCTCTTGCGGTGTTAATAGCTGTGCCCTATATGAATTAGTATAAATTAATGATTGACTCTGGTGTGCATATACAAGAGTTTAACAGTCAAGATAACACTGCACATGGGAAATATAGATAATAGATATAGGCGCATACATAAAAGAAGAAGCAAAACAATTATCAGATGTGATATAACATGTTTTTCGTTAATTTTAATATGCATGCAAATCAGGTCAACTGACCCAAGGAGGCATATACTGTGCATGAGACAATTTAGGATTCTGTAACCTCTTCTGGAAAAGAAAATCTGCACATAACACAATGATAGCTGCGGAATTAGTGGCACTATATAAATAAATAAATGATGATGATGATGAGTGATAGCTAACGAACCTTGATTTGGAGGGGCAATTGTTAAAACTGTTTGTGAGGTGGGTTGGCAATTGTCATACAGTAAATATAAAACCATACTGAAAATTATAATTTTTCAGGCTTATTTAATAAGGAAACAGAAAGCTAAGAAGAAACATATTCATCTTTGCTCCTAACAGCTAGTACAAATCATTGATAACAGGTTCAGTAGCTGTATAATTCTGCTATTTATGCTCAGCACTTATACTGTTTATAAGTAACACCTAATGTAAGTGTGATTTCTCACTATGACATATTCAATGCTTCCTATTTGCAACATTTATGTGACTATTTTGGGTCTTATTGTAAAAATTATGATTGCTATCTTAGCTGTCCTTATTTAGCACCTTAGGATGTTTTAGCACTATTCACAAGTCAACACATAAAAAAGGGCATTTTGCACACAGATAAGTCATCAAATAGCATTATTAAAATGTCCATGTTTATTCTGCTATACAAATAAGTCTCTACAAAAGGAAAAGGGACTTCTGAAAAAATGCCACGTACTTGCCAGCCCTGTAAGTCGATGCCCCACCAAAGGGTATTTAGAGCAGGACAGATGCTTTTCCAGAAGTTTCTAATTTTGGAGAGGCCTATTTGAGCATTTTTTCCAAGGGAGCATCCCTTGACAGTCTACCTACAAGTAGTTCATATTTGTCTACTCTACTGGAATGTCAGGGGGGCTTACAACTTTTGGGGAGTTCTCCCGGACTCCCAGGAGAGTAAGCCATCCTATCGCACCTGGCCCCCTTCTCTAGTGTAGTGGGAAGCGGGCTTGATGATGCAAAACGCAGCATTGCGCAACAGGGAGTGGGGTCCTGTTGATGCGAATTGCATCATCACTTCCCCTTTATTTTCCCCTTGTTCATTCCCACCAGGATCTCCCAGAGGGTAGGCCCAAAATCCAGGCATATATGTGCTAGTTATGCTTTTAATGAGGTTCTTCGCACTGCTGTCAAAAACAGCTTTCTCTGCAGACAGCAGCAAATCTTTCCATACTGCTCATTTTTCTAGTTCTACTATCCAATAAATTATCCAGGAAAGTTGAATTTATTTGTACATGCCCTCCTGAAACTTTTCATTGAAACATTGCTTTGTCTTTCTGTGATTTTCCAGCATTTTTCCATTATACAGACAAATGTGTCTATTTTCATTGCCATTTGCTAAGGCACAGAAATGCTATCTAGATACAGGTGCTGAGAGCAATGCCGAGCTGTATCATATACAAGGACAAAGAGAATAAACAAACTCAGATAATTAAATATAAAATGATTGCTGAAAAGAAAATAAATAATCCACAGGATTCATTAAATGTAGAATATGGCATATCATTTTTGGGGATTCAATTTTTCACCAAGAGAAAGGGCCTGGATTTTAGTGTGTATAATATATTTGGTTTTAATACACATAGCTGAAATCTAGACCGTATATATTTATATGGTTTGAGCTAAACTGCGTTTACATTGGCAATCAGTCATTAACACTGTGTGTGTGTGATGACTTTTACACAATTGACATTAATAAATGATATGCCTTTATTCCATTTGTCCGGAATATGAATTTCCTTTTAAATATACAAATTGTGCTGGACATTAATTAGCAATCAATTGCACTTAATATATAAGACCCCATATTGATTGGAGGCAAGTTGTACGCCAGAGGAAGCGATTGGTTGATCATGAAACGCGTAGAGTTGATGTCACGCATGGCGTAACACATTTTTGCTCCACTGATAAGAATACATTCATGTAATAAACTCTAAACATCAAAATACACTTATTATTTCTGTGTAATATTTTCCAGTGGTGTGTATCTCATGCTTTATAACTGACATAAAGATTCAGCTATCTGGAATTACTTGAACCATACATGAAGTCAAAGTTTGGAGAGATTAGATAACATAACTGAAATAAATTCTGTAGCAAGAGCAGAAACTGCCTGGGAAGATTTTATATATGCTATTTGGAATGTTTTAGTGGCAGGTTGGTGCATGTGCAAATATTTATGTTAGGATATGATTGTACATATTGTAATGTCAGACCTATCAAATGACAACCTGGAGATGGATAAGTTGGGACCAACAACCCTTACACTGGACTTTATTTATGAAACATAAAACATTCTAGGTGCAGAGCACAAATTTCTTTGGTGGCAATGTGCACCTGCATTTGTTCAGTTGTGTCTAATTTTACACCGAAGCACATGGGTTTGAGAGTAGCATTTGTGCTAGAACTTTTGCGGGAAAGTTGAACATAGCAAGGGTTTTCTTTGGTAACTTATGTATTTGGTACAAGGCAAAAAATGAGATTCTATTCCATCATTCCAAGGGGTATAGTTACTAAACTGCAGGTTTGAAAAGTGCAGATGTTGCCTATAGCAACCAATCAGATTCTAGCTGTCATTGTGTAGAATGTACTAAATAAATGATAACAAGACTTTTAAAACGAGAACAGAACATCTGAACAGGAGAGTAGACCAGAAGATTAATCAGGATAAGACATGCAAACAAGCACAGCAACACAGGAAATGCAACAGATGATCTGGCAAAGGTTGCTGGGTGTTAGCAGGCTGCCTGTGGAAGGGGAACCAGGAACAGATAAGATGTGACTTTGCTGTTCCTCCTCTGTGAGGGATAAAAAAAAGTATACTTTTATATGGCTTTCTACCCACTCTGCTGGCCCTGAATGCCTACTAATCCATCCTTAGATGGCTTTAGTCTTTAAAGGCTGGTGGAGAAAAGTACTCCAGATCACAGTCCCTATAAAGGTCTGTGGGGACTGTGGTAACCTAAGATTTCTTATGCATTAAATCCTTGATAAATGAAGAGAAGACCTGCAATAACCATTTTTGGTTATCACAGTTTCATATATAGATTGTGTCTTGTCCTAATCTTGTAATAGGGTATATTTTGTACCTTCAAGTTTCATGTTAGTGGAGAAGAGTATTTCTATATGGACTATTAAAAAAAATGTTTCAAATACACAAAGTAGCACAGGTAATGAAGGGAGTCCCTATGTCCATTGACTCCCATTTTTAATTTAAGCCATAAATTATGATAAACCTAGTAGCATTTTAGGAGAAAAACAGAAAAGGCATCTAATGAGAGAGGTGGTCCTAAACAGGTAGGAGGTGGGACATTGATGTGATATTTGCACTTTTTCACAATTTGTCTCTTCAGAGTTTACCATCTCCCAGCAAATGTTAGCGTATTTCCACTTTTTTGGCAGTGTCTTTAGAGCATGGAGAAGAAGAATGCAGGAGTGAGCTGGGAGGAGCATCTACGTGCACTGGTGCAAAATCAAAGGATTTTATTACTCCCATGAAGTCCACCATATTTGGTTGTTGGCCAAATGATCAAGTACTTACAGGTGTTAAAGTGGGACAAATTTGTATTGAAACTATTGCAAGCAGTCATCAACTAGCTTTTGATTGTTGCAGGTTTGAAAATTAAGGAACTGTAAGATTGGCAGTTGCTATGCTTTTAATGTATATTTGCTTCTTTAAGCAATGTTGGTAAACAACCCTCATTGTGTGCTGAATGTGAAATTTGTTGTCACCTAATCTCAGTCATTTCTGTGGTTGATCTTTGTATATACGATCTTATTATAGCTGATTCTTTTTTGAGTTTTAATCTCTTTACTTTCAAACTGCATTTTGTATACAACACAATAGGACACCCAAGAACATTGTACATAATGTCAGTATAACAACCTTCCTGTAAGGACAAGAATACACATGTAGCTTACCATTAAGGCATTTGTCAAAGACAAACAAAACAATATAGAACAGCAAAAAAATAGGTTGGCAGTCAAAACAACAGACTAGTTGCAGGAGCTTGTAATATAAGGTGGGAAAAAGGACATGGGGGGGGTGGAAAAAAGGGGGAAAAAGGGGGAGAAGAAATCAGGTGGGATAGGGGGTAGGGGATGAGAAAACAAATAGGACTCCCAGGTCAATCCAGGAGTTGTGGAAGTGGAACCAAGGTCATGAGGAATTTGGCAGGGTGTTGTTAAGAAGAGCTATAATATACTCCATAGAGGAAACATACCATATTATATATAGCAACACTGTCCTGGAGGGGGGGGGGGGGTCCCATACAGCCAGTACTAATAGAATCAGTATAAGATCATTGATACACAGTACCCGAAAAGGTCAATTGCATATACCCCCTGGTGTCCAACAGATGTTGGAGGGAATGCACCGCAGTAGGCACGTATCTTCGTCTGGTGGGGCTGTACTATTATTCAAGGGTTTTGGACACTACCCTAGATGTAATTGCACAAGTCACTGAGGTTCATATATCCAAGGACTCTCTAATATTTCTACTCAACAAACCTATCTCTTCTCTGAGTAAACCCACCGACCGGCTGATAATGCACATTAGACACACCTCTAAATTGCTGATAGCACAGTGACAGGGGGTTAGGAAGGAGTTCTGGCCATTGCTGGGAGAGCACTATGATAACCAATGGGAAAGTAGGGGCAACACATAAGACCTATATGATCCTGCCAGTGAACACTGCTTGAAAAAGGACACTGATTACAAAGGAAGGAGCAATTGCAGAGAGTAGCACAGCCAGGGAGCTATCACTGTAGAAGAGGGAAATCAGAGGGGACAAAGTTTTCACAGAGAAATCTGCCCCATATAGTGGGGCAGAGAGAAGGCTGCCAGAGGGAAACTGTCATTATCAGTGGTTGACTGTCTGAGAGAGGGCTGTTATTGAGACAGCTGCCAGAGGGAAAACTGCCATTTTAAAAGAGAAAGCTGCCGGTTTCAGAAAGAAAACTTCCAGTGAGGTGAGTGCTATGGTCAGAGAGACAAATTGTACAGAGGGAGACCAGCTCTGATCCAGTTGTTTATAGTGAGTCCATGGTTGTTCCAGTTGTCTCGAGGGAATCTGTGTTTGTTTCAGGTATTTCAGGGTGTCCAAGTGCATGTCTTTGCTGCATATACTGTTTGGCCTAGTAAGGGGAACCATTGAGGACCTACTGAAGCCTTTGATACCTACTTCAAGTGCCCACCAAGGCTTCAGTACTGGTTCATGCCCACGGCCTGTGTGAGTAACCCACCTCTGCACTAACTACATATAGCTGAATCACTTTACAGAAGCCCATCTGAACTAGAGATATTGTCCTGTAAAGTGATTCAGCCTATGAATGGCTACAAAACAAGCGGAGCTGCTCCTCTCTTCATCTTCAAATATATATATATATTGTTTGGATGATGCTCCTGATCATTCTCTCCATGAGAGATAGATTTTTTTTACCCAAAATAATTCTTATTACCTGAGATATTTAATGCAACCAATCACCTTTATGCAACAATTGTTATAGTGATATCTAATAATGCCTGTAACTTCCTCATTGCCATTGTACAGCCTTTATTACCATATTGATATGTGTTCTATCATCATAGGCTAACGTCTTGTTATCAGGGTTATTGAGAGCAGTGATATTTTCATCTTCAAGATTTATGCTGATATGTACCATGTCATTGCTGATTGTTATGTAAATGTATTCATCCTCATGGTAATCTTTTGTATCAAGTCTTCTTATTGCCATTTGTCATTCTTCTGCAACTGTAACCTAAGCAACTTTCAATTATCTGAAAGCTTGTTCTACTTTTTCATCATAATCCACTGGTTTGCTGGCCTTTCAGTTTTTAGACCTATAAATAAATGTGTCCCCTTGGGCAGGAATTTCCCGAATCAACTCCATGTGGACATTGTCAAGACCTACAGTCTCCAAGAGTAAGAGTGTAGATACACTGCATCAAAGAATAGATGAGATCTAACCCAACCCCGGAGCACGCAGCTCCCAGTGGCTACATCTGGACATGTTGCCATGGGGAAAATTATCAAAGCATATTTTACACAGCATATCATAGCAAACCTACAGTATATATTTAGATATTTTATTTTCTAGAAAAGTAATGATAAACTTTCATGCAATGACATAAAAACCAAATTATGCATTTTAATTGTAGCATGTACGGGTTAAAAATTTATAGTAAAAAGCAGTGACATAATGGCAATAGGGACTAAAGAATAGGATGAGGAATATAAAAGTAAGCAATATATATGTATCATGTAGATATAATAGCCCATGACAGGGTAAAAGGGCAGAATATCTAATATAATGTGAAGGAGGTCATGAACGACAGAGATCTGGAAGCATAAATGAAACCTACAGCGAGTTTCTTAAACATTGAGCATAAGAAGCATATTAGCGCAACTGCAAATAACTCATTCATCCATTATTGGGCCGCACGGTGGCTAAGTGGTTAGCACTTCTGCCTTACAGCACTGGGGTCAAGTCTTGACCATGGCCTTATCTGTGAGGAGTTTGTATGTTGTTTGCGTGGGTTTCCTCCGGGTGCTCCGGTTTCCTCCCACATTCCAAAAACATACTGGTAGGTTAATTGGCTGCTATCAAAATTGACCCTTGTCTGTGTGTGTGTGTGTGTGTGTGTGTGTGTGTTAGGGAATTTAGACTGTAAGCCCCAATGGGGCAGGGACTGATGTGAGTGAGTTCTCTGTACAGCGCTGTGGAATTAGTGGCGCTATATATATGAATGGTGATGATGATGATGATTCATTCATTTACAAATAACATTGTAGATTTCATCAAAATTGTAACTGAATGGCAAGAACTAAGGAAAGTCTGCTTCTGAAATTATGGATCCTATTTGCCTGTTCATGATCAGTCCTTTTCTTCTCTAAAGCTTTAATTAATATTTTTAATTTAATATTTTAAAAGGGACACAGGGACCAAATTAGTAGAGGGCAAAAAACGCTATTGTCTGCAAACACAAGAGGAAGATAAGAGTAAACAGCAATAAAAATGTAAAAAAAAACTCTGGCAGCTATGACAGCTGTTTTCTGGAAGAAGTCTACAATGACTTTGAATGCTGAGATGGAGCAATATTTGCCCATTGTTCCTTGCAAAACACCTCAAGTTGGGTCAGGTTAGTTGGGAATGGAGATGGACAGTGAGTTTAAGATCTTGACATGGGATTTCTATGGAATTAAGGTCAGTACAGGGCCAGTCAAGGATAGCTATTTTCTTAGTTTTAATCCACTGGTCTCATAGTGGGCTACCTTGGACGGGGTCACTGGGCCACTTGCATTTTTTTTCCTTTAAAATGTTCCTAATAGGCTGTTGAGATGAGTTTTGCCCCCCGGCTAAAATTTGCCAGTCCTCCCCTGATTCTAGTGTTACATTTAATTATGCTTTATGATCAACGTTTAGCAGAGGGTATCAGGTGTTTGTCCAGGATTTGCCTGCAATTTGCACCTTTCATCTACTTATCGATCCTTACAAGATTGGCAGTCCCTGCTGCTGAATGTTATTCCCATAACATGATGCTGCTGCCCTTTACCATGGTGAGAATGGCGTTACATGGCTACTGTGCAGTATTTTACTTGTGCCATGCATATCTCTTCTTTGCACTCAGAACAAAAAGTTTTTTTTTTAGCCTCACCAGACAAATTTTCCACATCTCTGCAGTGTTTTCTAGATAATGCTTTGATGCCTCTTTGTGAAAGAGAGTTTTTTTTTTGTTTTCTTTTAGCCAAGCTTCTTCCTTGCAGCCCTTCTATAAACAACCTTTTTGGCGATTGTGGACACATGTACATCATCTTTCATCACAGTGTCATGAGTTTCGGTGGTTCCCCTAGCCTGCAACTCACTGCCCCAGGCTGTTCGTGTCCTGGCCGTCTCTATAACGACCAGGACATCACTCCGATTTTGCCCCAACCGTTGCCAGGGCAACAACCAGGACATCGAACTGTCAAAATCGCCCGGCAGTAGGGGCAGCTGGGAGTGTGTGCAAGGACAGGCAACTTAATTAGCAGTCTCTTGAGGCTGATTTTCGCAGCTATGTTTCCAGGCTCCTTATTGGTCCACCAATGTATTTAAGGCAGGGAGGGATTAGCCTCCCTGCCGGATATAGCAGTCAATTCCTGGCTGTTGACCTGCTCCTGTCCTGTTGTGCTTATCTCTGGATTGCTTTCTGTGTTTGACCTTTGGCTTGTTTCCTGGACTTCAGATATTTGCTCGTGGCCCTGACCTTTGCTTGTGACTTGGATACTTTTGTTTGCTGCCAGCCCTTATCCCTGCATGTACCTGACCTCGCTGACTTCTCTTGCCCTTGGACCCTGGATTGTTCCTGACCATCAGTACCTTCTGTCATTACCACCTATTCCTATGTTGCAGCGTTACTCATAAGCCTGCACTACATTGAGTTTAAGACCTGGGGGCATCTGAGTACCTGTGAGCATATCAAGCTCTGCAGGAAAGGCGGCTGCTATAGGTGAAGTTCTCTGCTATAGTTCTGTAAGCTTATGATAATGGCTGGTAGTCATTTCTGTGTATTGTTCACTGTCACAATTGGTTTCTCTGTAGCTTGTCTGATAAATTCCATTCCGGTAACTAAGTTTTGGGGGTGGCTTGTTCTAGGCAGGGGCGGCAATTCATTACTTCTTCCACTTCTGTAAAATGGACTTCAATGATCCCTGGGGGATGTCAAATGGCTGTGAAGTTGTCTTTTGTGCCTCTCTATGATCCTATCTTTGACTTACTTGGTTTGCTCTTTTACCTTCAGTTTATTTTTTTTATTTCCAGAAAGTATCTACCATGCTGTAGGACCTCACAGAGAGGGATATTTATAAATGCAAAATAATTAATAATAGGTGATCCACTAAAAGCCGGAATCAACAAACAAACTGTGTGAATTTTGTAATACAAAGCATCTGCCCAAATTTGGGCTTGGAAATGCAAGGATAATCGATACATTTACTCATGTCTGTTTTTAAATTTAACTAAGTTGCGGAAATGTTTTGAAATTTTGATTGTAAAATGGCACTCAACACTTGAATACTTTATGGGCCAGTGCTAAATCTTACTTCAAGATATTTGAAATCCAGAAACTGTAGCAATAAAATATAAAAAATGTGTTGGGTGTCTTAATACGCTTTAAAGGCACTGTATGTGTGGAAAAGCATTGAGCATTGTGCGGCAAAGCATTGAAATCCTGCCTCTAAAGCAGAGATCTTAGTTAGATACATTGGCAAATACATGAGTAAACTTTCCATCATTAACCATTCAGTGCAACTGAAATATCACTCTTTCTGATCCCTCAAACTATTTGTTGTAAAGGGAGATTCTGGTTTTCAGTTTTAATTAAAAAAAATAAATCAGAAAACCCCCATTTAGGGATTTCCTGGCATTTCCGGATAAATCTAAAATGTTCACCATGCTGCTTTCCACACCAGGGTTCGAACATTGCTCCTATCAGTCAATCACAACCTAAGTCCTCCATGTGGTCTAGGATTGGTCTTGTACTCACCCCAAGAGCTTGTATTGCTGAGTGCTCCTTCTGCGTTGTTAGGTTCTACTTCTGCCGTCTCCCTATTAGGAGCTGCTGGATGCTGTCCCACTGGGGCTGAAAAATCCTTTAGCTCGCTCAAGTTAGAGCCTGCTCAGAAGCTCTACTGTGGCACTGCACTCTATTAAGTAGCTGTGTCATTGAATGGTGTGTAGGCCTCTCCCCTCTCTTCCCTGAAACACTCACATCTCCAACATTGTCCACCGATACCCTTTTCCCTTGGATTCCCCTCACCTGACACCCTCCCCACACTGTCTTAGCACCCTCCTCTCTCTCTGCTGGCACCCTTCCATCTCTCACTGTACCAGCTTTCCTGACCCTTGACAACCTCCGAACACTGTCTTGGCACCCTCCTCTCTCTCTGCGTGCATCCTTCCCTCTCTCACTGTGCCAGCTTTCCTGACCCATGACCCATTCCCCTCTCCCATGTTTGTAATGCAATTTGAACAAATACCAAATTAAATGAAGTTTTCCATTTAATTGTAATGGAATATTTATATTATTAACACTGAAAACCACAAATTTATTGCATGTGAAAAAAACAAAAATTCTCCCCCGAAACAAAAATAAATAAAACAATAACTGTAAACTTAAATGATAAATTACATTATCAGTATATTCCTTATTGCATTTCAAACAAGGTAGAATTACTAATTTAGACTTTTGCCCCATAAAATGTTCTTATTTTCATCCCACACAACCAGTTGCTCAAGGCAACAACGGCCTCTGTTTGATTTGGTTCCTAATAGGTAAACCTCCTCTGTATTTATGTCTTTATCTCTCTTTCTCTTTATATACATCTATAGATTGTGAGCGTGCCGACATGACCATCTTAACTCTTTGTCTATTTGTTAACACCCAGTCATGTTTTATTATTGTACTATTCAAAGGTGCTCTATTCACACATGTGCGCTTATAGCTAATGTGAAAGGCCAGAAATTTTCGTGTTCACATAGAGTGCCCAAAGCACACTAAGGCTTCTACCTTAGTGCATTGAATGAGGGTAATGCAAGAAAGCAAGCAAGAAGTTGTCATAGGAATGTCAAACAAGTGGTGCCCTTTTCCTTGGAAACAGTAAAAAGAAAATGCATTGTGTAAGACAGCGCATGAAAAGTCAGTGGGGGAGGAAACAAACCTACAGGAGTGGGAATGGAGCATGACTTACTTAGAACGCATAAAAATTGGAACAATTGCACAGACTTTAATAACATCAGGTTAGAGAATATATTCTTGAAATAATTTACAAGTGCATTTATCTCTGAAAATAATGATCAAGGCTGTATATGACATAATAGAAAATAACAAAAGTGGACTGAAAATCGTTATTTTACTGAGCACGGAGAGTTTGCTAAAAGAGTTATGTTAACCTCGAAATTCAGCTAATGTTTAATATAGCAGATGCGGAGTTTAGATAAATAAGCTATCTACAGATGTCTTTATACTGCTCGCCCCTATTTTAAAATAGAAGAAGACAACAATGCAATTTGAAACCTAAAAAGGGTTTCCATCTTCAAATTACTTTAATTTATTGGCTTGCACATGCAAATTTGATTAAGATGCTTTATTTTTCTCTAAACCTCTCCTTTCCAAATTGCAAAAAGAGTCATTAGCATATACAGCAAAGTAAGTGTACAACTCCTTAAAATAGACACTTTCTGCATGGGCTATATACAGTCAAAAGGGAAATTTTGAAAGGCTATACACAAATACTTGATAGCTTATAGATAGATTATTTGTACACTGAAATTTAAAGTTGATATTTGTGTGCTACATGAAAAAACAGTCAGTATTTAACTTATGTGCAAAACAGAAATCTAGTTTGCACCCCTTGCATTGTAACATGGTTTTGTCCAGGAGACTGAAATAAGATACCTCTTCATTTAAGATCCTTAATGAATCAAGCCCCATGAGTTCATTGCATCTCTTGTGATCTGGGTCAATTGGAAAGAAAGAGAAGACATAGCCCTTAAACCTAGGAACAAGCACAATCGCCAAAATGTAGTGATCCGATTTCAAGATGTTGATAACTCTTGGATCCTTGTGAAGTGAATAAAGTACTTGATCTACAAATCCGACATACTTAGTGTAATTGCTTTGTTAAATCTCTTCCTTCAGTTTCACAACCTGCTTTTCCAAAAGCCTAATTAAGGGAATCACTTGGCTCAATCAGTTAGTGTCTGAACTAACTTCACAGGTGACTACTTCAAATGATTTTAGCACCTTGCACAACACGAAAAGTATTCTCCACTGCGCTGGACAAAAATATATTCCCCCTCCTTTCCTAATGTCATGACTTGTGGAGTAAGCGTGGATGGCTTTTTGCTGTTCCTCCATCCTCAGAAGCATTAAAAGGGTGGAATTCCACCTTGTTGCCGCCCCTTGCTTCAATTGGTGGCAGGACAAATAAAATTGTCCTTGTAGCTGCTGCAATCTCTTACAGCAGCAACATGTACCCAACAATGCCAGATTTTTCAGAGGCAGGCTACTCTGTGTATCTCTGGCTACACTAAGAGGCATACCGCTGACCACCTGTTTGAAAAATGAAGGGATGTCATAACAACATGGCTTATCCCATTTGGACTTTCCTGAGGATATGTAATTTCTGATAACACCACAAATATTCTTAGAGCAATACAGTGGGGAGAATTCCTTCACATTTCCTGTTTTGCTCATTCAATCAACTTGGTGGTACAGAGCTTTTTAAAAAAATGACAGTGACATGCAGTAGATGCTGTCTGTGTCCTGAAATATTTCAGGTAATTTTCAGCATTCTGCAACAGCATGTAGGAGAATGCAGCAGCTGCAAGAAGAATAGAATTTAGGGGGAATGTTCTTTAGTCCAGCGCAGTGGAGAATACTTTCCGTGTTGTGCAAAGTGCTGAAACCACTCGAAATAGTCACTTATGAAATGAGTGCAGAAACTGTTATCTTGAGTCAAGTGATTCCCCTAATTAGACTTTTGGAAAAACAGCTAAAGAAATTGAGATGAAACAAAGCAATTCCACTAACTATGTCGGACCTGTAGATCAAGTGCTGTATTCGCTTCACCAGGATAAAAGAGTTATCAACATCTTTAAATCAGATCAATTCATTTTGGCAACTGTGCATGATCATAGGTTTAAAGACTATGGGCCTCATTTAGAGTCAGACGCGAAGTCCATTTCAGGCGCATCCTGCACATTTCCACTGATGGGGCATTAAGTAACAGTTCCCTGCAGTTCCGTCTGCTCTTCAGACGCAAGTGTTCACTGCAACAGCTTGCATCTCAGTACGAGGGAAAGGGTGGAACACAGAGTTATGTAGGCGTGACCGTGAATAATTCAGATACTGTGGGAGTCTACCCGCAAAAACTACCCTAGTCGGATCAAGACACAGGTGGAATACAGGTCAAGACTGAAAAAGTGCGGCAGGAATTAGGTGGCTCAAGTAAATAGCTAGCTGCAGGAACTGGTTGCAGCTTGGTAGGGTATTACGAGTGGGATGCAACTGGGGTTGCATGACCCCCTACTGCTGGCAGCTCCTCCTTCCATGTCACTCAACCCCTAGGACCCGACTCCTGGAACTCCTGGACACAGTGAGCACTGTGTCCAGGAATTATAAAACACAGAAGAGGCAATAAATCATGAAACTGTACAACTTGTCGATATGTTATAAGCAAAGTAGGTACATAACAAACATGTTATGGGATTAAACCTTCATTGGATTAGGTGTGGTGAGATTACTAAAAGGAGTGCAGGAAGCATATAGTTAATTTATTGGGCGGACTTTAATTCTACAAGGCACATGACACTTTTTAAAACTACAGTTAATCTGAGGTCAATATACAAGTATACACGATAAGGTTAGAAACATATCTTCTTTCATTATCACAGTCTCACTTAACTGTATCACCATTCACAGATTACACAGTGGACCTGATTCATTGAGGAATGTAATTCCGTATTCGCTTGCTGTAGTTTGCTTAAAATAGTTCTGCCCATGCTCAGAAACAGACTATATGGCAGTGAACGCAAGTGCATGCAATTCATCTTCGAACGCAAATGACAGTTTGCCTATGATTTGAAGGGTAGAAAGAGAGATGGAAGGGGCGTATGCAAACACTAGTAGATCTGAAGAAGTGTTTCTCGCTGAATACGGGACTAGGAACGCTCTGCCCTGACAGACAATACACTGCAGGATACATTCAATACATATATGGAATATAAAGTCCCAGGAGAATGCACAGAGAAAAAAAAGCAATTAGTGTCACCTGATAATATAGTAATTTTTTTTAAATGTTTTTCCCCCCAGAATGAAATTTATCTATCAGCTGTTATTAATGTCTACTATACATAAAATGCATAATTACAGTTGCTCTTGATTGCAAACACATGTTCTAGCGTGCATACGCAGCCGTCATCACTTGGCACTTACACCTGTCCTGGTGTAAGTGATATGACAGAAGACGATATAGATACCCAATGCTTGAATCAGACACTGCTGTGTGCGCTTGAGCTTGGCACGCTCTCACTGTACATTAACTACATGCATATGCCCATTCCCCTTCATGAAATCGGACGCAGGCGGAAGTATCCTTTGTGCTGTGAGACTAAATGCATATACTTTTCGTTTTTTGGGCTGTGGAAGTCAAATAATTGGATGAAGTAGGCTAAATTGAATAATATTGTTTTGTGGTGTGATTGCAATTAGTACACAATCGCTAGTAGTAGTTAATAATGCAATCGCACAGGTAAACAACACACTTACATTCACACTGGCATTTTGTAAATAGTACACATTTAAGTTCCAACTCACATCAGTTTATTAGTAAAACTTAAAGGTTATTCATGCAAAGATTAATTTACTTTACAGGTATTTATGGTTCAGCTCCTAAGAAATGTATGGAGTTTGGTATTATATCATTCCTCATTTCACCAGTAGAAATGTGTTGTTAACAGAGTAGAGACCGCTAGTTATGAATAAAATAAGATTGATACTCTATAATACTGTAGGCAGCACATGTTTATAGGTTGGTTTAAACTGGATTAGGTTGGTTCCCTCAGGCAAGACATGTGCACAGTTGTTGTAGTGACCTGCCCCCACCTTTGGAGAGGAATCCTTTGAACTGACCTATGATCTGCATTGTACTAGACTGACTTGACCCCTGGACCAATAAAGAAAGACCTTAGTTTATATTTGTGTATATTGTGACACCTTCCCTGTTTTTTTTGTTACCTTAAACTGTATATAAGCAAGTTCATGGGCCAGTATTAAATCTGTCTTCTTTGACTGCAGACTACAAGACTGAATCTGTACCTCGGCCCAGTGAGTGCTTGCATAATTTATTCGGATATACTTTCCCGAATTATGTTATACCTTTTTATGCATCATAATGGTTTGCTGCTATCCTGCTATATTTTGCTATTAAATCTCTTTGTGCGTTGGAACCACAAAAATCGCATCGGACAATATTTATTGGTAGCAACAATAGGAATATTACAGCTCTTACTGTACATTAGCTACATGCATATGCCCATTCCCCTCCCCGTTCCGTCCATGAAATCGTACGCAGTCGGAAGTATCCTTTGCGCTCTGAGACGAATTGCATGTACTTTCTCTGGCATGTAGTTCGTTTCTTGACATGCACAGAGCAATTTAATGCAAAATGTGGCACATATGGGCATTTACTTTCCTTAATGAATCAGACCGACTGTCTGTATACACTCAGGATAGAACTAGGGACATGCAACCCATGTCCAGGAAGGAATCAAGACCCTTACAAGAAAGAGGACATTTGTTGCACCTTTGTTGTGATATGACATTGCATGTTTTGACAAACATTGTTCTCAGATTTTTATTTTCCTGGGTATAAACAAATTTACAGTGGCAGGAACAAACTGTGACCACATCATCCAATGTAGTGCATATTTGTTGCTGACTAACTGCGCACTTAAAAATGCTGGAAGATATTGAATATAACAAACAACAACAATACCTATGTTTTTAGTTATTTACCTTTATTTTAATTTGTCCCCATCCCAGATCATTTGTACCTCTTACAAGCCTGACAATACTTCCTCTTTAGCCTCAATCCAGCAATAACCGGATATCCTTGGAAAGCCTGCTGTATTTTAGGGACCAAGACAACAGGAAGGACTTTCTGAAACTGGGACAAGTTGTAGGAAACACAGAGGGAGAGTAGGTCAGTATGCAAATGAGGTTAAAATGCATTATGATTGGGCATTGAAGCAAGCTTATTATTGAGCATGGCAGTGAGCTGGCCCAAGCTACCAGCATTTGTGTTTAATAACAAGGGGTGTGTGTGATAATATCATCATCATCATCACCATTTATTTATATAGCGCCACTGATTCCGCAGCACTGTACAGAGAACTCGCTCACATCAGTCCTTGCCCCATTGGAGCTTACAATCTAAATTCCCTAACATACACACACACACAAACTGACAGACAGAGAGACTAGGGTTAATTTTGATAGCAGCCAATTATCCTACTAGTATGTTTTTGGAGTGTGGGAGGAAACCGGAGCACCTGGAGGAAACCCACGCAAACACGTGGAGAACATACAAACTCCACACAGATAAGGCCATGGTCAGGAATTGACCCCAGCTCTGTCAGGCAGAAGTGCTAACCACTTAGCCATCGTGCTGCAGATAATAGGTGTTAATTTCATAAGAAATTTAGTTAGAGAATACATTGGAGTTCAGCTATAAAAAAATGGAGCAGAATGTATTGTATCGAAGAGTGTATATATCTAAGAAATAAGTGGAGAATACTATACCAAGCTGACTAATTTTGCTTGGGATTCTCCCAATTAATTGGGAGTTAATTGCACAAAATCTTGTTTGTCATGATACTCTAAATAAACATATACCGTACATCTTTTAAAACTGTATGTATTTTGCCTAAACTTACATTATTATTTTTTTTTTCTTTTGAGAGGGGGAGTGAAAAATGTTTAATGTACATAAAAATTTGACTGCTGCATAAAAGTAGTCTAAAGCATAATTGACATACACAGACAAACTAGCACACAACCATTATAAAAAGCAGAAATAAAAAGATAATATATATACATATATATATTATGACCCAAGACATACAATCACACACATTCCATCATACACACAGTTCATACTTGTTTTTCTGTCCTTGTCAATCCATTTTGAACTGTGTCCATTTGGAAAATAAGCAAGATATATATAGCCTATACAACACCAAACGTAAAGATGTGTTCTTTCTTTATTTGGTAATATAATGAACACATACTCAACACTAGTTTTTGACCTTGCTGTGTGAATCTTATTATTTTAAAAGCAAAACACCCATAACGATTAATTAATCTGTACTTACAGTTGAATTTGTACTCAGCATTGTAGGTTGTAACAATACAGAAGGACAAATTCCTTTGAAAAGTTTGAAAAATAAGAATGGCTTAAAAAAGAAAGTTTTAAAAAGTAATAAAAAAAATCTTTCTTTTTACAAGAGAATCTTCAGTATACACATCTGAAGGAAGTTATATTTTTGCTGTACCCACAAAAATATAAACAGTGAAATATACACCGATCAGCCACAACATTAAAACCACCTGTCTAATATTGTGTAGGTCCCCCTCGTGCCGCCAAAACAGCTCACATCCGTCGAGGCATGGACTCCACAATTCCTCAGAATGTGACTTGTGGTATCTGGCACCAGGGCTGGTGGAATACGGTAAACAGTTGAAGCAAGGTGGGGGGGGGGGGGCATACCGTAGAGAGGCGCTTCCCCAGCCTGCTTTCCCCGCTCTCCACCGGCGCTGCTATAAAAAAAAAATCCACTTGCAGTGCTCCCCGGTTCCCTCCTCTGTGATCCCTGTTCACTGACAGTGTCGGGGGTGATGTCATCACACTGTCAGTGAGGAGCCGCACAGAGGAGGGCGCCGAAGCTAAGAAGACAGAAGAGGAAGAGAAAAAGACCATAGAAAGATAAGTAAAAATAGAGGGACAGCGTGATAATGTTTGGGGCAGTGTGAAAATGCAGGGGAGGGAACTGTGTGAAAATGCAGGGGGGGGCAGTGTGAAAATGCAGGGGGGGGGCAGTGTGAAAATGCAGGGGGTGAACAGTGTGAAATTGCAGGGGGGGGGGAAACAGTGTGGAAAATGCAGGGGGGAAACAGTGTGAAAGTGTGGGGGGGGGGGGCAGTGTGAAAATGCAGGGGGGGAACATTGTGAAAATGCAGCGGAGGAAAGAGTGAAAATGCAGGAGAGGGGGACAGTGAGAAAATGCAGGGGGGGAACAGTGTGAAAATGCAGGGGGCACAGTTGGATAAAGAAGGAGGGGGTGCAGTGTGACGAAGAAGGTCACAGTGTGATGAAGGGGGCATTTTTTCCTCATCTACACTTCTCACTAGAGATGAGCGCACTCGGATTTTTGAAATCCGAGCCCACCCGAACGTTGCCGATCCGAGTCGGATCCGAGACGGATCCGAGACAGATCCGGGTATTGGCGCCAAATTCAAATCTGAAACTGAGGCTCTGACTCATAATCCCGTTGTCGGATCTCACGATACTCGGATCCTATAAATTCCCCGCTAGTCGCCGCCATCTTCACTCGGGCATTGATCAGGGTAGAGGGAGGGTGTGTTAGGTGGTCCTCTGTCCTGGTAGATCTCGTGCTGTGCTGTTTAGTTCTGTGCTGTGGTGTTTAGTTCTGTGCTGTGCTGTGCTGTGCTGTGTTCTGCAGTATCAGTCCAGTGGTGCTGTGTGCTGTGCTCTGTCCTTCTGAGGTCAGTGGTGCTGCTGGGTCCTGTGCTGTGTCCTGTTCAGTCCAGTGGTGCTGTGTCCTGTGCTCTGTGCTTCTAAGGGCATAGTTATTTCCCCATTATTCCCAAGTTTTTAAAAAATAAAAAAAAAGTAAAAAAAAAATAAAAAATTAAAAATTAAAAAAAATATATATAATTATAACCAAATTTGCAAAACCAATCCAGCAGTATAAGTCCATTGGTACTGCAATATTACCAAGTTCACACATTCTGCAGTATCTTGTGCTACATATAATGGAGACCAAAAATTTGGAGGATAAAGTAGGGAAAGATCAAGACCCACTTCCTCCTAATGCTGAAGCTGCTGCCACTAGTCATGACATAGACGATGAAATGCCATCAACGTCGTCTTCCAAGCCCGATGCCCAATCTCGTAGTAACGGGCATGTAAAATCCAAAAAGCCCAAGTTAAGAAAAAGTAGCAAAAAGAGAAACTTAAAATCATCTGAGGAGAAACGTAAAGTTGCCAATATGCCATTTACGACACGGAGTGGCAAGGAACGGCTTAGGCCCTGGCCCGTGTTCATGACTAGTGGTTCAGCTTCACCCACGGATCTTAGCCCTCCTCCTCCTCCCCCCCCCTACAAAAAATTGAAGAGAGTTATGCTGTCAGCAACAAAACAGCAAAAAACTCTGCCTTCTAAAGAGAAATTATCACAAATCCACAAGGCGAGTCCAAGGATGTTGGTGGTTGTCAAGCCTGACCTTCCCATCACTGTACGGGAAGAGGTGGCTCGGGAGGAGGCTATTGATGATGTAGCTGGCGCTGTGGAGGAACTTGATGATGAGGATGGTGATGTGGTTATTGTAAATGAGGCACCAGGGGGGGAAACAGCTGATGTCCATGGGATGAAAAAGCCCATCGTCATGCCTGGTCAGAAGACCAAAAAATGCACCTCTTCGGTCTGGAGTTATTTTTATCTAAATCCAGACAACCAATGTATGGCCATATGTAGCTTATGTAAAGCTCAAATAAGCAGGGGTAAGGATCTTGCCCACCTAGGAACATCCTCCCTTATACGTCACCTGAATAACCTTCATAGTTCAGTGGTTAGTTCAGGAACTGGGGCTAGGACCCTCATCGGTACAGGGACACCTAAATCCCGTGGTCCAGTTGGATACACACCAGCAACACCCTCCTCGTCAACTTCCTCCACAATCTCCATCAGATTCAGTCCTGCAGCCCAAGTCAGCAGCCAGACTGAGTCCTCCTCAATACGGGATTCATCCGAGGAATCCTGCAGCGGTACGCCTACTACTGCCACTGCTGCTGTTGCTGCTGTTAGTCGGTCATCTTCCCAGAGGTCTTTCACAAGTCTTTCACAAAACAATTGACCGTCCAACAGTCGTTTGCCATGACCACAAAATACGATAGTAGTCACCCTATTGCAAAGCGTATAACTGCGGCTGTAACTGCAATGTTGGTGTTAGACGTGCGCCCGGTGTCCGCCATCAGTGGAGTGGGATTTAGAGGGTTGATGGAGGTATTGTGTCCCCGGTACCAAATCCCGTCGAGATTCCACTTCACTAGGCAGGCGATACCAAAAATGTACAGAGAAGTACGATCAAGTGTCCTCAGTGCTCTAAAAAATGCGGTTGTACCCACTGTCCACTTAACCACGGACATGTGGACAAGTGGTTCTGGGCAAACGAAGGACTATATGACTGTGACAGCCCACTGGGTAGATGCATCCCCTTCCGCAGCAACAGCAACAGCTGCATCAGTAGCAGCATCTACAAAATGGCTGCTCGTGCAAAGGCAGGCAACATTGTGTATTACAGGCTTTAATAAGAGGCACAACGCTGACAACATATTAGAGAAACTGAGGGAAATTATCTCCCAGTGGCTTACCCCACTTAGACTCTCATGGGGATTTGTGGTGTCAGACAATGCCAGTAACATTGTGCGGGCATTAAATATGGGCAATTTCCAGCACGTCCCATGTTTTGCCCACACCATTAATTTGGTGGTGCAGCATTACCTCAAGAGTGACAGGGGTGTGCAGGAGATGCTTGCGGTGGCGCGCAAAATTGCTGGACACTTTCGGCATTCAGCCAGTGCCTACCGCAGACTAGAGGCACATCAAAAAAGCATGAACCTGCCCTGCCATCACTTTAAACAAGAGGTTGTGACGCGCTGGAACTCCACCCTCTATATGCTGCAGAGGATGGAGGAGCAGCAAAAGGCCATTCAGGCCTACACAGCCACCTACGACATAGGCAAAGGAGTGGGGATGCGCCTCAGTCAAGCGCAGTGGAGACTGATTTCCGTGTTGTGCAAGGTTCTGCAGCCATTTGAACTTGCCACACGAGAAGTCAGTTCCGACACTGCCAGCTTGAGTCAGGTCATTCCCCTGATCAGGCTGTTGCAGAAGCAGCTGGAGAAAGTGAGGGAGGAGCTGGTAAGCCATTGCGATTACACCAAGCATGTAGCTCTTGTGGATGTAGCCCTTCGTACGCTTTGCCAGGATCCGAGGGTGGTCACTCTTTTAAAGTCAGAGGAATACATTCTGGCCACCGTGCTCGATCCTCGGTTTAAAGCGTATGTTGTGTCTCTGTTTCCGGCGGACACAAGTCTACAGCGGTGCAAAGACCTGCTGGTCAGGAGATTGTCCTCTGAAGAGGACCGTGACATGCCAACAGCTCCACCCTCATTTTCTTCCACATCTATGGCTGCGAGGAAAAAGCTCAGTTTTCCCAAAAGAGGCACTGGCGGGGATGCTGATAACATCTGGTCCGGACTGAAGGACCTGCCAACCATTGCAGACATGTCTACTCTCGCTGCATTGGATGCTGTCACAATAGAAAAAATTGTGGATGATTACTTTGCTGACACCATCCAAGTAGACATGTCAGACAGTCCATATTGTTACTGGCAGGAAAAAAAGGCAGTTTGGAAGCCCCTGTACAAACTGGCTCTATTTTACCTGAGTTGTCCCCCCTCCAGTGTGTACTCGGAAAGAGTTTTTAGTGCAGCGGGGAACCTGGTCAGTGAGCGGCGAAGGAGGTTGCTTCCTCACAACGTTGAAAAAATGATGTTTATAAAAATGAATAATCAATTCCTCAATGAAGTACAGCACTGCCCTCCAGATACTACAGAGGGACCTGTGGTTGTGGAGTCCAGCGGGGACGAATTGATAATGTGTGACGAGGAGGAAGTACACACTGTAGGGGGAGAGGAATCAGAGGTTGAGGATGAGGACGACATCTAGCTTTTTTGGTGTGGGGGCCCAAACAAACCAATCATTTCAGCCAAAGTTGTTTGGTAGGCCCTGTCGCTGAAATGATTGGTTTGTTAAAGTGTGCATGTCCTATTTCAACAACATAAGGGTGGGTGTGAGGGCCCAAGGACAATTCCATCTTGGAACTTTTTTTTTTGCATTATATGACCAATCAACAGTCGTTTGCCATGTTCAAAAAGTAAAACCAAATTTAAACAAATTCAAGAAATTAAACCAAAAGTAAAATGCCCTGTCATAATTTAAAACAAGAGGTATTGACGTGCTCTAAAACTACTGTATTGTTGTTTATATTTTATAAACACTACACTTGAAAGCTTGAGTCTTTTCTTATTATATATATTGTGGTGACCCACTCCTCTACGCAGTCCAGATACATTTATTGCTGCGAATCATACAAGTTTAGGGTTTTTAATATATATTGTGGTGACCCACTCCTCTACGCAGTCCAGGGACATTTATTGGTGCGTATCATACAAGTTCAGGGTTTTTAATATATATTGTGGTGACCCACTCCTCTACGCAGTCCAGGTACATTTATTGGTGCGAATCATACAAGTTCAGGGTTTTTCATATATATTGTGGTGACCCACTCCTCTACGCAGTCCAGGTACATTTATTGGTGCGAATCATACAAGTTGATGGTTTTCTTATTATATATATTGTGGTGACCCACTCCTCTACGCAGTCCAGGTACATTTATTGGTGCGAATCATACAAGTTGATGGTTTTCTTATTATATATATTGTGGTGACCCACTCCTCTACGCAGTCCAGATACATTTATTGGTGCGAATCATACAAGTTCAGGGTTTTTAATATATATTGTGGTGACCCACTCCTCTACGCAGTCCAGGTACATTTATTGGTGCGAATCATACAAGTTCAGGGTTTTTAATATATATTGTGGTGACCCACTCCTCTACGCAGTCCAGGTACATTTATTGGTGCGAATCATACAAGTTCAGGGTTTTTAATATATATTGTGGTGACCCTCTCCTCTACGCAGTCCAGGTACATTTATTGGTGCGAATCATACAAGTTGATGGTTTTCTTATTATATATATTGTGGTGACCCACTCCTCTATGCAGTCCAGAAAGATACCTCGTTGCAACGTTTTGGACTAATAACTATATTGTGAGGTGTTCAGAATACACTGTAAATTAGTGTAAATGCTTGTTATTGAATGTTATTGAGGTTACTAATAGCATAGGAGTGAAAATAAGCCCAAAAACTTGATTTTTAAATTTTTTATGTTTTTTCCAAAAAAAATCCGAATCCAAAACCTTAGATCCGAACCGAGACCTTTCGTCAAGTGTTTTGCGAGACAAATCCGAACCCCAAAAATAATGAAAATCCGGATCCAAAACACAAAACACAAGACCTCAAAAGTCGCCGGTGCACATCCCTACTTCTCACCAAATTAATTTGCTAAGAATTTATAATTTTATTGCAAATAATACATATTCTTCATTTTGATTATTCATATAACAATAAATGTACGCTGTTTAATGTACTTATTTGTATTACTCTCTTTATGAAAGTTTATAATACGATTGTATTAAAAGAAGAAAAGCATTAGTGAATGAACAAATAGTTTGTAAAAGAGGAGGGCCCAAATTTATTTTTTACAGGGGGGCTCCAGACATGCTAGCACTGGCCCTGTCTGGCACCAAAACTTTAGAAGCAGATCCTTTAAGTAATGTAAGTTGTGAGTTGAGGCCAGTGCCGTAACTAGACATTTTAGTGCCCTGGGCGAGACAGGGCACCGGCGCCCCCCATCTAAGTGGGAGTGGCATTTGCCATGTGGGTGTGGCCAACTTAAAGTGGGGGATGTGGCTAGCACTTTACTAAAATAATTCTATTACACATATTTGCAAATGCATGATGTGTGTATATATGTATATATATATATATATATATATATATATATATATATATATATATATATATATATATAATATATACACACACACACAGTGACGGGATTCAAATAACTTAACAACCGTTTGTCTTCCTTGCCCCTCAAAACACTGCGATATGTAAAAAGGTGCTTTGTGCAATAGAGAACAATAAAATCTAATTTAAATAACTAGCATTTAATAAATATTCCTAAAGAAGGTGTTTGTTCCATTAAGTGTCATTAATTTACGAGAGAGAGAGAGAGAAACACCGCCCCTCAGATTATAACTATAATTTATTTAGAACGTGTTAGAAAATAGCTATAATCTTGTTGCTATGGGTAACGCTTCCACTTTTTATTTTGATGTGTTTACTCTTTGTAATGCCCGGCATTTATGTAGTACAACAAAAGTACTTTGTAACTGTTGTTGCCTGAGTGACTTAATAGACAGTTTCTTTTAGGGGTTGCAGCATGTGGCATTTAAGGTACCTTAAAGAAAAAAGAGAGAGAGAGAGAGAGAGAGAGATAAAGAGAGAGAGAGAAAGAGAGAGATCTTTCATTCACTTACCCGCAGTGGAACGCATGTGCGTTCCACCAACAGGAAGTTCGGCATTTGGAACGCAAGTTTGCTTTCCAAATGCCGAACTTCCTGTCAGTGGAAGAAACGTTCCACTGCGGGTAAGTAAAAGCCTGTAGAAGGGGTGGGGAAGGGGTGTAAAACTCAAGTGCACCCATCCACGTCCAAATCAAGCTCTGTGCATCTCAAAATTACTTGTTTTTCTGCCGTATCTCTTGCTCCAACTACAGGCAGTGGTTATGACAGTCTCGTATTTATTTGCAATCAGGCATTATTTAAGAAAATTGAGCATATGTGCTGTAATCCATATAAATCAGATTATATAACTGTCTAGGAAAGTTCACAAAGTGAAAGGAAAACACATGTTGCTATGGGTTATAGAATATTTGGACACATATAGAGGTCTGGAGAAGTTGTATACAAGGTTTAACAACTCTTGCGTTCAACCTTACATGTGTATATTTGTCAGTATTTGTTATTGCTATTCTCACCTTGGTGTTGGAAATTTGCTAATGTGTGTCATAGAGGAATTAACCCCCAAGTTAGAGGCATGTATTCGTACATGTAAAAACACTGATTGTGCAGAAATGTATAAGATAATGGAAATGTTAGCCTGGACTATTTGTAAAAGACAAACTAAAATATGAACAAAAGGCAATAAAGCAAACATAATACATTTTACTGGCAGTTTAAACTGCTATTCTGAGATACAAAGAATGCAAGACAATACAATTGCCAATTATTCTAACAAATCAATATTATTTTTTAGACTTTGTTCCACTTCAAAACTATAATGTGTCAAATGATATAATGCATTAAAAAGAGAATAGGACGCAATGCAGAAAGATACCAGCATCTGGACATGGGAAGTAAGCTCTAAGGTGAAAGGTCCCTACCTTTAGGAGGTCAGACACTCCGGTGCCTTCCTCGTTACGTGCTCCGGAGCTCCCCCTTGCTCTCAGCTACTACTGTCTGATAGATAAGAGCTGTGCCGGAGGAATCTGAGGTATGCAGCACTCGGCATAGATAACATACAAGTCCTGTTGTGAGGAGGAATGAAATCAGCTGTTCTGATGAAACACCAATATTTTATTATCATTTCTTCTGACAACGTACTGTGTCAGATGATGGCCGTTAAGGCAGACGGGTGACTGTTTATAGTGTATGTGTCTGCCAAGTCATGCCACTGGGTAAGGGACATCAGTCAGCAATGGGGATTACAGATTTTAAAGTACTACAGAAAGGGAACCGCCGCAGGATCAGGTGACTTTTTTTTTTTTTTTTTTTTTTTTTTCTTTATTAACACTGCCGCAAATTATATTTTTTTTACCATGCTGGCGGGGAGGGGAAGGTAGCGGGCGGCTGCTGCGCCCTCTTGGGCTTGCGCCCGGGGCGACGGCACCGCCCGCACCACCCTAGTTACGGCTCTGGTTGAGGCAACCATAGCTCGAGACTGTTTTTCCAGCACATTCCACAGATAATCGATCAGATTGAGATCTGTGGAAGCCAAACTTTGAACTCTATGTCATGTTCCTCAAACCATCCTGAACAGTTTTTACAGTATGTCACTGCACATTATCTTGCTGAAAGAGGCCACTGTCATCAGGCAATAACCATTGCCATCAAAACCTGCGTTTCTTCTGCAACAATGTTTAGGTAGGTGGTATGTCTCAAATTAACATCTACATGAAAGCCAAGACCAAAGGTTTAACAGCAGAACATTGCCCAGATCATCATACTGTTTCTGCCGGCTTGCCTTCTTCCCATAGTATATGCTGGTGCCATCTCTTCTCCAGGTAAACCACGCACATGCACCAGGCCATCCACATGATGTAAAAGAAAATGTGATTCATGAGACCAGGCCACTTTCTTCCATTGCTTCATGGTCCCCTTCTGGCACTCACATGACCATTTCAGACGCTCCCGGCGGTGGACAGGGGTCAGCACTGTGATGCACTGTGTGTTCTGACACCTTTCAATCATTGCCAGCATTCATTTTTTTAGCAATTTGTGCTACAGTAGCTCTTTTGTGGGATTGGATCAGACTGACTAGCCTTTGCTCCCCATGCACATCAATGAGCCTTGGGCGCCTGTGAAAATGTTGCTGGTTCACCAATTGTCCTTTCTCGGACCAACTCTGGTAGATACTAACCACTGCATACCGAGTACACCCCACAAGACTGCCGCTGTGGAGATGCTCTAACCCAGTCGTCTAGCCATCGCAATTTGGCCCTGGTCAAATTCACTCAGATCCTTACGCTAGTCTATTTTTCTGCTTCCAAAACATCAACTTCAAGAACTAACTGTTCACTTGCTGCATAATATATCCCACCCATTGACATGTGCCGTTGTAACAAGATAATGATTGTTATTCATTCACTTGTAAGTGGTTCTAATTAGAAATGTTCAATGACTCCCATGTTCTGGTTTTGGTTTTGGTTTTGGATCTGGATTAACTTTTGTGTTTGGTTTTGGTTTTGTCAAAACCGCCCTTTCGTGCTTTGGTTTTGGATCTCTATTTTTTCTAAAATCCCTATTTTTTTTGCTCAAATCACATAATTTTGCTCTTTTCTTCCCCTACATTATTATTAACCTCAATAACACTAATTTCAAGTCCTTTGCAGTCAATTTTTACCACCTCTCAGGTCACAATATTATTTTCATAGACTTTCAAAGAAAGAATGGAGTGACCTGGCTGGATGCTAAGCGACAGAGCAATGACACAAACACACGGCAGTTCATAGCCTATCTAGGAAACATTGCCACACAGCAATGGCAGAAAAGAAAAGTGGTGCAAGATGGAATTGTCCTTGGGATCTCCCACCCACCCTTATGTAAGATATTGATAAGGACATGTACAGTTTCACAAAGCAAGCACTCCAGCAACAAGCAGTGCCACTTTTGTGGCTGAAGTGCTTGGTTTGTTTGGGCCCCCACAAAACAAGCTAACAATGGGCTTAAGGCGCCTAAGCAAACAGTGCTGTTAATGAACTTTACTGTGGCAAGTCATGCACCAGTGGAAGCAGTTCTTGCCAGTGATAAGAAAAAGGCTATTGTCATGCCTGGGCATAAGACCAAAAAATCCACCTCTTATTTGTGGAAATATTTTTACACAAATCCTGACAACAGTTGTCTAGCCATTTGTAGCATTGTAAAGCCACAGTCAGTAGAGGTAGGGACTTTAACCATCTAAGAATCCATGTTACGCCATTTGAAGCGAGTTCATGGAAAGCTTTTGTGAAAATCAGAAACTTATGCTAAAAAATAACAACAAGCAGTCCAGCATCAGCTACCTCCCTTTTCTCAGCTAGATCCCAGCACCTGCAATCTACACCCCCCAACACCTTCATCATCAATATCCTGAAAAGTCATCGGAGTTAGACCTGCATCCAAGTTTCTAAGGCGAGATGACTCCTCCCCTAATCAGGACTCCTCAGAAGAATTCTTGAGTGTTAGGCTCACTGCTGCTGCTCCTGCTGCTGGGGGTGGATCTTCAACCCAGAAGCAGACCAAGAAGAAGACTACTATTAGTTTACAACAATTGACTGATAAACAATCCTTAGCAAGATGAAGCAAGTATGAAAGCTGTCACCCAGTTGCAAAGAAGATCACAGACACCATGGCGACTATGCTAGTATTAGATCTGCGTCCAATATCCACTATTAATGCAGCTGGTTTTAGACAGTTACTTGAGGTCTTGTGTCCCCATTACCAAATTCCATCACAACACCATTTTACTAGAAAAGCTATTCCTCACCTCTACCAGAAGGTTCGTAAGAATGTTATTATTGGGCTACAAAATGCCATTCTACCCACTGTACACTTAACCACAGATATGTGGACAAGCGGAACTGGGCAAACTTAAGATTATATGATTGTGACAGCCCACTGGGTTGGTGATACGCATTCACCAGCAAGGACAGCAAGATCATGTACCCAAGAACGTCACATTTTTCAGAGACAGGCTACTCTGTATCATCTGCTTTACTAAGAGGCATATTATTATTATTATTAGTATTATTATCGTAGATTGGTAAGGCACCAAAGTGCTCGACAGCGCCGTACAGTAGGGAAGACAAGGACCTACATAAAACAGGACATACGTAAAACCAGAACAGACAAGGCAGACAAAATGAATGGAGACATGAAAACAAACTGTATGAAGGAACGTCCTCATTAGAGAGCTTACATTCTAACGGGAAGAGGGCACAGCTGAAACAATAGGAGCGAGTGTGGCTCAGAGTGGAGTTTGGGATAGTTGTGAGGATGCATTAGTATGAATAGTGTTATCGAGGATAAGGTCACCTCTAAAAAAGAGATGGGTTTTCAAAGAGCATCTAAAGATTTGAAGGCTGTTGAAAAGTCTGATTGAGCGTGGTAGGGAATTCCATAAGCGGGGAGCAACACGGGTGAAATCTTGAAGGCGGGAGAGAGAGGTAGTTGTCAGAGACAAGAGAAGGCGCAGGTTAGAGGTATTACCGCTGACCACCTGTTTGAAAAACTAAGGGATGTCATTGCAACATGGACTGTTTGGACTCTCCTGAGGATATGTGATTCCTGATAACGCCACCAATATTGTTAGAGCATTACAGCGGGGGGAATTCCATCACATTCCCTGTTTTGCACACATAATCAACTTGGTGGTACAGATCTTTTTAAAAAATGACAATGATATGCAGGAGATGCTGTCTGCGTACCGAAATATTTAGGGTCATTTTCGGGATTCTGCAACAACATGTAGGAGAATTCAGCAGCTGCAAGAAGAATAGATTTTAGGGGAATGCACTTTAGTTCAGCGCAGTGGAGAATACTTTCCGTGTTGTACAAGGTGCTGAAACCACTCGAAGTAGTCATCTGTAAAGAGAGCGCAGACACTGTTGTCTTGAGTCAAGTGATTCCCCTAATTAGACTTTTTGAAAAGCAGCAAGAGAAATTGAAGGAGGAAATGATACAAAGCAATTCCGCTAATTATGTTAGATTTGTAGATTAAGTACTTTATTCGCTTCGCCAGGATCCAAGAGTTATCAACATCTTGAAATCGGATCATTATATTTTGGGAACTGTGCTTGATCCTAAGTTTAAGAGCTATGTCTTCTCTTTCTTTTCAACTAACTGTAACAGATTCTGGATACTTCTACTACTAATCTTGATTAGCGCTGGCTTACCTGAGGTGCCAACGGAAGAGGCATCTACCTCCAGGACAAATGGACGTGAACAATCCGGCTGTTGAAGAATGGGTGCAGATGAAAAATAATCTTGATTAGCGCTGGCTTACCTGAGGTACGGAGTCTAACGATCTCCCCGGTGTTCACCAAGAACCGCCGCAAGGCGGGGTGGGCTTTGCTGCCAAGAGTCGCAGGTCGCGGTCCTCAGGTTCGCCCCAAGATGTAGTACAGCGGAGTGGAGCGGAGGTAGCGGAGTCAGGCAAGCCGGTTCGGTACACGGGTCACAAGAACAGAAGAATGGTCAGCAAGCCAGGTTGGTACACAGGGATAGGAGAGCCAGGGTAGTCAAACAGGCAGAGATCAGCACACAGGATGACACTGGAGACTGGAAGACACAGCAATCCACGAAGTACAGGAGCCAGGAACAGGTAAGTGTTGCTCTGACACTCAGCGAGTGTCAGAGTGAGGTTTTTATGCTGACGGGAATTCAAAATCCCCGCCTCTGGGTTGCGGTCATGTGACCGCCGAACCCGGAAGTGCGGCATCCGGACGGAGCGGTAGGGATCAGGTAAGTCCGTTACAGTACCCCCTGCCATAAAGGTGGACTCCGAACACCTAATAGGGTTTCAAAGGAAATTTTTTATGGAAGGATTTAAGTAGACGGGGAGCATGCAGATCAATGGCTCTTACCCATGAGCGCTCCTCAGGGCCGTAACCCTTCCCGTCCACCAAGAACTGTATAGCACCTTGAACTTTACGAGAATCTAGGATAGTTTTAATCTCGTATTCGACTTGATCCCGATCCACAACAGGAGGAGGAGTTCTGGATGAGGTGGAGAATCTGTTGGTTACCATCGGTTTTAACAAGGAGACATGAAAGACATTGGGCATGCGTAAAGAGGGAGGCAGACTCAATCTAAAGGCTACGGGATTAATAATCTCAGAAATAGCGAATGGGCCAATGAACTTGGGAGCAAATTTTTTACTGGGAACCTTTAAATGAATGTTCTGGGTGGATAGTCATACCCTGTCACCGACTGAAAAACTTGGGGTCATTCTCCTCCTTTTATCGTAGAATTTTTTGGAACGAGTGGTTGCTTTCTTTAAATTTATCTTGGTATGTTCCCAAATAGCGGAGAAGTTACGAAACAGAGAGTCCACTGCCGGAACTTCAGAAGATGAGATTTGAGAGAAGGTGAGTAGTCTAGGATGGCAGCCATAAAGAACAAAAAAGGGGGAGTTAGAGATGGACTCATGGAAATGGTTGTTATGGGCAAACTCGGCCCAAGGGAGAAGATCCACCCAGTTATCTTGGTTACTTGAGATAAATATTCTTAGAAACTTCTCTAATTCTTGGTTAGTTCTCTCAGTAGACCCATTGGACTGGGGATGATATGCGGAAGAGAAGTCAAGCTTAATTCCGAACCTATTGCAAAAAGCCCGCCAAAATTTTGATATGAATTGTGATCCCCGATCGGACACAATATGTTGAGGACAGCCATGGAGGCGAAATATTTCTTTAATAAAAATATCGGCTAAGGAGGAGGAAGAAGAAGGAAGGCCTTTAAGAGCAATAAAGTGAGCTGTTTTAGAGAAGCGATCCGTGACCACTAGCACCACAGTACAGGATTTGGAAGGAGGAAGGTCCGTGATAAAATCCATGGAGATCTGTGACCATGGGTAATCAGGAATGGGTAATCGGAGCAGCCATCCATAAGGCTTCTTCCTAGAGGTCTTGTGTTGAGCACATTTGGAACAAGCAGAAACAAATCTCTTCACATCGTCCAGCAAAGAAGGCCACCAGTAACTTCGGGACAACAAGTCCCAGGTCTTGCGGATGCCGGCATGCCCAGAGAAGAGAGAGTGATGAGCCCAGTTAAGGAGCCGAGTGCGTAGACGTGGCAAGATGAATGTTTTGCCCGGAGGACAACCCTTGTTTAGGTGTGTAGTTGCCAATACTTGACAGGGATCTACAATGAATTTATTGTCTTCCAAGGATTCCATGTCGGCTGGATCAAAAGAGCGAGATAAGGCGTCTGCCTTCGTATTCTTGGATCCAGAGTGAAAAGTGATGTTGAAATCAAAGCGTGAGAAGAATAAGGAACACCTTGCTTGCCGAGGGTTTAGACATCGGGCAGGGCGTAAGTAAAGCAACTTCTTATGGTCGGTATATATGGTGATAGGAAATTGCGCCCCTTCTAGTAGATGTCTCCATTCGGAGAGAGCCAGCTTGATGGCCAGGAGCTCTTTGTCGCCAATCCCATAATTCCTCTCAGCAGGTAACAAGCGACGGGAAAAGAATCCGCAGGGATGAAGTTTTCCAGAAGGGCTTCGCTGTGACAGTACGGCTCCAGTGCCAACGGAAGAGGCATCTACCTCCAGGACAAATGGACGTGAACAATCCGGCTGTTGAAGAATGGGTGCAGATGAAAAATAATCTTGATTAGCGCTGGCTTACCTGAGGTGCGGAGTCTAACGATCTCCCCGGTGTTCACCAAGAACCGCCGCAAGGCGGGGTGGGCTTTGCTGCCAGGAGTCGCAGGTCGCGGTCCTCAGCTTCGCCCCAAGATGTAGTACAGCGGAATGGAGCGGAGGTAGCGGAGTCAGGCAAGCCGGTTCGGTACACAGGAATGGAGTCAGGCAGAATCAGAAGGCAACTCGGAGTCAACAAGCCAGGTTCGGTACACGGGTCACAAGAAGAGAAGAATGGTCAGCAAGCCAGGTCGGTACACAGGGATAGGAGAGCCAGGGTAAGTGTTGCTCTGACACTCAACGAGTGTCAGAGTGAGGTTTTTATGCTGATGGGGATTCAAAATCCCCGCCTCTGGGTTGCGGTCATGTGACCGCCGAACCCGGAAGTGCGGCATCCGGACGGAGCGGCGGGGATCAGGTAAGTCTGTTACACTAACCCAGATCTCAAGAGATGCAATGAGTTCCAGGTTAGCAAGCTGACAGCTCAAGTGGTACATGACACAATGATGTCTCCTTCAGTTTATCTGGAAATTGCTGCTAGGAAAAATCTTAGCTTTCCCAAGACACCCAGTGTTGATGCAGATTAGACTGCACAACATTCTGACATTTGGTCTGGTCTAAAAGAATTGCCCAAAAATCGTGACAGCTCTTCCGTAAAGGCCATTACCGGCAATTAAATCAAAGTACACAGATTTCTGTGATGGTGGATTCCAGTGGGGATGAATTAGTATTGTTTGAGGATGATGTACACACTGATGAGGGTGAATATGATGACAGTGTAGATTGCAGGTGCTGAGATCTAGCTGAGAGAAGGGAGCTAGCAGACGCTGGTATGCTTGTTAATATTTTGGGTAGACTGGCATGTTCCCAATTTTATTTTTTCCACAGTAAACGTTCACCTTTATTAGAGAGGTGTTTTTATCTTTAAAAAGGTACAAGCTTTCTCTTTACTGCAGACACAATTGATATCACTTACGACAACCTGGATGTGCTACGAGGTCTCCTGGTTGGGCAGAATCTCAGCATTTAAGATGACGCTCCTCCTGAAACTAATGTACCTATTCCGTATGTTGCCATTCCGCTTACCTACACGCTTAATGAGCAAACTGATCTCAATCATGAAGTCATACATTTAGAGAGCTAGACCTCCTCGTATAGCAATGCAACGCATGACTCGGGGGAAACCCCAGGGGGGTCTAGCCCTTTCAAACTTGAGAAATTACCAAGAAGCTTGTCTGTTGTCCCAGGTGAGAGATTGGTACCTGCCACAGGGCGAGAAGCCTTGGGTGGACCTGGAGCGCGCCTGCAACCCTGACTTTCCACTATTAGATCTCCTATGGGTGCCCAAAGAATGGAGGCCGCCTGCTAACAGTCTGCCTGCTCTTACTGGAGACGCCTTAGTAACATGGGACCAGCTATGCAGAGATACGGAGGGGGTGGTGCGCCCAACAGCTAACGTGTCTATTCAAGCGGCGGCTAAACAGATTCCTGACTTAAATCTGATAGGGTGGACAGCTAGAGGTATTCAGACACTGGGCCACTTATTTGATGAAGGTAGACTCTCATCATTTACTCACCTATGCAATCTTTATCATTTGCCTAGAGGGGATTTCTACAAGTACTTACAGATCAGACACTGGGTGGCAACCTCGACCAATCGGCCCGCCCATAGTATTATACTACTCTAAATTGACTAAGGGGAACAACAAAGCAGGCATAACGAGTTGGTATAATATTTTGCAGGCGCAACCTGATCCACCCAAGTCCAAAGTACAGCATCAGTGGGAGACAGATCTCAAACTGGATCTCTAGGAAAAAGACTGGGAGCGTATTTTTGTGAATTCATTCAAAATGACCAAATGCCTTAACCATACAGAAATGTTAGGTAAACTTGTAAACAGATTATACGCCACCCCAGAAAAACGACACAAAATATGGCCATCCACTCCCCCAACTTGTTGGCGCAATTGCTCGGAAAAGGGAGACATACTTCATATGTTCTGGACCTGCCCGGTGCTGCAGCCCCTGTGGAATGAGGTATCTGAGCTCCTTAATAAAGTATTTAGATACCATGTACATTTGACCCCTGAACTGGTTCTATTACACCACTACCCAGGTTCAATCCCGAAGTGGGATAGATATGTGATGGGGCAGATCTTCATAGCCACTAGAGCGGCGATCGCCCAGGCGTGGAAACAGCCCCTCCCTCCTCCAATGGCACAGGTTATCTCTAAAAACCAATTTCAGTTTTGAAATGGAAACACTTGGTGTGCCTTATTCCACGGCGACTGCTTCCCCTTTGGTGAAATGGCGGGCGTGGCATGTATATATGGCAGATGGTGAGGGGGCACCGGAACGGGATCCACAGTAATGTGCATGAGCTAAGGCCTCAAACATATAGGTTAGGAAGGATCTGGAGAGCTTAAGAGTTAAAGCTGTGAACAGTATATGCCTTTGGTTACTTAGATGATATTAGGTTGAGTCACCCAGTACATGCATGTGCCTACTAGTATAATGCATTGAACGGGTTTTTGATGTATCTTCTTTGGTTTAAATCTTTTGATATATTGTTGTGTTCCATACCCACTATGTACCCCCCCTCCCTTTTTACCCACTTGTTTATTGTCCTTCCCTTCCCTCCTCTCCCCTCCCTTTTTTATTTCTGTACCCCCTAAAAAAAAAAATTCAAAAAAAAAACTTTTAAAGGAAAAAAAAAAAAGGTACAAGCTCTTTATTTACATTTTTGTTTCCCTGACTTAAAACTAGAGATGGTCACTGACCCCCGTGTTTTGGTTTTGGATTCGGTTTTGGATCTGGATTACCGTCGTGTTTTGGTTTTGGTTTTGGTTTTGCAAAACCGCCATTGCGTGTTTTGGTTTTGGTTTTGGTTTTGTTTGGTTTTGTTTTGCTATTTTTTGGGAAAATCCATGTTTTTGGGCCTAAATTAACCCAATTTAGTGCTCCAACTGTTTTAGAGACAAGTAATCTAATTGTTGAGGTAATAAATCATCCAAAAAAACTGTTTAATTCTTCGTTGGTAGGCCTATTCTACACACAAAACAGATTGTCTTCCTCTCCATCTATGCATATTGGCAATGCAGCCATCGTCTTTGAATGTATATTACACCCTACACTTATAGTTAAATATGTAAAGAAATGGAAAAAGCCAGTTTGGTTTCTGTCTCTCAAGGCCCCCCTCCACTTGTATAAAATACCAAAATATTCAGCCATTATAGACTGTACAATATTAATTGACATGGAGAAAGCCAGTTTGGTTTCTGTCTCTCTAGGCCCCCCTCCACTTGTATAAAATACTAAAAAATTCAGCCATTATAGACTGTACAATATTAATTGACATGGAGAAAGACAGTTTGGGGTCACTCTGTCTCTCTAGGCCCCCCTCCACTTGTATAAAATACCAAAAAATTCAGCCATTATAGACTGTACAATATTAATTGACATGGAGAAAGCCAGTTTGGTTTCTGTCTCTCTAGGCCCCCCTCCACTTGTATAAAATACTAAAAAATTCAGCCATTATAGACTGTACAATATTAATTGACATGGAGAAAGACAGTTTGGGGTCACTCTGTCTCTCTAGGCCCCCCTCCACTTGTATAAAATACCAAAAAATTCAGCCATTATAGACTGTACAATATTAATTGACATGGAGAAAGCCAGTTTGGTTTCTGTCTCTCTAGGCCCCCCTCCACTTGTATAAAATACTAAAAAATTCAGCCATTATAGACTGTACAATATTATGAAAAATGGACAAAGCCAGTTTAGGGTCACTCTGTCTATGACACCCTACCCTTAAGGATAAATTGCCCTAACAGCAGCCTTTCAAGATGGTATGTGATATGGAAATGCCACAAGTCCCTTTCCTCTTTGGGGGTAGATTGCACCCTACACTTACATAGAAAGTTTTAAAAAGATGTTATCGGCATCATCTTCAGCTTCATCCTCACCCTCATCAGTGTGTACGTCATCATCACAGACTATCAATTCATCGCCGCTTGAATCCGCCATTAGAGAACAGTCAGTGCTTGGATGTCTTGGATGGTGAAGGCCTTCCTCGTGGAAGATGTAGTTCATTTTTATAAACATCATTTTCTCCACATTTTTGGGAAGTAACCTTCTACGGCGATCACTGACTAAGTTCCCTGCTGTGCTGAACACTCGTTCAGAGTACACACTGGAGGGTGGGCAGCTTAGGTATTGCAAAGCAAGTTTGTACATGGGTTTCCAAATGGCCTGCTTTTCTTCCCAGTAAGGAAAGGGACTGTCTGACATTTCCATATCAACTACCTCTTGAAAGTAATCCTCCACCATCCTTTGCATGTTTATACTCATATTGGATGGAGTTATGGGCAAAGTGACACATTTTTTTGAAAAATCCTTCAAACCAGCCCAGATGTTAAATTGTTCTCGTCTGCCCCCTGTGTCTTCCCTGCTTCTTTTTTGGAAATTTAATTTTTTACGAGCAACAGCTTGAGAAAGTGAAGGAGGACACGTCGTCAAGCCGAGGCCCAGTTCAGCGGCCAACTTGCTGAGCAATAGCTCCTTGCAAAAGTTCACATCTCGCTCATTTACAAGTAAAGACTCAATGTAGGTTTTAAACCTTGGATCAAGCACAGTGGCCAAAACGTACTGATCCGAGTTCAAGATCTTAATAACTCGAGGATCATTGTGAAGCGAATTAAGTACTTGATCGACAAGGCCAACATACTTTGCTGAATTGCTTGCTTTCAGCTCCTCCTTCATTTTCTCAAGCTGCTTTTCCAATAGTCTAATTAAAGGAATGACTTGGCTCAAACTAGCAGAGTCTGCACTGACCTCACATGTCACAACTTCAAATGGTTTCAGCACCTTGCACAGCACTGAAAGGATTCCCCACTGTGCAAGAGTGAAATACATCCCCCCTCCTTTCCCAATGTCATGACTTGTGCAATATGCTTGGATGGCTTTGCGCTGTTCCTCCATCCTCTGAAGCATGTACAGGGTGGAATTCCACCGAGTTACCACCTCTTGCTTAAGTTGGTGGCAGGGCAAGTTAAACTGCTCTTGGAGCTGCTGTAATCTCCTACATGCTGTGGCTGAATGCCTGAAATGGCCTGAAATTTTACGGGCCACCGAAAGCATCTCCTGCACCTCACGGTTATTTCGTAGGAAGCTCTGCACCACCAAGTTGATGGTGTGAGCAAAACAGGGAATATGTTGGAAATCACCCAGCTGTAATGCTCGCACTATATTGTTGGCGTTATCTGAAATGACATACCCTGGGGAGAGTCCGAGTGGTATAAGCCATGCATCAATCACATCTCTCAGTTTGCGTAACAAATTGTCAGCCGTATGCCTGTTAGTGAAGCCGGTGATACAAAGAGTGGCCTGCCTGTGACAAATGTTACGTAGTGGTGTACATGCTGCTGCTGTTCCTGCTGGTGAAGGTGAATGACCAACCCAGTGGGCTGTCACAGTCATATAGTCTTTGGTTTGGCCACTTCCACTTGTCCACATATCTGTGGTTAAGTGAACAGTGGGCAGAATGGCATTTTTCAGCGCAATCTCTACATTTTTACACACTTTTTGGTATAGTTGTGGAATAGCTTTACGGGAGAAATGGTGTCGCGATGGAATTCTGTAACGCGGACACAAAACCTCAATTAACTGTGAAAAACCAGCTGCGTTTATTGTGGAGATTGGACGCAGATCTAACACTAACATTGCAGCCATGGCGTCTGTGATTCGCTTGGCGACTGGGTGACTGCTGTCATATTTGCTTCCCCTCGCAAATGATTGTTTCACAGTTAATTGCTGAAATGTAGGACTGCTCATTTTATTCACCTGCCTCTGGGATGACGATTCACCCCCAGCAGCAGCAACAGCAGCAGCAGGACTAACGCTTTCTTCAGAGGAATCAATAATAGTGCCGGAGTCATCCAGCCTTAAGTGGGATGCCGGGCTAACTCCGAGCGCTACTGAGGATATTGATGAGGATGGTGTGGTGGGTGTATTTTGTAGCCGTCGGTATGTCGGTGAGCGGAGGGTCTTAGCTGATGAGGGAGTGCTTGTATTCTTTTGGGAAGAACTTTCAGCTTTTCCCAACACTTTGCCATGAACTCTCGTTAAATGGCGTAACATAGACGAGGTTCCAAGATGGTTAAGGTCCCTCCCTCGACTGACTGTGGCTTCACATACACTACAAATGGCTATACAATTGTTGTCTGGATTTGGGTAGAAATAATTCCACACATAAGAAGTGGATTTTTTTGTTTTATGCCCAGGCATGACAATGGCCTTTTTCTTGTCACGTGCCAGAACTGCTGCCACTGGTGCAGGACTTACACAAACAACCTCATCCTCATCAACATCCTCATTAGCGCCCTCGTCGCCTACACAAATCTCCCCCTCATCCTCTTCTAATTCCAAAGTGGCATCCTCAATTTGGGTATCACCGGCTACACTCGGGCTATTAAGGCACACATCAGCAGAATGCTCACGATTAGACATCCCACTGTTGGATGGACTCTCCACAGGGATTGTTGTCATTTGTGAATCAGAGCAAATATTCTCCTGTAATGCCTCACTGGTATCTTGCAGCTCAGCTTTGACGCGTAACAGTAGTTGTGCACCAATTGTAGCCTGGGTAACTTTTTGGGATCTGCCACTAATAGCCAAAGGTGAAGGCCTCATTCTCTCTTTGCCACTGCGTGTGTAGAATGGCATGCTTGCAATTTTTTTTTTATCGTCACTTAACTTTTGCTCAGTTACACTTCTTTTTCGCTTCAATACAGTAAATTTTTTTTTGGTTTTTGTTTTTTGCACTAATTTGAAAACACTCTGTTGTTTGACATCGCCTTGGCCAGATGACGTACTGGGAACACTAACATCAGGACTGGTGACAGAACCTGGTTGCTCATTTAGATCATATGTGGACTGCTTTGAATCCATTCTGAGCGCAAACCACTGGGGAGTGCTAAAAATTATTGAGTAGATACTGCTGACAGATATGACTTTTGACAGCCAGAAATATTAATGCACAATTAGGGAGGACACCCCAAAAACACTGAGGAGTGCTAAAAATTATTGAGTAGATACTGCTGACAGATATGACTTTTGACAGCCAGAAATATTAATGCACAATTAGGGAGGACACCCCAAAAACACTGAGGAGTGCTAAAAATTATTGAGTAGATACTGCTGACAGATATGACTTTTGACAGCCAGAAATATTAATGCACAATTAGGGAGGACACCCCAAAAACACTGAGGAGTGCTAAAAATTATTGAGTAGATACTGCTGACAGATATGACTTTTGACAGCCAGAAATATTAATGCACAATTAGGGAGGACACCCCAAAAACACTGAGGAGTGCTAAAAATTATTGAGTAGATACTGCTGACAGATATGACTTTTGACAGCCAGAAATATTAATGCACAATTAGGGAGGACACCCCAAAAACACTGAGGAGTGCTAAAAATTATTGAGTAGATACTGCTGACAGATATGACTTTTGACAGCCAGAAATATTAATGCACAATTAGGGAGGACACCCCAAAAACACTGAGGAGTGCTAAAAATTATTGAGTAGATACTGCTGACAGATATGACTTTTGACAGCCAGAAATATTAATGCACAATTAGGGAGGACACCCCAAAAACACTGAGGAGTGCTAAAAATTATTGAGTAGATACTGCTGACAGATATGACTTTTGACAGCCAGAAATATTAATGCACAATTAGGGAGGACACCCCAAAAACACTGAGGAGTGCTAAAAATTATTGAGTAGATACTGCTGACAGATATGACTTTTGACAGCCAGAAATATTAATGCACAATTAGGGAGGACACCCCAAAAACACTGAGGAGTGCTAAAAATTATTGAGTAGATACTGCTGACAGATATGACTTTTGACAGCCAGAAATATTAATGCACAATTAGGGAGGACACCCCAAAAACACTGAGGAGTGCTAAAAATTATTGAGTAGATACTGCTGACAGATATGACTTTTGACAGCCAGAAATATTAATGCACAATTAGGGAGGACACCCCAAAAACACTGAGGAGTGCTAAAAATTATTGAGTAGATACTGCTGACAGATATGACTTTTGACAGCCAGAAATATTAATGCACAATTAGGGAGGACACCCCAAAAACACTGAGGAGTGCTAAAAATTATTGAGTAGATACTGCTGACAGATATGACTTTTGACAGCCAGAAATATTAATGCACAATTAGGGAGGACACCCCAAAAACACTGAGGAGTGCTAAAAATTATTGAGTAGATACTGCTGACAGATATGACTTTTGACAGCCAGAAATATTAATGCACAATTAGGGAGGACACCCCAAAAACACTGAGGAGTGCTAAAAATTATTGAGTAGATACTGCTGACAGATATGACTTTTGACAGCCAGAAATATTAATGCACAATTAGGGAGGACACCCCAAAAACACTGAGGAGTGCTAAAAATTATTGAGTAGATACTGCTGACAGATATGACTTTTGACAGCCAGAAATATTAATGCACAATTAGGGAGGACACCCCAAAAACACTGAGGAGTGCTAAAAATTATTGAGTAGATACTGCTGACAGATATGACTTTTGACAGCCAGAAATATTAATGCACAATTAGGGAGGACACCCCAAAAACACTGAGGAGTGCTAAAAATTATTGAGTAGATACTGCTGACAGATATGACTTTTGACAGCCAGAAATATTAATGCACAATTAGGGAGGACACCCCAAAAACACTGAGGAGTGCTAAAAATTATTGAGTAGATACTGCTGACAGATATGACTTTTGACAGCCAGAAATATTAATGCACAATTAGGGAGGACACCCCAAAAACACTGAGGAGTGCTAAAAATTATTGAGTAGATACTGCTGACAGATATGACTTTTGACAGCCAGAAATATTAATGCACAATTAGGGAGGACACCCCAAAAACACTGAGGAGTGCTAAAAATTATTGAGTAGATACTGCTGACAGATATGACTTTTGACAGCCAGAAATATTAATGCACAATTAGGGAGGACACCCCAAAAACACTGAGGAGTGCTAAAAATTATTGAGTAGATACTGCTGACAGATATGACTTTTGACAGCCAGAAATATTAATGCACAATTAGGGAGGACACCCCAAAAACACTGAGGAGTGCTAAAAATTATTGAGTAGATACTGCTGACAGATATGACTTTTGACAGCCAGAAATATTAATGCACAATTAGGGAGGACACCCCAAAAACACTGAGGTGTGCTACAAATTATTTAGTAGATACTGCTGACAGATATGACTTTTGACAGCCAGAAATATTAATGCACAATTATGGGGGACACCCCAAAAGCGCTGGGGAGTGCCAAATATGAAGAAAAAATAATAAACCTCTATCCTCCTCTCTGCACTAGCGATTTTGGTTAGAGCAATTGCAAGAACAATATGGTATTCTCTGTCCCTGCTCTAATTAGCCTATGACTACACCCTGCTCTCTCCCTCTGTCAAATGGCGATGGATTGCTGTGGAGGCGTGTATTTATAAAGTTGAAGTATCGCGAGAACCGAGTCCCGAGATCCGACGACGTCACAATGACGTTCGGTCTCGATTTGGATTCGGAATGGGCGGGAGAGTACCGAGCTGCTCAGCTCGGTACTCGGATACCCAAAGTTCGGGTGGGTTCGGTTCTCGGAGAACCGGACCCGCCCATCTCTACTTAAAACCACTATGCACTTGAACATAGGCTTTAGCACATGAGGTAGAGGGATTAGTATCATCATGAATGAGACTGGAGAGTGACAAGAACAATGCCACCCCTCCTGTTTCTGTATGAGCTATGGCACAGTAGAATGTGACTGGAGACTTTTAAGAACACTGACAGCCCTATTATTACAATTTCTGTTTCAGCACTGAACCCTGCCACCTCTGCTGTTTCTGAGTGACCTATGGTACAGTAAAATGTAACAGCAGATTTAGACCAAGACTGGCAGCCCTATTATTTCAATTTCAGAGATGACAATTAGCAATGGAGCAATGGAGCTCTACTCTTGGTGTGTTACCTATATAACACCGTACAACTTGACTGCAGATTTAGATCAAGACTGCCGGCCCTATTATTTGTATTTCAGCAATGAAAGTATAAAGCCAGCTAGACTCTGAACTCTGATTTGCTAAGTTCGGGTGTGTTCGGTTCTCAAGGAACCGAACCTGAGCATCTCTAGTTTTAATGTTGTGACTGATCTGTGTATATGTGCTAAGGAAAACACAATCTAACAGGTCAGAAGTAAGTTTAACTAAAAGTGATCATTTATTAACAGTAGACAAAAGCTTAAAACTGCATAATTCAAAATTCCATATATAATGTCGGGTCCTCATGAGTCCTGGATTTTCCAGGATGGTTCTGATTTTCTACTTCTAATTATTTTATTTTTCCTGGAAATATAAGTTTAGCTTTCTGCTATTATTTTCTTAGATTTCACACTCCTTTTTAATGTCATAAATTATTTCATTTTTGATGCTTCAAGATCACTGGTGGGAAACAGGCAACTTTTGTCATAGAGCAGAGAATAGAGACTGAACTGGAGCACTGGGAAATTTGAGGGGCATGTGTCGAGGTCTGAGGGGCATGTGTGGAGGTCTGAGGGGCATATGGGGAAGTCTGGGGGTCATGTGGGGAAATCCGAGGAGCATATGGCGCACTATAGTTATGGGATCTATTACATCAAACCTGTAAACCATAAAGTTCCAAAAACCCGAAAGAAGGAAAAGGTTACATAATTGTTAAATGTTCAGCGATTATGTCATACACACACATATATGATCATCTGGAACCCCTTCTGTAATCACTGTACGAAGTTCTCCTAAACAATTTAGGAGGAAAACAACAGGGCAGGGTCTGGTATTTTTTTTAATGTGTTTTTGTAGGTATAGTACACTACATTAAGAAAAAAACAATTATGTGGAATACAAATCACAATCATATTATTATATATCTATTATGCATATTTTAAGCTCTAGTGAGTAGGGTACTCATACCTTTTGTCTCAAGTTATGTTTGCTGTATCTTCAGTACTGTTAAACAGGGTTCAACTAACCCTTGACACCATGGTGCCTAACCTCTGGTGAGCTGTGTTCAGGGCCGGCGCTAGGGTTTTCGGCTCCCTAGGCAAAATTTCAACACCCCCCCCTTCCTGCCCCGCATCCCCATCCCCGACGAACACAATAAATAAATAAATAAATGAAACCTCTTCTCTTCTCTTTTCTTTTCTTCACTTCTCTTTTCTCTTTCCTATGGCTGCTCCTCGCCTTCTTCACACAGGAGGCGGAGCGATGCATGCTGGGAGGGGAGTCACAGACAGTGTGATAATACAGCAGGCGCCGCCGGGTAAAGATCTGTCACCTGATCACTGACGTCAGTGATCAGGTCTGCTATGCGCCGGGCATCAGAATGAATTGACAGTGGCGGCGGATATTGAAAAAACTGTACCCCGCCGCCGCTGCACCTATCTTCCGCTTCTCTCGGCTGACTCGATTTTCAAATCTAGTCAGCGGCAGCGGCGCCCTGCAGGGCGCCGGCTGTGTTTTGTGTGGATCAGGCAGAATGTTTTTCCTTCTCTCTCTCGAATGCTGCTGTGCCATGTGGCAGCAGAGATCTTTTTAGTGAGCTGCCAATGCCTGGGGGGCTGTTCTGACCCCCAGGCATTGGCATCTAAGTGATGCCTCAGAATGCAATGCGACTGACTCTGCTTTAATGAAAAGGTGGAAGGCTAATAATAACTGAGTATTGGGTGGGTTCAGGAAGTTGAGGGAGTTAATGAGTATGTGGGTGGGGCGATAATTATTTTGGTGATGGGAGATGATGCTGGCAGGGTGGGGATGAGGGCACAGGATGGTAATAGTGACGTGGGGAGGCAATTAGATGGGAAGAGGATTGAGTGGGCAGTCGCAATGCTGAGGAGGGAGGTGAATAGTTTTGCAGCAAGAGAGGGAGCATAGAGAATGGACTTGAGAGGGGAGTAGAGGAGGGAGATGAAGTAGAAGATTGAGGTGGGGATAGAAAAGAGTTATGGGGGTAAATGTATCAAGCTGAGAGTTTTCTGGCGTGTTTGAAAAACCAATCAGATTCTAGCTATCATTTATTTAATACATTCTACAAAATGATAGCTAGAAAACTCTCAGCTTGATACATTTACCCCATGGTGTGGATAGAGGGGATGTAATATGTCTGTGAGAAGTGAGAGATGCATGTAAAACTGGTGTGTTGGCTACGTGTATGGTCGACTGTATATTAGACGGTACCATGTAAGAATGTTTAAAAATGAGTCTGGCTATTAAATTTTTAGGCATGATCCTATAATGCTGAGCCTTGCTGTAAACTATGTTGAAGCTTTAGAAAAAAATAAAATAAAATAATAATAATAATAATAATATTAATAATATAACTTCTTTTTTTTAAAACTATTTCTGTTTGCCTAGATAGAGCTTAATAATGGTTATGCCAACTAATCTGACAATATACTTTTCAAGCTACACTAAGTAATTAAGGTTACTGTAACATGGGGCTTTCCAATTGCAATTTCCAATTACAATATAGCTAAAAGTCCCAGCATGTCTTTACAATTTTTGGCTGTCTTTAAAGTAAAAGAAGCAGATTCAGCTGAGTACCTAAATAGTTAGCAAATTCCCAGGTGAGGATAAAGGAGAGAGGCACAGAAAGTATGCAGGTGTAGGATGGAAGGTGACAGAGTATGGAGAAGTGAATACAATGAACTAAGAGAGATGCAGGAGTGTGTTGAGAGTACAATAGAAAAGAGGGAAGGGTGTCTGAGTTTTATAGTTCAACTTTGTAGAGAGCCAAAACAAATAATATTACCTGGCGCTTGAACAATATCTTCACACTTAATATGAAATCAACAATCGCAGCTGTATAGGGGATAGTGTCATGTCCCGATGAAAAAATAATTACTGAGCAAAAGACATACAACGCTGAAAGGAGATCTTATATAGTGTATATCAAATGATTCAATTGGATATTGATTGATAATTAAATGAATATCCAAGGCAATAATAAAAACATTTTAATCATATAAGCATAAAAACTTTCTTATAAAATATAATATTCACAAAATCAGCTCACTAATGACAATACTGCAGTTGTGCTAATAAAAATCCATATATTGAACGTGATCCATGAGTCCAAAATGTTATCCAACACTGTATCAATAATAGTAACCCTTGTTCTGGGTTTTCAAACACACATCAATCAACAGAGTAGAGAGCCAGCTCACCTTTTTTTTTTTTTACATAATTGTGATACCCAGTAATTGTTGGGCACTAGTTTCCAGTGAAACAGGACTGTCTCACAACATGATACTGGAGAGACTTTAAGACCCAGAAAAGTCCAGTCTGCGAGGGCTGCTGGACCGTTCTGTGTTTTGTGTGACAGGAAAAATGATGAGACTGTGGAGACAGTGATTCAAGGAAGCAAAGTAAGGGAGAGAGGGCTGAGGAGACTTGTGAAAAGAGAATATAGAGGATAACAGATAAAGAGACAGCTCACGAACTGGAGTGAGACAGCAGCAGTGACCAGAAAAGTGATAGAGTGACTGAGGAGCAGCAGTGAGCAGAGGTGGTGAGACATAGTGAGAAAAGAAATCTGAGGCAGACATTAAAAAGTGTGAGAAAGATATCATTATAAAGAGGAACTGATAAAGGGATAGAAAGAGATAACAGAAGAGGATGAGACAGTGATATATATTTCCCTGTTTGCAAGTGACAAATACTCTGACAGGAAAACACCAAATAGTTTCACATATTTATCAGAATATCAGTATTATTTTTTTCTCCCAATCTACGAATGTACTGAACATTTGTCTGAAATTTTAATCACCAGATAAGTGTGATGTGTGTCAGAGATTCTTACCTCACAGTCACACAGAACCTCCATTATAAGTTTAACTAACTGTCACCTCAGAGACATCCTCCATCTTGTGGTTGGCATCCATATTGCCTAGCTACGTTCATTACCACAAAGACTACTGATTGTTAATATAGAAAGGAAAAGATTCATTGTTTTATTTGATATGCTGTATGTAGAAATGTAAAAATGTGTTTAAATCCACTGTACTATTTCCATAACTGTTGCCAAAACACTCAAAGAAAGTAAATATTGATTTAGATTAAGAGTAAAATATTTGTGAGTAGCATTGCTTATAACTAGAAAATTGCAATCATATGGTTTTTGTTGCTAATCATTATTTGCCACCCAAAAAATATTTTAGTAATATATTGTTCCTGAATAATAAATTTGACGTTAGTTAAGTTTTGATGTCGTACTTGTATTGGGGACCCAAGGGTTCTCTGTCCCACTGCCATGACGTGATTCAAAGAAGAGCATCCGGAGACCACGTACGATCCGTACGACACTCTAACAACATCTAACAATAGGAGTGTTACATAAACAGTGATCATTCCATGATAATGATATCAGTTTATTATCATCATTGAGCACTATGTCATTTGTGTGCCGCTTCTCAATTAGAAAACTGATCTTCCCTCACAGTTTTACACTTTGACCTTCAAATCTGGTTTCTTGGCCTTTATACTCATTGGCGTTAATTTTGTGGATTCTACCATCATTTTAAATGCTAATATAATGCACGAAAACGGTCTCATTCAATAGTCGGTGCTGGTGTGACAATTCAAATAATTGATCACAGGTTAGTTTATCCTCTCCCACTTCAAAACTGACGTCACCCCAGGAGATGAAGGTGCTGAGACACCTTTAAATGAAGTATAAAAATCAAATGTTCTGGCCTTAGGCTTGGTGCATTTTTCCAGAAATAGGAGCTAGACGTCAGAGGAGAACATACCACATTTAATATACAAGTTAATTATTTATTATCTAAATTTAGAATAATGATTTGTATATACATTTGCCTTATTGATCATCTTGCACTATATTTCCCTCAACTCTGAACATCATATAAAAGTTTATATTAGATCTTGAAAAATTAAGCTGATTGAAAAGCTTTTCCCATCTCTTTCCACACAACTGCAATGTCTTTTTCTGTAATTGAGGATAACATGAGTTTGTATACATTAAAAATAATGATGTATCCATTATAAAAAGGATATACAGTATCAAAGGAGACAGTGCCATACAGCAGACAAAGGACTTGCGTTCTACTTTAGGAGCTACTGCTTTGTGTGCTAGCGCAGAAGTAAAAAAGAGTATTATGGTCAATTTATCGTGTATACCTGTCCATCTGCTTATTAATGCAAATATCTAATTGGCCAATCATGTGGCTACAACTCAATGCATAAAAGCATGTTGATATGGTGAAGAGGTTCAGTTGTTTTGTAGCCCAAACACCAGCATGGGAAGAAATGTGATATAAGTGACTTTGATCTTGGAATCATCAGCATCATCATCAGCTATTTATATAGCGCCACTAATTCCACAGCACTGTACAGACAACTCACTCACATCAGTCCCTGCCTCATTGGAACTTACAGTCTAAATTCCCTAACATACATACACAGACTGAGAGTGACTAAGGTCAATTTTAATAGCAGCCAATTAACCTACTAGTATGTTTTTGGAGTGTGGGAGGAAACCCATGCAAACACAGGGACAAGCATGGGGAAGAAATGTGATATACGTGACTTTGATCGTGGAATCATCAGCATCATCATCAGCTATTTATATAGCGCCACTAATTCCATAGCACTGTACAGACAACTCACTCACATCAGTCTCTGCCCCATTGGAACTTACAGTCTAAATTTTCTAACATACACACACAGACTGAGAAAGACTAAGGTAAATTTTAATAGCAGACAACTAACCTAAGTATGTTTTTTGAGTGTGAGAGGAAACCCATGCAAACACAGGATCAGGCATGGGGAAGAAATGTGATATATACGGGTCTTTGCTCGTGGAATGATTATTTGTGCCAGATGGGGTGGTTTGAATATCTCAGAAACTGCTCTCCAGATTTTATAGTGAATGCTGTGCAAAACAAAAACCATCTGGTGAGCTCCAATTCTGTGGGCAAAAACGCCTTGCTAACGAGATAGGTCAGAGGAGAATAGCCACACTGGATCACGGTGACAGCAAGGTGACAGTAACTCAAATAACCATGTGTTACCGTACATCTTCCTCCTGGTCGTATGTAGCATTTTATTCTGGGACAAGCGTGACTTCTGTCTGCAGCATAGGAGCCTGCCATCTTGGGTGAGACATTTGCTAATGTTCCTGCTGAGTCTGAACACCTGATCCCATTCCAGAATTTGCTTCCTCTGCAGACTATGAAAGGCCCCACCTACACTCAGCAAGTTGCCAGTACATTGCTTCCAAGTTCCTGGTTCCAGATCTACAGTTGCTGTTTTGCTGCTCCAAACTACCTGCTGTATACAGAGCTCTACCCTTCGTGTGTATTCAGCTTCATCCTGATTACTGCTTCTCCTCCCGCTGTGTACAGATCTCCACCATTACCTCTGAATGAGTTCAACTTCATCTGTTGCTACTATATGAACTGCAAAACTTTAACCATTCATGTGAATTATTCCTCGTGTGGATTAACCTTCTTTGCGCCTGCTTGTGTACTGATTCCAGCGGTTGTCCTCTGTATGGTTTCTTCTCCTACATCCTGTATACGGGACTCAAGCAAGCTCCATGAGCAAGACATTCATCCAGCCCACCAGTTTCCACTACACTCCTGCCACAGCTAGTCCCTGGGGTCCCGAGACGGATCCCAGAAACCCTATTGCTGTGACACTACATGAGTATTATTTCTGACCATGTGCATCCCTTTATGGCCACAGTCTGCCCATCTTCTAATGGCTACTTCCAGCAGCATAGCACGCTATGTCACAAAGCACACATCATCTCAAGCTGGTTCCACTAACATGACAATGAGTTCAGTGTACTTCAATAGCCTCCACATTCACAGATCTCAATCCAATAGAGCACCTTTGGGATGTGGGGAACGAGAAATTTGCAGCATGAATGTGCAGCCAACAAACCTGCAGCAACTGCTTGATGCCATCATGTCAACGTGGACCAGAATCTCTAAGATGTGTTCTCAGCATTTTGTTGAGTCCATGCAACTAATAATTCATGCTGTGCTAGGGGCAAAGGAGGGTCCCACCCAGTACTAGAAATGTGTACCTAATAAAGTGGCCACTGGGTATATATAGTTCTTTCTGAAATGACATACAGTAGCTTTTTGTCTCTTCATAGTAGAAACGTGATGGCAAACATAGCAGTTATTTAAAAAGTATACACTCATTCGAGAGAGGTAGAAACATATGATATTACCATACTGTAGTTATACCAAGAAGCAACATTTCTGTAAAAAATCTCTGGACAAATCTTGGGTTTGCAATCAATAAAAGGCTTGTAGAGTAATTATATCAAAGACCAGTCTATCACTAAAAAATATGCAGATCTTCAAGGTTTTAGAAAACAATCCATCATCTTAACTCCGCTCTCTATTACTAGGGCATAAACAGGAAAATGCAGGGAAACAACAAGACACAATTTTTTCGTTCTAACCCCTTATCTAAAGATGATTGACTATGAGACACCGCATATACAATGCACGAAAACGGGTCTAATAAATGAGAACTATTTTTTCCAATAACTCCATACTCGCCCTCCATATAACTCTGAACACTATCTTACTATCTTGCGCATTATCCATACCCCTGGATATATTATTGTAGTGGCTCCATTAAGTCATGTAGTGCTATTGCTAAACAGGCTCCTCTTTAAAGTCCTCACCATCACCTACAATACCCTCTCCTATTCCACTACCCCTTATATCTCTAACCTTCTCTCATTCACACTCCCACCCATTCCATGCTCTCAGCCAATGACTGTGGCCGGTCCTGCCCACTGATCACCTTATCCCATGCCAGAATTCAAGATTTCTCCAGCACTGCATCCCTCCACTGGAAAGACCTCCCTCGCTCCATCTGTCTGTCCCTTAAAGCCTACCAGCCAACCACCAAACTTCTCCATCCTTGTTCTCCTTGCCTCCCATTTCCATGTTCACACTCATCGTGCTCCTGCTCCCCTCCACTGACTCCTCTCGACTCTAATGCCTGATACTCCTTTTAGTATGTAAGCTTTTTTGAGAAGGGCTCTCTTCCCTTCTGTCTCAACACCATTTCTTCTTTTCCAATGTCAATGTACTTGCTTTGCTTGGAGCTTTTGGAGTCTTCGTTTTACTAGTTTTGCTCTGTACTGTTGTACCCTGTATGGTCTACTGTTTGTATTATATTTTGTGTTTTGTACGGCACTGCGGAAACTTTGTGGGGCCATATAGATAAAGAATAATAATAATAACAATAAATATGCTGCATATATGGTCATATTGAGCTGGGTTCCTTCAATCCAAGGGTTTCCCTCATAATAGAAGATCATTAGAGACTGTGTTTAATCTATCTTTATGAGTTTCTCAAATGTATAAATGATCTTTTACTAGTACAGCAGTAGACTTTATTGAAATTCTGGCCAAGTATGTAGATCAGCCTTATAAGTCAAACAGAAACGGTGGGTGCCAGGTATCTAAAGTTCCATGATATACCTATAAAATGGGATTTCTTTTTGGGATTATGCTACCAATATAATGAAAACTGAAGTCTTTGGTACCAATATAAAAGCACAAGGCTAAATAAATTGAGCCTCATTTAAATTTGCAGGTAAATGCAATGTAAAATTGAATCTTGTTGCAAAATTGATGCACCATTATACTCTAAAGTTCCTCATAATAAATGGGCAAAGATCACCTGTGCGTCAGTTTATTAATAAATTGATTGTTATAAACTAACCTCTCAGGGATTTTAAGGCAAAATAAAATTTACTTTCAACTAATTCTATAAAATCATATAGGAAGAAGAAGATAAAAAGCAAATGTAAGCCCTACAACAATCAGCAGGAGATGGATCTCATTCTAAAATCATAGAAATGAATGATCCTACCAATAAAATGATTGCATTCGACCAGACATAGAAAGAACTGCAGACTGCAGTTACAATAAAAATTCAGTGTGAATCATTGAGGTCTATTACAGACCGTAAGATTGGAAGTGTAACTGGTGAATTCTAGTCACCAACAGTCAAAGCTGACAGAGAAATAGAAGGGTCTGTTGACATGCAGCCATTTCACAAATTCAGAATTTATCTACACAGTTCATATGTATTGGATCGTTAAAACATTGTAGATATTAGGTGTAATCCAAACACTGTAAAACCTTTAGAGGGCTATGGTCAACTCAAGGTCGTCTCAAATACTAGGACATAATGAATCAATTGTGCAACAGTACTAGACAGAAGTGACAGGACCAGAGTATCCATAGTGAGTGGGGAATCATATTTGCCTTCTCTCCAGGATTCATCATGCCTCCCCCTGCCCGACCCCTTCCCTACTGAGTGATGATGCACAATGCATTGTTGCACTTTGGGGGGAGGGGGGGCATGAGGATGCCAATTGCAATGTCGTGTTTCCACACTTGTCCCTTAGGGTGAACCAAAATGTAGGCAAGTATGGTTGGGAATACTTATTGTATACACTATAAACTGCTGCTGAAAGTTTTCAGTTGAAGAAGATTAAGAAACAGCTTTTGGAGTCGGAAAACATCTTTTTAGTAGATACAAGTAACCCAAGAGCGACTGATTGCCAATATTGCCTATCCAGGGCATTTAGCTTCCCATGACTCATTGCCTGAAAACAGTAAGATTCTGGATGTCGTAAAGAAGTAAAGATCAAAGGTCAAATATATGATGACAAAATAATCTCAGCTGCTGCCAAACATCTTATATGACACATTTTATAACAGCTAGAAACATGTTTGTTTTTCAACTCCTGGTAGTTTTCTTTTATATTTTATAGAAATTACTGACTCAAATACTTATATCTATCCCATAGAAAACCATAGCAAATAACAATGATAACCATCTTTTACTGACATGTTCATGCTTAGCCTGCTGAGAAAACATTATTCTCAATCAATTTAATAGTGTCAACTAAAATAGGCTTCTATGGCTGTCAGAGCATTTTGTATTATGTGTTTTCTCACAATTTGTCAGAGGGATATTTTACCATGTCAGTGGTGCTGTGCTTTCTCTTCAAAAGAAAGAAAGATCATTTAGTTTTTTCATTTACATTTTGAGAATGAACTGAAAATTTGCTCAGTCAATTTTGTGGGTGAGGGAATAGATGCAGGAACTGCAAAGCCACTTGAAGGCGCCAATGTGATTTTGGGATTCCTGGAACTGGAACTCAACCCCTAGAACTCTGTCATCAGTTGTATGGTGGCCTGCACAACTGTGTCATTTTGGATGCAGGGGGCCCACAAGTCAAGGAGAATCATGGACCTGTGTGCCATGCCTGTACCTACAATAGATATACCTTGATAGTCACTAAGCAAAGTATTATAACTTGTTGTTCCTATAGTGTACATCATTACATAAATATTGTTTAACAAATTATTTGAAATTATTTCAAAGAGATGTTTTTATTTTACAGGATATTGACAAAATAAGACTTGTGATCATATTGAGATTGAAAGATTACAGATATATTGACACATATAAAAGTAAAATTTGTAATTTACAACAAGTGCCTCTTGTTGCTTGCTAATTATATTATTCATTATAATAATTAATAATAATAATAATAATAATAATAATAATAATAATAATAATAATAATAATTGTTATTATATTAATGAATTTGCTCACAGTGGGGGGAGGCATTCTTTGTTCTATTTAGAAAATATAAATTCCACTAAATGTGACTTTACAAATACAGTGGCATTTTGCTGCAATTTTGCTAATCTCTGCTTAGAGCATTCTAGTTATTGTTTAGTGTAAAATGCCCAGTAGAGACCATCATTTCTTGGAAAACAGTTATGGCGGCTAAGCTCTCCTCAAATAAAAGCTCATACATTTTTAATGAGCACTGCTGAATGCATGCTCGGTTTGTAACAAAATATCCCCTGCCCATGTCTTCTTACTCTCAAGCAACCGCAACCTTCTGGCAATGACAGAAGCATGGCTCACACAATCAGGGCCACCAAGAGGAATTTTGGGCCCCAGTACAGCAACTTCATGGGGCCCCCTTTAGGTGATTAGCATGTAAAGTCATGCACTGCCACACATGTGCGTGCGCGCAGGCAGGTCCGGCCCGGGTAATTTGTAACCGCTGCCCACTGCACAATAAGACTAAGCATCACCTGCGGCTCTTTTGCATGGTGGTCTTCACTTCACCCACACCTCCACTACTAGAAGCAGACAAGGAAGTTGCTTCCTTTCCCGAAAGTTGCACATTCACAGTTATTCCAAATGTCCCATTGCTCACATTTCCATCTTTTGAAGTACATGCTATCAGGCTTTTCAACCCATTCTCAATGCATGTTGCTGTTATCTATTGTACAGCTGGACCACCCCACACCTGTTATCTTTTGACATCTTCATCATAATCTTAGTTGATTTCAATGTCCACATTGATTATCCACAGACTCCTTGTGCCTCCAAACTACTCTTTGCAAACTCCTCTCTCAGCCTCTTTCAATGGACTAATTTTTCTACTCTTCGGAATGGCCATTGCCTTGATCTTGTGCAGGTTCTGATTTCTTTAGCACTCATTTCCCACTATCAGATCTTCACCTTATCACTTGTTGAATTATCTGTACTATTAATTATAAATAACTTTCCACCTCTCTGCGACAACTTATATCTCCAATTTCTCCTGTCTTGATCTGGCAGAATCAAATCTTGACCAAACCCTAGCAACAGCCCTTGATCAAATGGCTCCAGCTACTCTTAACACTCTCTGTGAACCAAAATGTCAGCCGTAGTCACACTAAAAAAACACAATTCCTTGAAAAACTCTTTCTCAAAATAGAACATTAGCAAAGTCTCATACTTCTAATGAGGTCCACAAATATACTGCTATGTACCACTACCGTCAGGGGCTGGCTGGAAAATCGTAGCCTGGGGGGCAAGTATACAGCATCCTTAAAAAGTGGTATTAGGTAGAACACGCGGCTAATTTATTAAAAGGATAAAAGCCCTCTTGCTAGACAATGATGTTTCTGTAAGCAAAAGGGCTATTTTTTTTACCTCGCCTTATATGTTTATGGGTTACCACCATCAATATTTTCAGTTGGTGAAGCCTATTTATTATTACTATTATTACTATTAAATAAAGTAGTACACCATCCTCAGATGGTGCTACCAGAACAAATTCTTTCAATAAGTGAAAATCCCTCTATTGTCTTACTCGGAAATGCGAGCAGGAGCACATCACATTGGGTCCAGCGCCACTTCCCAGTTAATAGAATTCCTCCCATAAAGTAAGTTTTATTTATACATTAGCTAATTAATCCAATTATAGTTTTATATGTGTGTATTATAGTACAGTTTCTGTATCACCTTTTTTTAAAACTATTAGTAAAATGTTATTTGCTAAGCTAAATGGTTTCTGATTATAGTTTCAATAAATGTTACTGTATGTCAGTAGGTACATATCATCAGTTATACAATTTATTCTATGCAGTAAATTGCAACATTGCACCAAATTCTGACCCAAAATATCTAACCACTATTCCATCTTTCAACTCCCATGCCCCTCTCAGCTTCTTGAGATGCTTTTATCCTAAGAATTTCACAAAAACTAAACTGCATATGATCAATGATTTTGTCGCTGCTAAATCTAAAGGCCATTACTCACCTATAATTTTCCTGGACCTCTTCATTGCATTTGTCACTGTTGACCTATCTCTTCTCATACAAACAATACACTTCCTTGGTCTTAAGACCACTGTCCTATTGTGGTCCTCATCCTTGTTAGGACTATGTTTTTATTTAGTAACAGGCCTGCAGTACCTCTGTGTTACCAGAGGTGCTGCTGTTTACCTCACCTGCAGGAGTTAATCTCCTTCCTCTGTTGGATCACCTGCACCTGCTTCTCTGACTATTTATTCCTGCCCTCACCATGCATCTTGCCTGGATATTCTGCTCACCAGTGTTTGTTCATGTGTACCTTAGCTCTACCTACCATCCCACCATTACAAACTCAGTTTGCCTGCATTCCTCCAGCCACTCGTTCTACTGCATTGTAAATCTTTCTTCCTTTCCTGCACTTTACTACTATTCAGTGGATATTTCTGAGATTGTTTGTGCCAATCCAGTCACACCTAGATTGTGTTTTGCTTAATCAAGGCTTCATTAATTTCTGCAACTGAGTGTGCTTCAATAAAACAGATGTATCCTGCCTCCTTTGCTATCATTCAAATGACCAGTTAATCCTAACAATCCAATGTACCAAATCTCTCTTTCAATGTTGGTCTCTCTGGATACACCTCCTCTATTCGCTTCCACTACCAATTGGAGTACCACAAGGCTCAGTCCTAAGCCCTTTGCTCTCTCTACTAATACCACTTCTCTTGGGAAAACTAATAAGCTCTTTTGGATTTCAGTGGATTTATCTATCCTCTCTGGATCACTTACCATCTGTCATGGCCTGCTTTACTGAATGTCTTTCTTCCATTTCTTCTTGGATGTCCATTTGTCAACTCAGACTCAATCTTTTAAAATCGGAGCTAAAATATTCCCACCAACTACCAAAAGCTACGTCCCTGATGTCCCTATTTCTGTTGACAACATAACAATAAACCCAACAGTTTAAGTTCACTGTCTGGGTGTTATCCTTGACTCAGAACTGCCTTTGTCCCTACAATCAATCATGTTATATACATCTAAGAAGCATTTCCAGAATATACACTTAATCAAGACAAAAACTAAATTTATGCACTCTCCCTTGTTGACTATTGCAATTCCCTCTTAACTGGTCTTCCCCTAACAAAACTTTCAAACCTACAATCCTCATAAAACATTCTTTCTAATGGTGCTTTACTCTATTATTCTCTAATTGCCTGTTTTTTACCCCCACATCTCTCTCACAGTGGACAAACAATTGGGCAGTTAAATGTATGGATCAATAGAAAAACTTGAGGCTCCCACTCGTTATTGTTATTTTTATTTCTTTGTTAAATGTAAATCTCACATCCTGTTCTTATGCTGTCTGTACAGTGCCACGTATACAGCTGGAAAAACCCACAGCATTTCTTAATGCAAGAAGATGGCATGGGTCACAAATGAATTAGAGATCAAGAGCAGCCTCAGATAAATAGTAGGATGAAAATTAATTAAAAGATACGGGTGGATAAAGCCCAATATTATTCAATAATAGCACAACAGGATGGCAATGGAAGCGCATGAAAGAGAGCAGCCTTAGATAGATAGTAGGATGACAGTTTAATAAGATACAGGTGGGCAAAGTCAGCATATCTTAATAATAGTACAAGAAACCGACAGAAAGAGCAGCCTCAGATAAACAGTAAAATGACAGTATATTACAAGATACAGGTAGGCAAAGCCCAGCATTTCTTAATAAAAACTGTCATGGTGCTGGTTCCTCCCAAGTGAATTGGCTAGGCTAGCTATCAGAGATATACCAGGGGCGGCCAAGCTGCTTAGTCCTAAAGGACGGGTCATGAGGAACAAAGGTAAAGCTGATGGATTGGATTGGAGAAGGTAGAATCATGAAGGATGAAGTCAAAGGGTTGGAGAATGAAGGTATAATGACTGATGAAGTCAAAGTTAAGCAGATAAACAAAACAGGATTCTTGAAGCATTACCAAAGAAATAAAGTTTCAACTATTCTCATGTAAAGATTAGTAGGAGTACGGGGCCCACAAAGGCTGCATACAGGTGGGATCTCTTAAGTAAGTAAAACGAATGTGCAATTGTCAATGTTGATGATGGACCGTCACAAGTTTTCTGTGGCTGGTATTGCAGCGGATCTTTACAATAACTCAAGAAGATGGAAATAGACACAAATGAAACCGAGTGGCAGATAGCATAGCAATTTAATAAAGACAGATAGAAAGAGCAGACTGAAATAGTTAGTATGATGGCAGTTTAATAAAACATATAGGTGGGAAAAGCCCAGTATATCTTAATAATAGTACAGGAAAATAGCGCTCACACAGACCTTTAAGTTGTAGATGGACGAGTGATCTTTGTATGTTTTTTAGTTTAAAAACATTTTTTATTCATTTTTATGACTTCTAAATATTTTTGGTTTAAATATTTGGTGGACTGATATGATATGATCTGATATGAGCCCTCCCTTCCATTACACGGGGAATTATTGGTGATGTCATTGTGACTACACCAAGGTACCTGGCATTACTCTGCCATGAAATGTGGAAGTTCTTTCCCCTTTTTGCTGCTAATCAGAGGTGCAGAAACCAAATCACTCAGTTTCTGCTCTTGCTCACGACCCTTCAGGTGACAGTGACATCTCGGGTAGAACGATGGTGTCGCACACAGAAACTTGAGGACGCAATTAAGAGTCAATGTAACAAACAGTTAATCACTGTAATATAGATACCTAATTTAATACATGCTTTTTTCAAGGTTTTTTCTTTTACAGAGGTTTCTACAACTAGGAGATAAAGGGACACACATTAGTTAATAAACAAGGCATATAGCTCGAGATAAACGGTCTGAAGACCCTGTTACTGTAACCCATACAATCTAATGGGAAAACACAGTCCTCTTTATCATGTACACTTTCAAAATATTATGAGATCTGTAATCTCTTCATAGCTCCATTAGTGGAATTTGTAGGGAAATAATTGAAATATAGGCTAAGAATGTCTTGATGTTCAAAGATAGAACTCTCATTATGGCATAGCAGCGAGTCTTGGGATAGTAGACTGGACTCCTGAGATTTGAATGCTACGTTCTGGCATTTAACCAATCAAAAACACAGTTACCTGGATAGATACCGCGTTGTTTTACTGAATGCAAAGCCATTATTTACAGATTCTAATTATTTTGTTTACAAGTTTACAATCCACTGACCATTTTTACTTCGGTGGTAGTCAGCATATCGATGTTGATTACCCTGACAAGACTTACCCCGACGTTTTCAAAGTGAACGGCTCCTTTCCGACCAGGCTCCAGGATGACTGACAATGTACTTTGCACAGCGTTGTACATTCTCCTTGCCTGCATACTTACATTACGCCTTCAACAGCACCGATAACAGCGTCAGTGACGTCGTCAACTCTCGCCAGCTTCTTCATTCGTCACGATGCCTTACAGTCGGTTGTCAGTCGTCCTGGAGCCTGGTCGGGAAGGAGCCATTCGCTGTGAAGACGTCGGGGTAAGTCTTGTCGGAATAATCACCATCATTATTCCGTACTCCACCCTTTTGCTTAGGGTTTTCGACCATTTCACAAGAGGCAATATGGGCAAAATCGAAACCTAAACAAACAAAAAGAATATGATTATACATTAATTGCATAGATCCAGTTTAGAATTGTGCTAGCATTATTTGTAAAACCTGCTCCTTGGTGTATTCATTAGCAATTAAAAAAATGCAACATGATACCTTAAAATTTCATCTCAACCATCTGTATTATTTAGAAAGTTGCAGTGTTTCCTGTGACTTTAACATGCAATTAAAATAATAATTGCCTAAGAAAGACAGTTTCTAGAATTGTGTAATTCTTTCCTTCAGGTTACATGCAATGTTGAAAACACTTGCCATTCTAATTACACATACACGTTCTTTATTTTGAGATTTTTGTGCTATGTTCCGTCTGTTAAATAGCTAACATACAGTAGAGCTGTCTTCTTTTACAAACAGATGGAAAGAATGTACCATGGTGTAGTTTGCATTGAGTGACATGGTATTTAATTAGAGAAGTATAAAATCAGATAGATGTGTCAAAACAATCCTTTAAGTGATGTGTTATATAAGGTTATTTGAGATCTTGCATTTAAATATATTTTGTACTGTATTATAGAAAAATGTGGTATATGCAGTTCGTCAGTTTTATTCAAGCTTGTACAAAGTGTCCTTGACATTTATGATTCTGTTCACTTATCATTTTGTTTCATCACTTCAATATAAACTACATGTATGAAGACTATACATGAATTTATTTTGAGGCACTAAAAATATGGAAAATAACTTACTGATGATAAATGTAATTAAGTAAATTTATTTATGTACTTGGTTACAAAAAACACACGTTTAATATTTTTACATTGACAAATTAAATGATTGTCCCACATCAGCCAATTAAATGTTTGCTTTTTTTTCCTACCCTATACTAGAAAGATCTAATAATACACAATACTAAAGCGTTAACAGGAGCTGCTGCCTAGATTAGCTTCTGCATGTTTTACACTAAAAAATATCAGTGACAATCTAATTGGTTACTATGGACATCTCCACAATGTTTTGTGCCAGTTTGCAATAAATAGTTATGTTCAAAGGTTTAGTTGTACCTGAAATGGTTATGGGTCACTTAACAACCACTTAATAAACCTAACTTAGAATCAGAGGCGGAACTAGTGAGCTGTGGTCCCCGTTGCAGCAGGCCCCATTATCTCCATGGCCCGGTGCACCGCACCTGCAGCACCAATGGTAGTTCCGCCACTGCTTAGAATGCTATAATGAACATTCTAGGAAGAAAGTACAGGAAAGAAATATCTAGTTAATTCCTGTATTTACTTTACCACCACTTAAACAGAAATGTTCAAAATTGTTCCTCATAAATTCTTGAACTTTAGGCACGAAAATAAACTTAGCAAGGTAAGCAGATTCAGCCATGTTCAAGCTGGTTCAAGCATAAATGGCTGTATTGTATAGTATATGTACATTTTTCCAATCAAACTTGAACATAGTAATGTAGTAATGTTCACTATTTGAATTAAAGTGAAGAATACAAACCCATACATTTTATAGTTTATTTTAATGTCTTTTAACTGTGAACTTCTGACTCGAACTTTGAATTTCAGCTAATAGTTTGGCAGTTATAAAATATACCATAAAATAGTGAGGATAAAAGCAAGGTCAGTGAGAGGTAGACAGATCAGTTTAGATAACGCTAGGAACACACCCATCTGTGAGATATTCAGGCAAAGAGTGATATTCATTACAGTTTTTTACAGTACTCACTGATAGAGGAACTTCCTGTCTGGTTCCTGTCTTCAGGGGCATTTAATAGTACCACCGAGTACGTTATTGTTCCCAATGGAGTGTATGTTATAATAGTACCAGTGATTTATTAGGTGACTATAAGAAACTAACTAGCAATAAAAGCAAACAACCATTAAGTGATTACATAGTTTATACTTAGCTACAGTGATCAATCAGAGAGCCCCATTGCCTCATTTAATTTAGGACACCTGATTTCTTTAGAGAAGATTCTGGGCATCAGTTTATTTTCTTGTGATATCAGTGTGAGGCTGGTCTTTCTTTGTTTTACTCAATCTTATATAGATAGTATGTTAAAGATGGCTTCCTTGACCATGACCATATAAGGTAATAATAGAATGTACAGATATGATTTACTGAGCACAGCATACCAGTTATAGTTACATCCTTCAAGTAGAAACAATAGTATACATTGAAGTTACATAAAAAGCACATTTCTGTTTAACCCTTGCAATCCACTCTTTATTTTTATTTTAACTATTTACCATTTTTATGATATGAAGCACAACATATAACTCTACTGTTTTAAATGGTAACATCTCTGTGGTTTTGATAGAAAAGAATACAAGAATACAAAATATAAATTTAATCGTAATCCAGATTACAAATACTACTGCTATAATATACAAAATACTATGTAAAATTCCTCCTAACCAACCTTTTCATCCAATAAACCAATTGGATGTGTTTAACCAGCTAAAGCAACTACCATTTAGATTTTGTTCAGGCTGATTACATTTCTCTTTAAGTTCTTCTTGTTTAACTTTGACTACATGTCCTGCAATTTAAATCAGTAAACTTATCAAGGATATAATTACAGCAAGCAGGGCCTACTATTCAACAAATACCCCCCTGTGCTGCTGTCAAATAGTTCAATACCAAACTATGCTGGTTTAATACTTTAGCGTGTCACTTAAAACCTGTGTATTGTCCAACATCTCATCAATAACGTTATCAAATAATTTGGCAAAAACTTCTAATTGATGCATATTTTTCACAAAATATTGGCAAAAAAGATCAAAGTTGCGATATTTAATCATGACTGTGTTGTCTGTTAATTGCTCTTTTTAGTATCATATGGCACAGTTCTTAAATCAATAGAGTTTTGTACCCAAGTAGCAGTGGACAGTGGAGCTAGAGTACAAGTACCTGTACCTCCCATAGGTAAAAATGTGTGTGCTTGATGACCACACACATAATAGAACACTTTGGGTAGCTTCATCTGTCCTCCATTTACTATATTTTGTACATACCATAATATTCCTGAAACTTTCCTGGCGGGACACCAGTTTACCACTGGATTTCTTTGTACTACTCCTCTATTAGCTCCACATCATTTACCATTATCATCTTTGTCAGTTTGATTAAGCAACTGTTGCCAATTTAATTGTACGGTATTATACATCAAGTAAATAACAGAGTTGTTACTAATCTTATAAAAGGCATGTGAGGAAACCACCTTAACTGGGATGGTGGTTACCCTCTGTGGGATTCAACGCAGTTGAGTAGCACAAAGAATATCCAAAATAAGGCTTTATAACAATAGCACGTTCATAAGAAGTTCACAAGGTACAGGGTAAATGGTAGAGTGTACCCTCCAGCAACCTCTTACAGTCAGCACTCCAAAGTAATAATCTCAGTATCTTTCAGAATCATATCTTCCCGCAATATTACCACTACCGTTTAGCTAGACCGTTACTATGTCGCCCAGCCTGGTATACTGTCTCACACAGACCCTGTCCTGGTAGGGTTTCCTCTGGCAGCACTACAATGCCTGGCCCAGAGTCCTTTTTGCTGATGTCTTGTACACCAGGATCCTCCAAGCTAGTATGAATCTCTGGACATTCTGCTCTCCTTATAGTCCTTGTTGTCTACACAGGGAATAGGGTGAAGATGTACTAATGCTCCCCGTTTCAGCAGGGGTCTGTCAGTGGACACTTTAACAGTTATGGGATAACTTGACAATGGTATAGCTTGACTGAATTAGCTATTTGTCTGAATACACTTAAATGGTTACAATATTACATCAGGGAATAACATGACACTTTACACTTGCGTGAAATATTAAGACATTTAACACATTGTATCTGCAGTGTTACACAATCTAAGTCTGAGATAAATTTGGATACAATAACATTTATATTGATACATTTCCCTAGTGCTGTTTCAGCCAGTATAGTACTGTGGAGGCACATTGTATATCATCTAGAAGTTCTAACCTAATTACCTCTCAGATTACCTGTTGACCTAGCTAATTAACTTGGGCTGTCAGCTAGCTATTTTAACAGGAACTCAGGCATTGTTCTGATTACAACCCAGATCTAAGCTGCACCTCATAACAATGGACATTTGAGACAAATGCATTATTCCACTCTAGATCAAATTGTCTCAGTTCTCGTTACTCTTAGCAAAGTAGCATTCTTAGAGTAATCCACTGAAGTATCTGAAGTTAATGAAACAATTAAAAATATTAAAGCAATTATGAAAGGTAAGCAAAACAGAGTCCGTAGCTCCTTGTCGGGCTTAGGTCAGAACAAGGCATTGTAAGGATTCATCTTCTGTGTTCTATTCTTCTCTGGGATACAACCTAGAAGCAGGAAGATATACAGGGTTAGTTTCGCCGTCAATCAAAACATAAAAGGTTGTCCAAGCTTTGCAGTTGCTACCTCCCTTTTATGCATTCTCTCTGGGTGCCAAGCAGGCAGTATCCAGACTTTTGCACCTGGTACCTCATAATACTGTTGTGTGATTATGTGCATGGTATCTGGGATGATAACCACTGTTCCCACATTATCTTCTTTTTCTAATACACAGCAATCATGTAAAAAGAACTGTACATAGCATTCTCCTAATTCATCTTGTTGGAGTCTATCAGCTCATGTACATTGGCCCTTGATACCGCTGGTAGAAAGAAAATACATGGCTTCTCCATGTTTACATTCTAACATGTCAGTATGTACTCTTAGTTGTTCTGCTTGATCTGCACCTGGCTTATATATATGCCTTTTACACAATGTCACCCTTTCTCTGGTGACAACTGGAAAACTATGCTTCTCTGCTTTAAGTTGATGTTTGACACGTAATGTGATTGCATGTGGGCCCCAGGTGCAGGGGACTGTAACAAATGCTAGAAGGGAGTCCATTCACCAATCACACGTTTATTTATACTGTACACAGCATCCCTACAGACTCTATCCCAACTCCTCAATGTATGTGTTGGCTTCTCTTCCTAAATTGTTCTTTTAACAAGCCATTAATTCTTCTATTAACCCTGATGCTTGAGGATTATAGGGAATATTGTACCCCCAATATATATGTTTGTTTTTGGCCCACTATCTGATCCTGGCACCAGTGAAATGGGATCCGTTGTCTGTTTGAATTTCAGAAAATGTGCCATAATGTGTGCAATTGTCCTCCAAAAACTTTAGAGTGGCATGTGGGTTGACATGATCAGTGGGTAACACCAGCAGTACTCTGGAGTAGGTATCTACTACTGTAGCAATATTGTACTTTGCCTTTTCCTGTAGGTAAAGTTCCTATGAAGCCCACCTGCTATACTTGACCAACTCATTTTCCTCTGGTAATAGGCCCCAAATATTCAGTCAAAGCTTTTCTGTGTTTTAGCTGTTGACAAGTTTAACATTCTTTGGACAATGTCTCTGGCCATAATCTGGGTCACTGGAATCCCTTTGACTTTGGCCCACTGATAGGTTCCTTCTTCTCCTCAATGCCTGATTGGACATGGGCCCACTCTCCAAGATTATACAATTCAGTCTCATCCGTTGGGGAGAGCTCTACAGTTTTCACTTGCAACAGGGTGTCAGCGATATCATTGTGCCCAGGGCCTGTATGAGCATTTACATGGCCTATGCCGACTGATCGTTTATCACATTGATTCCATATATTAGTCCATAAATCAGTCCCTCCCCAGATTGTCTTGTTGTTGACTCTCCAGTCATCTTTCTTCCAGGTAGGCATCATAAAGTAAGTATTTTGAACTCTGCACAACTGTCTGTGTAGATGACAAAAGAACCAGTTGTTTCTTCAAGGCACTTTCAATTCTGCATGCTGATTGCATCCACATTCTCCATTCTCCTGTAGTATCATTTGTTGGATAGGTTGATATGCTGCAGCTGACCTACTTCTACCATTTTGTGTCAATGTTGCTGAATCATTAGTAAACCATAGCAAATTCCTCTGTTCTTCAATCAAGGAGGAATAGGGCTCAGCTACTGTTACATGTCCACCTCCAATCTATAAAGGGGGTAACTCCTGCTCTGCTGCTTAAAAGTGTAATCATGCCAGCCAGTTGTGTGTTGATTGTAGAGGGTTCTTGTGAGGAGAATCTACCTGTTTCTGACAGGTACCACATCAATTTCTGTAGATTGTGTTTCTGTGATTCAAGTCCTTCTTGTTTGACCCAATCCAGCAATTGGTAAATGAGTTCTTATAGTTACTGGCTGATGCTTTGTGGCTAATTCCACATACTTTAAGGCTGTATATGCAGCCAGTATCTGCTTCTCTAGAGGTGAGAATCTTCTTTGGGTTGGAGAGAGCTATTTAGCCCAAAATTCAAGAAAATTCCTGTAGTTGATGACTTCTGCCACTTACCCTATGACATTCCATGTTCTGTCACAGTAAAATCTAGAAAGAAAGGTTGGGCCTAAATTATTATGGGCCTGTATTGCTTGCTTAGCAGCTTGAAAGGCATTCCCCTGCTCAGTGGTAAATACAAATTCAGTCTTTTTTGTAGTTACATTGTAAATAGGTCTTAAAATAAGTCCAAGTAGTGGGACAAATGCTCTCCAGTAGCCCATTGCTCCAATAATCTGTTGCACTTCTTTAATAGTAGTTGGAGACTTCAACTGCTGAATAGTTTCCAACATTGGTTGAGGTATAATACGCTGCGGTCCTGAGCATATCATACCCAGAAGATTAACAGTCTGTGATTTGTACTTTGTGAGGATTAATCATCTAGCCATGACTCAATATAAAGTCAGCAACAATCTTTATATCCTGTCAGTGGCGGATCCAGGGGGGGGGGGGGGGGGGGCGATCGGGGCTTGCTGCCGGCGGCTGCACAGTATGTGCAGGTCCGTTCAGCAGTGACAGTGTGCTGCCCGGCTGCTCTGATTGTGTTTTAAATACAATCAGAGCAGCGGGGCAGCACACTGCCACTGCTGAACGGACCTGCACATACTGTGCAGCCGCCGGCAGCCTTAGACATCAGAAAGGGGGCGGGGCCTAAATCGCCCCCCCTAAAATCGCCCGGGGTAAAGTTATTGTCTAGATCCGCCCCTGTATCCTGTGTCCTTTGAGTTACCTGACAACATAATGCTATCAATGTAATGATACACTTGACAAGTGACCTTGGCAAGATCACATGCAACCAGTCCCTGAAATATTGTAGGTATGTGAAAGTAGCCTTGTGGTTAAACAGTGAGAGTGTATTGTCATCCCAAGAAAAAGCAAATTGTTCCTGAGACTCAGCATAAAGGAATATAGGAATTGAAAAGAAAGCATTTACCAAATACAGTACTGCATGCCATTCTTCTGCTGTTTCAATGATCCTCTCTACCATTGTGATCATATCAGGTACTGTAGCAGTAGGGGGAGGAGCTACCTTGTTGAGACACCTGTAATGAATGGTGAGTCTATATGAACCATCACCTTTCTTCACGGGAGACAATGGAGAATTAAATTGGTTAACACTTCATGGAACACACCTGCTCGTAACAATACTTGTAGTTTCTCCAGTTTCTTTTAAACCTCCTTCTATGCAGTACTGTTTGAGGTTTACAGGTTGTGCTGGGGGGGACCATTCTGCATTCCCTCTAATTACCAATTTCACTGCAGACGTGTCAGATCTTACAGAACAGCCAAAGACATAAGTACCTGTGGGCGCATCTATGGACTGCCCTCTCAAAATATCCATTCCAATTATGTTATCTGGTAGTTCAGATGCCAACACTGCAGTAGGGAAAATTGGTCCTTTGGAGTCTGCATTGAACATGGGCCACCCACGTCTGTGTACTTCCTGAGCAAAGCTGTACATTTTATGAGGCTCACATTTGATTGGCAGTATATTACCATTGTTATATATGGACGTAGGTCCCTAGATCTCATAATACAGATGTTAAAATGTACTTATGGCTCTTGGCACTTGCATTCCTCTCATAAAGGGCGTGGCACACTCCACCCACCTCCTCCACCGGAGAGACTTGTACTGATCAAGTGTATTTTTTTGTAGTTCCGCGTATGGGTTAAAAAAGGGTGGTGCTATAGGGGAGGAGGATGTGCTTCCTCTTCCATGTCACTCTTTTCAATGTGCTTAGGGACAGTGCCCTTGTGTTTCTACAGCAGTGCTTTCCACTGTTTAAACAAATCTGCAGTGGATATACCATTTATTTTGTCTTTAGATACTCCTGCATTTAACAAATCAAGAAAAAAAAATATATAGTTACTTTGTAACAAGTACCGGTGTTGTTGGGCTTATTCTGTTTCTGTTCCCCCATCCCTCCTGTAACAGGGCATTGTCTATGCTTCCTAACAGTGTCTGACTTTGCTAACTGACTCAACATTGTACATACATCAAATAAGTCACGGCAATAGGCTTTCTGGGATCCGTCTCTGGACCCTTGAGACTAGCTGTTGCAGGGATGAAGTAGAAACTAGGATGTCGGATGAAGGTCTTGCTCTTGGAGGATGTGCTCTATTTCTATATACCAGATGTTAGGAGGAGGAATGCTGAACTGGACTCAATATTGAAATAAATGACTAGAATCTGAACCTGGTGGACTGGAACCTTGACGCAGGAACAGAGGGACTGAACCCATGGCCAGTGACTCAACAGTACCTCCAAGGATCCAGAAACTCAGACGAATATAGCACCAGAACTGGGACTGGGAAGGCTCAGAACTCAGGCAGCGGATAATCAGGGGTGACTACCTGCTGAGCTGTATAAGCCTGGAACTGGAACAGAAGTTGGAATATTTAGAGCAGTAACCTACTACCCCAAATAACCAGTAGGTGAGACAGGAATAGGCTGAAGAAAGCTGGATCCACACAAGCGGTGCCAGCTGGAATCTGTACAGCACAAGGTAGAATTAAGCTGAATCCACACAAAGGGTTAATAGTCTAAGTCTGTATTACAGCAGGCAGAATGAAGCTGAATTCACACAAAGGGTTAATGGCTGAAGTCTGTATTACAGCAGGCAGAATAAAGTTGAATTCACATGAAGGGTTAATCTCCTTGTTGCTTCCGTGGCGCGACCTGTGAGGAGAAAAATGGGGGAGGGGGGAGGGAGAGAGAGAGAGAGAGAAAGAGAGAGAACAGGTGAGGCAGTATACACGATAGCGGCCGGGAAATGTTTATAGCTCTTTTTGCAGTGTTGGTCTATAGCTCCTTTGCCTTGTTTATATCTCTAGTGCCGTGTATACTGTGGGGATACTAGGGGTGGTTGGGCTGGGGCGGGCAAGGGGATTAAATTGCCCTGTCTAAAGCTTGTGGTTGAAGCTTTGCAGAAATTCTGCTAATTGTGACTATGCCTGCTTGCCTTAATAAATATAGTGATGTGTATGGCTGTGGGGTGACTTAGCAAGCTTAAACTCCATTAGAGTATAAATTTGGTAGGGTTCCCTGTATAGGGATAATGTGTAGTGACTATTACGTAGCGTAGGTTATGTGGGGAGGGGGTGGTGTCTCTTAAGGAGAAATTGGTGGATACCTAAGGGGAGTGTTGGGAATAAATGTGGTGTATGGGCTGGTTGTACGTGTAAGTGGGTGGATCTTATTAGGTAGAAATAGCATTATTTGCTTCTTGCTCTAAAAAGGGCAGTTATTGTATTAACCTTGGTCTTTTGTCGTGAGTGGGCGGGTGGATGATGTAGTAGGTGTTGAGAAGTAGCGTAGGACGGGCGGTCGGGGTGGCTGCGGCGCTGCGACTCTCTTCCTGTGTCCTTACTTCCGGTTTGTAGGTTTGGAACGCACAGGCGCCTGTGCGTTCCACTGCAGAGCTGAGTTCTCTGCTCGTGCTTCTTCTTGATTGCTGTCAGGTATGCCTGTTTTCGGTGAGCTTAGTACTTTATTAGGCTTTTCCGAGTGTGGGCAATTCTCTTGAAGTGTTCAGTCCAACGCGTTTCGTCCGGACGGACTTCGTCAGGGATCATAATGGCTGAAGTCTGCAGGCAGAATGAAGCAGCAAACAAACAGCAACAGTGGTAAGCTGGAACTAGGAAGTAGGAAAGTGTTGCATTGGCAATTAGCTGAGTGTAGGAGGTGACTTTTATAGTCTGCAGAGGGAGCTAATTGGTGGATGAAGTCATGTTCTCAGAATAAGCAGGATGTAACAAAATGTCTCACTCAAGATGTCAGCCTCCAATACAGCATTCAGAAGTCACGCTTTGTCCCAGGATTTAGAATGCTGCATTCTGACAGGAGGTAGATGCATGGTTGATATGATACCACTGAGTGGCATAAACAGGGCTAAGACCCCGATTCATTACAACATACAGTTGTTTCAATAATTTGTTTAACAGACAGCATTATAAATTAAGTAGATTTCAAATGAACAGGAATTGTCTGCAACAATTGTGTTACCATAGGAGGGGTTACTTTGCCATATAAGGTCTTGTCCACACCCCATTTACAAAGAAACCAGTACTAGCAGTCATTGAACCCTGTCTCTCTATTCCAGTCAAACATGCTAATTCACACAATCTCTAAATCCCTGCTCCTAAATCAGAACAAGGTGTTTTAGGTACCAGGAGTCCAAATTCCATGAGACCACCATATAAAAAATACATCTATTATTTATCTGAACACTGTCTTTTAAACCATTCAATCATTTTTACATAGTATCAGTTTACATAAACCACTGATATCCTGTCAAGACTACACCAATGTTGTTCCCAGTGAAATGTTTGTTCAAACAATACCACTGATTAAGTGATTATAATAAACTTACTAGGAATAAAAACAAATAACCATTAAGTGAGATTAAATAGTTTATACTTGCCTACAAACAGTGATCAGTTAGGGAGCCCCATTGTCTCATCTCATTTCGGACACCTGATTTCTTTATAGAAGATTCTGGACATCAGTTTATTTTCTTGTAATTCTAGTGTGAGGCTGGTCGTTCCTTCTTTAACTCATTCTTATATAGACATTATCTTAAAGATGGCTCTCTTGACAATGACCATTTAAAGAAATAATACCAATGTACATATGATTCGCTGAGCACAGCATACCGGTTATGGTTACATCATTCAAGTAGGAACAATAATAAACATTGAAGGCATATAGTCCCATAAAAAGAACATTTCTGTTTGATCCTCACAATTATCACCACTCATACGGCCTTGAGGTAGCATGCTGCATATATGCATACTGTTGCTGCAGCATTATGGATTCTGCAGCGGAATCACAGAGATGTTTTCCAGTTCGCTGGGCTTGAGGATAAGTGCATACCTCCCAACTGTCCTGATTTTGGAGGGACATCCTGATCCACGGCCCACTAAAGAGGTGGGGCATAACAAAAAGTGAGTAAAGATTTACCCAAATTCGACTTTTTGAGGTTAGAGTTCAGTCAGAACAGGATTTTGGCTTATTTTGTTTACCGATTTTTGTGATTCTAAATGTTGGGAGGTATGCAAGTGTGATTGGGACAATAAGACCTAAACCATATTACAATATAATAAGGGATTATTTACAAATGAGCAAATGTTAAGAGCAATTGATCTGTTGTGGTATGACGTGTCTACTTTCTACAAATGTACTTGCCTTTCCAAGTAAGCTCATGGATTTGCATGCCAAGATGGCAGTTAAGTGTGGAGCAGGCACACCTGTGTGCCTAGATTTCTATTTAAGTGTAAAAATGAGATTTCATTTTAAGGTATGAGATTATTGACATGAGTGGGGGTGAGGTGAAGGGGTTGGGTACGCGTAAATGATGGCCACAATTCCGCAGCGAGGACACCTGCAAATAAAAACCGAATTTAGTAAAAACCGATGTAAATATAAGCAGACTTACCTTAAAATCGACTGTGCAGATCACCGATGGGAGCAGCTTATTCCAATTCGACAGCTCTTCGGCAGTACACTCTGATGTCATCGCGACTTCTGTGAATGTTAATTTAAAGCGGCAATGTCGGGACCCCGCAGGTTAAGTGTTTAAACACAAACCGACATTGCCTCTTTAAATTATCATTAAAACGATTAGTCTGTAACTTATCCCCCATACTGATGAAAGAAGAGGAATTTTGTATTTTGATAATCGGCTTTAATGAATAAAATGAACATTTTATTGATTGTTATGACAAATTGTTTATTCACTATAAATTCAACAAAATGCCGAGTTTACAAATACAGGGTGGAATGATGATTGTATTATGGGAATTTCGCATAATTTCAAAATGACCCGTAATTTCAAATTAAAAAATCATTTATTGGTGATTTGCCTCAGAGCACCCCAGGAAGTGTAGTTCTTTTTGGAAGTGAAAGATGAGCAAGTTCCAGTGATTTGTGAAGTTGCTAGTGGATTCGGTAGGGCCAATCACCCTGGTCGCCTCCCTCTGGATCTGCCCCTGGGTCAAAGACTAAAATAGGCTTGGATTAACATAGCAAGGTGTTTACTTACTGGATCAGCCACAGACATCATTTAGCGGAATGTGCATTCAACAAACATTCAAATAAATGGAGAATGTTTAGAATGCCGGGCAACTTACTCCGTCCTATGCTGAAATGATTGTAAAGGCGTCATGTGTGCAACATTCCAAGAGCATGCACGGTGGCTAAGTGGTTAGCACTTCTGCCTCACAGCACTGGGGTCATGAGTTCAATTCCCGACCATGGCCTTATCTGTGAGGAGTTTGTGTGTTCTCACCGTGTTTGCGTTGGTTTCCTCCAGGTGCTCCGGTTTCCTCCCACACTCCAAAAACATACTGGTAGGTTAATTGGCTGCTAACAAATTGACCCTAATCTGTGTGTCTGTCTCCGTGTTGTATGTTAGGGAATTTAGACTGTAAGCCCCAATGGGGCAGAGACTGATGTGAGTGAGTTCTCTGTACAGCACTGCGGAATTAGTGGTGCTATATAAATAAATGGTGATGATGATGATGATGATGATGCACTCGAAATAAAGTTTGCCCAAAATTTTGTTTCTCCTGCTGGGGAATTACCCTGCAATATAATAAAACATTCATCCTAACATTTGTTAAATGTTGTTGTTTTGTAATCCTGTCTTATAAATAATAGAGTGTTCATTAAATATAAAAGTTTATTATTTTAATTTGTAATTTCTTTTCTTTATCTTTTTAGAAAAGTAGATCAAATTCTGTTAAAATGCTTAAAGCTCAATTTATTATATAAAAATACTAGCAAAAATTGCACATGTCCGGAAACCAAACGTATGTATATTTGAACGGAATTGCACGAAATTCATATCCGCAGGCATCCAACACTTACGACCCTTTACTAAGAAGAGGCCATGTTCAATAATAGATGCATCTAATTCAAATCCTATGTTTATCATAAGTACGCTTGTTTTCAGCTATATTTTCTACACCTGCTACAGAGCAGATGTATATGCAGGGTGATAGTGATGACTGACACGGCATAGTGTTTTATTAAAAAATTACACGCAGGCATCTCAGTAGCAATCGCAAAACATCTGTAAGCATTTATTTTCAAAACCTCTTGTATTAAGAGTTAATTATTTATTTAGTTAATTTCAATTTTTTTATGAAACTAAGAAAAATTATATGGAATATATTTGAAAACTATTTAAAAAATGGTTATATTGTTAGCAGTTGTTGTTTTAATTTATGATCAAATAAAAGTTATGTGCACTCTGATGTGAAATTATTGTACATGCGCATGTGCGTATATTTCATTCTGTAATGTGTGTCTACGGAAAATACTTCCACACTTATGCAAATCGTAATGTATCTAACGAAAAGCTTTGATTTGAATACAGGAAGAACTATGCAGAAGTTGTGCACTGTTTTTAAAGAGGTGAATTACAGCCGATTTGTGTTCAGACTTGAATCAGGTCCTGCATGAACCCAGCAATATGCCTTGATTGTTCACTGACCCAAAAATTGACAGCTCTGAGTTGGTGTAAAATTATCATTTTGCAAGGTGAAAACTGTCATGTGCCCTCCATATAGCAAAAAAACAACCCTAAAGTTGGTATATTTTTTTAATCCCATTACATTTTACATTAATGGTGGGTTGAGGGTGTGGGCGATTTATTTGATGGTAGGTGAGAAATAATTAATTGGTGAGGGCTATTTGTTTGATGGCGAGGGCTATTTAATATAATAATAGCATCATAGTAGGGACTATTCATTTTAGGTGGGGTAATGGGACTATTAATTTAATGCTGGAGTGGTTTAGGGGCTAATAATTGAATGTGGGGCTGACTTTGATGGAGGGCCATTTATTAAAAGCAAATACTGATTATTCAATGTCAGTGCTGTTTGGGGAAGTAGGTTTATTTGTTAAATGAATGTCATGCACTGGACTTTCTGGTGTACTTACCAGGGTCCGGAGCGCTCATCCTTCATGCTTAAGTGGGGCCAGGGATCTCCTTCTACTTCGACGCTGCCGATGGTGTTGTAAATGGTGACCACCATTATCGGGCTTTTTGGCAGGCGTGAAAGCGCATGCTCAAAATTTTCACTATGGGTCACATATATGAATAGCATTGCCAATCTGTAAATTACTTTAAATAACTGAAGGTGCATAAACATGAATTAAAGGCATGTCTTTTAATTTAATAAGATGATGCAAGATTTGAAGAAAAAATAAAAACGAGCAAATATAATTGCTTCAAAAAAAGTTAACCAGAAAGGAAAATCTGTGTTTATATAACTGAAGTTGGCTTCACTCTACTCCACAAATGTCTCAGTGCTCGTTTGGATGGAGGCAATGAATGTAAAACGGGCCTCCTTACAAGTAACAAATCTTCCCCACAATGCTAGACAAACCTATGTTTTAAAGATATGTCCCAAAAAATGACCTTAAATTTAATAAATAAAATTTTCAAACTTCGCTCACACTGCATTCTGGGTTTACCAATGACTCAAGAAAATCGCTGAGAAATGCTGCAGACTTGGGGTTCTTGATTCCAGACAGTGTTGACCTGAGTGTTCTGTTCACACTGGTAAAAGAAAGACAATACGCCCTGATGGCAACAAACATTTATCCGCTATCTGTGTGAGCAACACAAGAATTTCAGTACAGCGCCCTTCAAGGCTGCACTCAACCACTCATCTGAACAAGCCATCATTTCAATCACAATACACTTATATTATGAGTGATCATTTCATGATTTGTAGACTTTAAAGTTTACCTAGTGATGTGCTGAGATTCACCTGCCCAAAATCAACATGTCCAGGGAATTACATTTAAATGTAATGCATATATTAAATTTAAACATCCAAAAATACAAGCAAAATAAGAATGACAACTACTAAATGTTACTGTTTGTGTAGCAAGCTGAAGGAATCTCATTCATTTTTCTTTTTGCTATAGCTGTTCTGTGCCGGCTGTATATCTGCCGGACCCGCCGCCACTGCTCGTTTAATGTCAACATTGTGACTGTCGACATTACTATTGTCAGCAATCACAGTGTCTACATTTTAAGCATGTAGACAGAATGAATCTGTCGACAGACTGTTAACATTTTACTGCTGACAGTCTGTCGACAGATTCAGTGTCGGAAATTTGACAACCACCGGTACCATACACGATAGTAATTACCATGTAATATGCCATATTGTTCAAACCACTTACATAACATCTGTAATATTAAATATCGTTTCAAGGAATTTCATTAAAGCAATCCTTATTAGCTACAGAGATAAATGTTAAATACCTAACACAGATAGATAATATACACTTTACAGTCCATTAAGAAATAAGAAAACAATTTAAATCCAAAAGATTGATTTATGCTAATGTTGACAGCTTCTCCTATTTGTCAAAGCCCGTGAAACTGCTCAAACACATATATCTTAATGGCATGGACGGTTCTAAAGGGAAAGAACAGTGAGACAGCACAATATATATGGACAATAAAACACCTATTGAGTATTTTTTTCATGAGGGTAATGGAAAAGCAGAATTGGAGGTCATGGAAACAGCTTTAGAAGAATGTAAAGAGTCATCTCTAAGATGTTTTAATTTCCATCTACTCCTCCGTGAACCTGGAGCTCTGAGCCTTCAAGTGTTACTATACACACACACACTATAGAAGACTATGTTACTTTGTAGAACTCTAAAAGCTGTACAAGAAATCCACTGAGCACCAAGAATTGAAAGAGGATTCTATTTGTAGAGGTGACAACGATTTAGCAAGAACTTTGCCATTAATCTGTCTTCCATTTACCTACCTTTCTATGAATTTCCATAGCTTCAGGTACATGACAAAAGATTGAAGACAGTATGGTCACATATGATTCAGACCTGAGATCTTGCCTTGCACAAGAAACAACAATAATGCCATTTGTATTCTGTTTGTGAAGCTTTCTATGCTGTCGGTCTTGAAGGCGCCTATTTTTTTTGGGGGGGGGGGGGAATATGCAAACTTTCTTGGCACAGATAAGAAAAAAATAAGATTCACAAAGTACAGTGAGGGTGATACAGTGACACAGCATAAGCGAGGGTAAGATATTTACAATTAAATAAAAATAAAATGTATCATGAGTTCTTCAAAGGGATATCACTTTCAAAATTTAGAATAACTTAATGGTACTGCTCCATATTCTAGTTGATATTCGTTTTTCGTGTAAACCTTGATTTATGATAAATAGATCAGTTAGTATGAGCGATGTAGAAAGGGGGATAGGGAGGGAGAAACATTGGGGTAAATTCATCAAACCTTCTAAAAAGGAAAAGTGGAGGTGTTGCCCATATCAGCCAATCGGACTCTAGCTCTCATTTATCTAGTACTTTCCATAAAATGATAGCCTGAATCTGATTGGTTGCTGTGGACAAATCTACCCCATAGTATATGGAGGGAGAGGTAAAGAGAGAGAGAGAGAGAGAGAGAGACGTAGAGAGAGGGAGAGATGCAGGTCCTAAAGGGGGATAAAAAGAGTTGGGGGAATTAAATAAAGTGGGAAGAATGGGGGAGAGAGAGATAAAAAGAGAGAAAGTTATGATATTGTTCTATTAGTAAAAAATACTATATGAATACAGCAATTATTTTCATAGCTATTTTAGCCTTTTTCTTCCCATCATTGTAAATGTAGCTTTCATTTGTTATCACCCACTGTACCTTTAATTAGTTGTGAAGCAGGATGCTACAGAATTTAATATCAACTGGAAGTAAAATAAGAGAGGACAAAGGGAACTCATTTGAACAATTAGCAGACCACCTAACGAAGTAATCAGGAAATGTGCTTGTGGTCGCAGTGTTGTGTGTGCTCATTAATGTTTTGAGGAGTGGTCGCATGGACTGAGCTATGTTGGTTGAAAAAGAAAATGCAGTGAATTTTTGTAATCAGAAATAATAATAATAATAATAATAATTATAATAATAATAATAATAGATTATAATATATTTAATATGGTTAAGTACTATTTTATTAACACCATAAAAGTGTGGACAAAGTTATTTTGCAGTATTATCCATCTGAAACATTATGTTTTATTTAATACAGTGAATCTGACTTTGGAATCCCTTAAATGTTTTCCACCATAACAATGAGTTCTACTAAATAACTACCCATAACTCTAGTAGTACTTTGGTGAGGGTCCCTTCTCTGGCATACAGTAGCGATAGGGGGTAGTAGGAGTCATTTTTTCCCCCGGTGCAGATTGAGGTGGGGCTGTGGGTGCACATGTGCAGGGCCCCCTGTTCTCAGAGAGCGCCCCAGGCATGCTATCCTCACACTGTCACACAGACATGCAGGACAGCTGTGTAACTGTTGGGTGCTGTATTAGATAAGGTTCATCTTGAATGTTGCATCTTAGCACCACTATGACTCTGCTAGGACCACCGCTATTGGTGGCTCCATTTAACGGTGACAACACTTATATATAGCCGGGACCTCCGACGATCCCCTTCAGCTATATTGCGGCTATAGTTTGTGTTCCAATGTGTGTTAAACACGTACTTCCCCACTCTCCCGGAAAGTATGGGAGACTTCTGAATTAGAGGTAGGTCTCTGGGATACCTGGGAGAGTAGGGCATTCTCCCGCACCTGCCCACTTCCCAGTGAAGTGAGCAGGATTTGGAGCCTCTGATGAAACGAGGTATTAATATCACCTCAACCAGTCTGCACCTCGTTTCTCACAAACTGTGGTCTATAAAAACATATACTTTTTCTAGCCCTCTGGTTTCCCATATTTGTCAGTCATATTTAAGCTTGTATATATATTCTATTTGTAAGTAGTTAAAATGTCTGGCAGCATGATTTTCTTATCTTGTAGACTAGTCCATTGTTTCAGCCTAGGCAAAAGGATTATTGTCCACTAGTCCTGTATGAATGTACATCACACCAGGGGGTCTCATGTACCCATAGATTGTAAGCTTGCGAACAGGGTTCTTTTACCTCTCTGCCTGTATGTATTACCCAGTACTGTTTTATTAATGTTTGTTCCCAATTGTAAAGCGCTACGGAATTTGCTGGAGCTATATAAATAAATGATGATAATGATATATTTAGATAGGGAAAAAGTCCTCTTCTAGGTCTCGATGTTTAATTACAGACAACTGCATTGTGTATTTAAATTAGAGATGCTCACTGACTCCCGTGAAGTGGTTTTGTTTTTAGATCTGGATTAGCTTCGTGTTTTGGTTTTGGTAAAACTACCCTCGTGTGTTTTGGTTTTGGTTTTGGATCTGTATTTTTTTAGAAAAATTGCTAAAATATGGTAAAATCACATAATCAGAATGGTCACGCTTACACATAGCAGTCGTGGACGGACTCTCCTCAGGGATTGGTGTCATTGGTGAATCTGAACATACATTTTCCTCTAATGCCTTACTGTTTTCTTCCAGCTCGGCTTTTACACGTAAAAGTATTTGGGCACCACTTTTGGAGTCCGAATGACAAGGCCTTGCTTGGTCCCGACTGACCTTACAAGAAGATGCCTCAGTAACAGTTGCAGAACTCGCACTCATAGAGAAAGGCGAAGGCCTCATTCTTTCTTTGCCACTGCGTGTGTAGAATGGCATGTTGGCAATTTTATTTTTTTCTGCAGACAACTTTTCCTGGATTACAGCTCTTTTTTTCTTGACCAAGGTAAAATGTGTTTTTTTAACATATTTGTTTCCCTGACTTAAAAACACTATGTACTTTTACATAGGCTTTACCAGATGAGATACAGGGATTACCATCATCATGACTGGTGGTAGCAGCTGCTTGGTGCTCCTGCTCTTCTGTGTACTGCTGTGAATCCATTTTGATAACAACGTACACTTTGACTGCAAATTCAGAAGAAAAGCCTGCAAGGCCTAGTATTTGTATTTCAGCAATGACAATTAGCAATGGAACAATGGAGCTCTTCTCTTTGTGTTGAACCTACAGTCAAGTCCATAAATATTGGGACATCAACACAATTCTCATATTTTGGGCTCTATACACAACCACAATGGATTTGAAATGAAACAAACAAGATGTACTTTAACTGCAGACTTTCAGCTTTAATTTGAGAGAATTGCATCCAAATCAGGTGAACAGTGTAGGAATTACAACGGTTTCTATATCTGCCTCCCACTTTTTAAGGGACCAAAAGTAATGGGACAAACTAAACAATCCTACATCAAACTTTCACTTTTTAATACTTTGCTGCAAATCCTTTGCAGTCAATTACAGCCTGAAGCCTGGAAGGCATAGACATCACCAGACGCTGGGTTTCATCCCTGGTGATGCATTGCCAGTCCTCTACTGCAAATGTCTTCAGTTCCTGCTTGTTCTTGGGGCATTTTCCCTTCAGTTTTGTCTTTAAGTGAAATGCATGCTCAATCGGATTCAGGTCAGGTGATTGACTTGGCCATTGCATAACATTCCACTTGTTAGCCTTAAAAAACTCTTTGGTTGCTTTTGCAGTTTGCTTTGGGTCATTGTCCATCTGCACTGTGAAGCATTTGACTGAATATGAGCAGATAATATTGCCCAAAACACTTCAGAATTCATCCTGCTGCTTTTGTCAGCAGTCACATCATCAATAAATACAAGGGAACCAGTTCCATTGGCAGCCATATATGCCCACACCATGACACTACCACCACCATGCTTCACTGATGAGGTGGTATGTTTTGGATGAGCAGTTCCTTTCCTTCTCCATACTCTTCTCTTCCCATCCCTCTGGTACAAGTTGATCTTTGTTTCATCTGTCCATAGGATGTTGTTCCAGAACTGCAATGGCTTTTTTTAGATGTTGTTTGGCAAACTCTAATCTGGTCTTCCTGTTTTTGTGGCTCACAAATGGTTTACATCTTGTGGTAAACCCTCTATATTCACTTTTGTGAAGTCTTCTCTTGATTGTTGACTGACACATATACACCTACCTCCTGGAGAGTGTTCTTGATTTGGCCAACTGTTGTGAAGGGGTTTTTCTTCGCCAAGGAAAAAATTCTTCTGTCATCTACCACAGTTGTTTTCCGTGGTCTTCTGGGTCTTTTGGTGTTGCTGAGCTCTCTGATGCATTCTTTCTTTTTAAGAATGTTCCAAACAGTTTATTTGGCCACACCTAATGTTTTTGCTATATCTCTGATGGGTTTGTTTTGATTTTACAACCTAATGATGGCTTGCTTCACTGATAGTGACAGCTCTTTGGATATCATATTGAGAGTCAACAGCAACAGATTCCAAATGCAAATGTCACACCTAGAATCAACTCCAGACCTTTTACCTGCTTAATTGATGATGAAATAATGAGGGGATAGCCCACACATGTCCATGAAATAGCTTTTGAGTCAATTGTCCAATTACTTTGGGTCCCTTAAAGAGTGGGAGGTACATATAGAAACCGTTGTAATTCCTACACCGTTCACCTAATTTGGATGTAAATACCCTCAAATTAAAGCTGAAAGTCTGCAGTTAAAGCACATATTGTTAGTTTCATTTCAAATCCATTGTGGTGGTGTATAGAGCCCAAAATATGAGAATTGTGTTGATGTCCCAATATTTATGGACTTGACTGTATATAACACCGTACAATTTGACTGTATTTCAGCAATGACAATTAGCAATGGAGCAACGGAGCTCTTCTCTTTGTGTGTTACCTATATAACATAGAAGAATGTGACTGCAGAATTACACCAAACCTGCCAGCACTAGCATTTGTATTCTCAGCAATCAGAATGAGCAATGGAGCTCTCCTGAATGTCACTGTAGACTTTGTTGAACACTGCTAACCCCTCCTCTTTCAGTTCTATCTATGTTGCTTCCCAATTGCTCTACACACTGTGCTACCCCTTCTGTGTTCCTCTTTCAAATGGTGCTAGATCGCCGTGGAGGGTAGTATTTAAAGTTTTCACAACTTGCGAGATCCGAGGTCCAAGATCCAGTGAGGTAACAATGACATTTTGTCTTGTTTTTGATCCCGAAAAAGCGCGAAAGTACCGAGCTGACTTGGATATGCTAAGTTCGGGTGTGTTCGGTTTTCGAGAGTGGCTCATCTGCTACCCCTTTGTCTGCATGTTTACATGTGAAAAGGTAAACACAGAAAAGGACCAATCAGGCAGGTCCTGAAACTCTTAAGGAGGTAATTTTTGCCTTTAAAAACCAGCTCCAGAAAACAGCAAGGAGACATTCACTACCCAGTGATAGCTGAAGTCAGGCTGACGTGTGAGTCCGCCAAAAGCGGAGTGACAGTGACTCAGGACCACTGCCTTACTGGTAGCCTCAAAGGAGAGAGGGGGAGAAGCATGGATGGATAGACAGCAGTCCCTGAAGTTGACTAGGATACTGGTGTTTTATACCCTGTACATTGTCTGTGCCAGACTATAGTGTTATTTGTTGCAAGTGATTATTTAAATATGTTTATTGCTGTTTGGTGCTACCATTTTGTTAAATAAACTTATTTATTTTATTTCAGATATTTGCCTGGGTGATTGTGAATCTTGGATAGGTACCGGGTAGGCCAGCTGTGCGGTACAAAAGGTTACGTTAAACCTGGTATCTTCACAGTCTCCATGACGTGATTCTCAGAGAATCGCGTCATTTTAGCCCCCCCGCATGCGGTAAAGTGATGTGTCTGTATCATTGCGTAGAGGAGGCGGGGTCAAAAATTATGCAATTCCCAAGCCCTGACCCCATGCGCCCACCTTCCCTGGGACCTCCCGGAGGCCAACGTTGAAAGGTAAGTATGGTTAAACACTGACACAAACAATCACACGGATCAAGAGAGATTTTGCACACTATAAACTTGTATCTCCTGACATGCAGATGAACATGGTTAAAATATTATACTGAATTATTCTGTGTATACATTTGAATCTCCGGTGAGACCAAATATGTATATATAAATATCAAACATCAGTGGAATGACAGTCAAAGTTCACGTGAATCAAGTTTCGCTGCGGAAACTGTGCATTCTGTAGAGGTTGGAAATTCCAGCAATGCAGTCTCCTAGTTCTGTTTTTGCTTACTCATTCCGTGGGAATTCTTCCCTGTATTTGTGCATTCTGCATGTTGCATAGTTGGGGTGACAACAGTGTCAATTCTTTCTACATTGTGTTGTAAATGTGGTAGGATTGGGAACAAAAATAATAGATGGAATCTCACACCGAACACTTTGTGGGAGACTCATTTAGAAGTGAGGGGCCGCTGGTCATCGCCTTAATGTTAGGATGTGCACATTCCTGCCCATTGTGGTAAGGAATCTCCGTTAATTTTTCTGTTCACCTCTATGGGCCACGAGGGAATATGAGTGGAGATTCGATCCTCAACATTCAATTCATCCCGCTGAATTAAATCTCATCCTTAGGGGCGTATTCAATTGTTGCTCCGGCCGCCGGGAAAACGAGCTCTCTAAAACTATTACCGTTAATATGGTAATTACCCGCTGAATTTCCTCTCGCAGCTCCCTGAGCTTGAAATTCAGCGAGTAATCTACCGTATTAACGGTTTTTACGCGCAATATTACCGTATAAACGGTAATAGTTTTAACGCGCTTGTTTTCCTGGCGGCCGGAGGAACAATTGAATACGCCCCTTCAAGTCCAATTTCCATAACCAAATGGGAATAAGGCTAATATTCCACAGAACAGTTTGGAAAGTAAGGTCTTCAGTTAGTGAAGTTCTGTGACAGGGAGTCGGGGAGAGGAACTCCCGTAAGTCTGCTCCTGTTAGAGCTTGTAACTCCTGCTGCATAATGTTGATTTATAACAGGAATAGCCTGAGGGAACCCTGTGTATGGCAAAGGGGAATATGTATATTCTGGATCCCAGATGGGAAGGTTTATTCATTTTGCAGGTACTGTTTGTTTAGTGCCTGCATAGAATTACCCACATTAAAGGCTGCTGACAGTTTTCTGCAAAATAAACCTGTTCCTTTATATCACTGCTAGTGGTTTGGGAGACGGCCAGATGCTGACACATTAGGCAAAATGCAGGTATGATGCTGAAGCTTCAAGAAAACATGCACAACTTTTGATGTTGAAACATTGTGCAGCTGATTTAGCTATTGCCCAGCAACATCAGGCCACTGCTAATCAATGAAGAAGCAACAGAAGACAAGACAAAGATTACTAGAGATGCTCACTGACCCCCGTGTTTTGGTTTTGGTTTTGGATCTGGATTACCGTCGTGTTTTGGTTTTGGTTTTGGTTTTGCCAAACCGTGATTGCGTGTTTTGGTTTTGGTTTTGTTTTGCTATTTTATTTAAAAATCAATGTTTTTGGGCCTAAAATAACCAAATTTAGTACTCCACCTGTTTCTTGGATAAGTAATGTAATTGTAAAGCTAATAAATTATGCAAAAAACAGTTTAATTCCTGGTAGGCCTTCATTAATTCTACACACAGACCAGATTGTCCTCCTCTCCATCTATGAATATTGGCAATGCAGCCATCGTCTTTGGATGTATATTACACCCTACACTTATAGTTAAATATGTAAAGAAATGGACAAAGGCAGTTTGCTTTCTGTCTCTCTAGGCCCCCCTCCACTTGTATAAAATACCAAAAAATTCAGCTGTACAATATCAAGAGAAATGGACAAGGACAGTTTGGGGTCACTCTGTGTATGACACCCTACCCTTAAGGAGAAATGGCCCAAACAGCAGCCTTTCAAGACGGTACGTGATATGGAAATGCCCCAAGTCCCTTTCCTCTTTTGGGGTAGATTGCACCCTAGACTTACATAGAAAGTTTTAAAAAGATGTTATCGTCATCATCTTCAGCTTCATCCTCACCCTCATCAGTGTGTACGTCATCATCACAGACTATCAATTCATCGCCGCTTGAATCCGCCATTAGAGAACAGACAGTGCTTGGATGTCTTGGATGGTGAAGGCCTTCCTCGTGGAAGATGTAGTTCATTTTTATAAACATCATTTTCTCCACATTTTTGGGAAGTAACCTTCTACGGCGATCACTGACTAAGTTCCCTGCTGTACTGAACACTCGTTCAGAGTACACACTGTAGGGTAGGCAGCTTAAGTATTGCAAAGCAAGTTTGTACATGGGTTTCCAAATGGCCTGCTTTTCTTCCCAGTAAGGAAAGGGACTGTCTGACACTTCCATATCAATTACCTCTTGAAAATAATGCTCCACCATACTTTGCAAGTTCACTCATATTGGATGGAGTTATGGGCAAGGTCACAGATTTTTTTGAAAAATCCCTCAAACCAGCCCAGATGTTAAACTGTTCTGGTCTGACCTCTGCGTTCTCCCTGCTTCTTTTTTGAAAATTCTATTTTTTATGAGCAGCAGCTGCTTGAGAAACTGAAGGAGGACACGTCGTCAAGTCAAGGCCCAGTTCAGCGGACAACTTGCTGAGCAATAGCTCCTTGCAAAAGTCCACATCTCGTTCATTTTGAAGCACAGACTCAATGTAGGTCTTAAACCTTGGATCAAGCACAGTGGCCAAAACGCACTGATGCGAGCTCAAGATCTTAATAACTCGAGGATCATTGTGAAGCAAATTAAGTACTTGATCGACAAGGCCAACATACTTTGCAGATTTGCTTGCTTTCATCTCCTCCTTCAGTTTCTCCAGCTGCTTTTCCAATAGTCTAATTAAAGGAATGACTTGGCTCAAACTAGCAGAATCTGCACTCACTTCACACGTCACAACTTCAAATGGTCTCAGCACCTTGCACAGCACTGAAAGGATTCCCCACTGTGCAAGAGTGAAATACATGCCCCCTCCTTTCCCAATGTCATGGCTTGTGCAATACGCTTGGATGGCTTTGCACTGTTCCTCCATCCTCTGCAGCATGTACAGGGTGGAATTCCACCTAGTTACCACCCCCTGCTTAAGTTGGTGGCAGGGCAAGTTAAACTGCTCTTGGAGCTGCTGCAATCTCCTACATACTGTTGCCGAATGCCTGAAATGGCCTGAAATCTTACGGGCCACCGAAAGCATCTCCTGCACCTCACGGTTATTTCGTAGGAGGCTCTATGCCACCAAGTTGATGGTGTGAGCAAAACAGGGAATGTGCTGGAAATCACCCAGCTGTAATGCTTGCACTATATTGTTGGCGTTATCAGAAATGACATATCCTGGGGAGAGTCCAAGTGGTATAAGCCATGTATCAATCACATCTCTTAGTTTGCGTAACAAATTGTCAGCTGTATGCCTGTTAGTGAAGCTGGTGATACAAAGAGTGGCCTGTCTGTGACAAATGTTACATAGTGGTGTACATGCTGCTGCTGTTCCTGCTGGTGAAGGTGAATGACCAACCCAGTGGGCTGTCAGTCATATAGTCTTTGGTTTGACCACTTCCACTTGTCCACATATCTGTGGTTAAGTGGACAGTGGGCAGAATGGCATTTTTCAGCGCAATCTCTACATTTGTACACACTTTTTGGTATAATTGTGGCATAGCTTTACGGGAAAAATGGTGTTGCGATGGAATTCTGTAAAGCGGACACAAAACCTCAACTAACTGTGAAAAACCAGCTGCGTTTATTGTGGATATTGGACGCAGATCTAACACTAACATGGCAGCCATGGCATCTGTGATTCGCTTGGCGACTGGGTGACTGCTGTCATATTTGCTTCCCCTAGCAAATGATTGTTTCACAGTTAATTGTTGAAATGTAGGTGTCAGAATCACTAGGTGGAATTGATTATACCTGCCAGCAGTTGGCGCTACTGAGTACTGAGGCGCGGAGTCTAACACGCCCCTGGTTTTCACCAGGAACCCCCGCAAGGAGATATGGACTTCGCTGCAAGGGACGTGCATGTTGCGGCCCTCAGTATCAGTCAGCTGGCGAGGTAACAGTTGAGGCAGCGGTGAGAGCCCACCAGGATCCAGGATGGAAGAGTAGTCAACAAGCCGGGTCAAAACCAGAGGAACGGATATAGCCAAATCAGAAGCAGAAGAATGGTCAGGAAGCTGGGTCAATACCAAATATCAGTCTAAGCCAGAATCAGGAACCAAGGAGAAGTCAGGAACAAGCCGGGGTCAGAATCCAAATAACAGCAACACAGGAACAAATGCTGGAGCAAGGCTGAAGACCTAATACTCTGGCACTAGACATGTGTCAGAGACTGCCTTATATACCCTAAGGTGCCTCATAATAGGGTTAGGGAGATTTTGGCGGTAAGACATGCTGGCTGCAGACAGGTGAGCAGAGATAGTGTCCCGCTGCTAGGCAACAGGACGTGGTTGCTTGGAAGGTGCAGGCGCCCGTCTCCTGCACCAAGTGTCAGTGTGGGGACGGCGCCTGACAGTAGGACTGCTCTTTTTCTTGACCTTCCTCTGGGCTGACAATTCACCCCCAGCAGCAGCAGCAAAAGCAGCAGCAGTGGGACTAACTCTTTCTTCAGAGGAATCAATAATAGTGCAGGAGTCATCCAGCCTTAATAAGTGGGATTCAGGGCTAACTCCGAGCGCTACTGAGGATATTGATGAGGATGGTGTGTTGGGTGTATTTTGTAGCCGTCGGGATGTCGGCGAGCGGAAAGTCCTAGCTGATGATGAAGTGCTTGTAATTTTTTTGGAAGAACTTTCAGCTTTTCCCAACACTTTGCCATAAACTCTCGTCAAATGGCGTAACATAGACGAGGTTCCAAGATGGTTAAGGTCCCTCCCTCGACTGACTGTGGCTTGACATACACTACAAATGGCTATACAGTTGTCTGGATTGGGGTAGAAATAATTCCACACATAAGAAGTGGATTTTTTTGTTTTATGGCCTGGCATGACAATGGCCTTTTTCTTGTCACGTGCCAGAACTGCTGCCACTGGTGCAGGACTGACACAAACAACCTCATCCTCATCAACATCCTCATTAGCACCCTCATCGCCTACACAAATCTCCCCCTCATCCTCTTCTATTTCCAAAGTGGCATCCTCAATTTGTGTATCACCGGCTACACTCGGGCTGTTCAGGCACACATCAGCAGAACTGCTGAAATGGTCCCTCTTTATGGGTACACTAACAGAATGCTCACGATTAGACATCCCACTGTTGGATGGACTCTCCACAGGGGTTGGTGTCATTTCTGATTCAGAGCAAACATTATCCTCTAATGCCTTACTGTTATCTTGCAGCTCAGCTTTGACGCGTAACAGTAGTTGTGCACCACTTGTAGGCTGGGTAACATTTTTTGATCTGCCTCTAATAGACAAAGGTGAAGGCCTCGTTCTCTCTTTGCCACTGCGTGTGTAGAATGGCATGTTGGCAATTTTTTTTTTAGCAGCACTTAACTTTTCCTCAGTTACACTTCTTTTTCGCTTCAACACGGTAATTTTTTTTTGGTGTGTGTTTTTTTGACTGATTTCAAAAGACTGTGTAGTTTGACATCGCCTTTCCCAGATGACGTACTGGGAACACCAGGACTGGTGACAGAACCTGGTTGCTGATTCTGCTCATATGTGGACTGGACTGCTTGGAATCCATTATGAACCCAAAGCACTTGTAGTGCTACAAATTGTTTTAGATACTGCTGACAAATATGACTTTTGACAGCCAGAAATATTAATGCAAAAGAATGAGGGACACCACAAAAGCACTTGGAGTGCTAAATATTATTTTTTTAGACTGCTGAAAAACAGGACTTTTGACAGCCAGAAATATTAATGCAAAAGAATGGGGGACACCCCAAAAGCACCTGGGAGTGCTAAATATATTTTTTGGACACTGCTGCCAAATAGGACTTTAGTTTTGACAGCCAGAAAAATTAATGCAAAAGAATGGGGGACACCCCAAAAGCACTTGAAGTGCCAGAAAGTGCACAAAAAAACCCTCCTCTATCCTCCTCTTACTGCTATAACAACTGGTATTAAGATTACAATGGTATTGCATACAAACTATAATGTGTCCAATTACTGCTCTGTCCCTGCGCTGATATAGCCAGTATGACCTAACACTACTTTCTCCCTCTGTCAAATGGCGATGGATTGCTGTGGAGGCTGGTATTTATGCTTTTCAAATCTCACGAGAACCGAGCTCAGAAATACGAATACGTCACAATGACGTTTTTCCCCGATTTCAAATCCGAATGGGCGGGAGAGTACCGAGCGTGCTCGGCTCGGTACTCGGATAGGCTAAATTCTGATGAATTCGGATCTCGGGGAACCGAGCCCGCCCATCTCTAAAGATTACCCATCTGCTGGATTTTCTGCCAATTGTTACAATCTCGTTGAGAAGAGGGCAGCAGCAAATTGCTGAGAGTTTGAGAACAATTTTACATTTTAATTCAGCTTTTAAGCTGGAGAATTGAGTTTAATCTTTCCAATGCTGACACACTGCAGGAAAGGGGGAACGCAGTGTTTACAGATCATAAGAGCATTTCGGGGCTGGAGCAACATAGCTGCAAACATACTACCGTTAAAAAGGGCCTGTGTGACATCACTGTAACTCATAGTCGCCTACTCTCTCTGAATTGTGAGAGTCCTCCTGGACTCCAAGGAGAGCTGGTCAACCTCCCGGTTCCCGGCTAGTAATGATAGTTAAGTGGCGGGGGCAGGGCTTATGACTCGATTCATGAATTATTGTGACCTGCCCCCAGCGGTAATAGGCTAGCAATGGTGAAGACTGATTAGGGGACAGGCCTAATGACGTGTTCCGCCGAGGCCCATTTCATGTGTGGCCACAAACTCAGAAGGTTAAATGAAATTGATTTTGCGGGACAATTTAAATGACTGTGTAGCGGAATACATCCTGAAATGCGCTAGAGGACAAAGAGCTAATCTAATGCACATCGAGAAGCACATAAAGCACTTTTATGGTTCCTGAATAAATATGTTTATCTTTAGGTTAAATACTTTTGTTTAAATAATGCCACTTCAATTCGTATGGAAGCAGACAGGGCAGTGCAATAGGCTGCCAAACCCAATGCGACAACATGCGATTCCTTTAGCCCACATTGTCAGACAATTCACAAACAGTATTTTCTGATGTCACAATGTCCCTCATCAGCTGCCTCTTAGCCATCAATAAAATACGTATAAATAAATGTAAAAAGACATATCCTTTACCCATGCCAATAAACTACACATTAATATATTCTATTATTAATTTAAGGGGCAAAATATCAACACAGTATATTTTTCTTTGTATATTATGGTATTTTCTATGAGCAATCTGCATTACAGCAAATATTTTATTGATCGAAAGCTTTACCATCAGCAAATAATCTTCCATGATTTGTAGTACAGGACACATAAGAATGATTAGTGGAAAATATGGAAGGATCAATGTGAATATGGATTTTGTGTGCTTTTAGAATATTGGTCTATTAATCTGTTGCCGATAATTGCTGAATTTACGGAGTCCGCTTTATTTGTTTTGTATTTTATTTTATTCTATTTAACAATTTTATACACATGAATTGTAGTTTTCCGGTCTGCAGGCATTTAAGCTTTATATTATACGTGCTTGTTACAAGTATATATTCTGATACAGTATATCTTATAAAGACTAACAAAGTGTACTTAATAAATAATTCAAAGTACATTGCAGCCTCAATTGCCTGTACTCAGCCATGTACATCAATCATGTTTTGGGGAAGTATTATTGTTTTTCTAGTCTTTTTTTTGTATTTTCCATTTTTTAGCATCCGTCTTTGCTCTCACTAGCACAAGCAACCAGGACCTACAAAGAGTTGGCACTTGTAATTAGATTTAGTGGTGGGTGCTATTTCCGCCAGTCTAGTCCTGACACCATTTGGGATTGTATATAGAAGAGAACACTTGTTCCTTAGGATCATTTATAAAGATACAAAGTTGTGGGTTCCACAGCACACATCCTATTTTCTGATGTCTTGATCTGATTTTTGTGCAATTGCAGATAAACACATCAAGACGGCTAATGTGTTAAAATCATTGCTGAATGTGGCCTAGGCACAGAAAGCTGCCTTGTATTGGGCCCACATGCAATGACAAATGTCTGTATTGTTGGAAGATGCAGGTAAATGAGATTTAGTGGGAAATTCAATTAGTTGCGTAGTATCTCCGGAACATTCGTCAGACATTTCACAGAAATAGAGATTCGAGGAAAAATGATCAGATTTCTATCACAATTGCCAGCAATGTGCGCGGCGTGATGTTCAGGCACCACTGTGCCGGCAATTGAATTCCCCCTTTAGGGTGAGTTTTGGGGGAATTTGTGATATAGTGGGTAATCGGAGAACTTCTTTCCATCAGTAAATGATCTGATTTTTGGTCTATACTTTCACTTTCTGAACCTATGAGACACACTTTATACAGAAAAGCACATTTATGGGATCAGTAACAAAAACATTAAAAAATGTAACTATGTGTCACATGACGTAAAGACAGTCCCAATGTCCCATTACTCTTATGATTGATGATTATGAAGACACATACATAAAAGTTGAATTTTATTAAGTATGTCGTCCTAATGTGCTAGTAGGCAGGACTTTGTAATGCCATTTTTACTTTTTTCACCATAAGTACTTCCAACCAGTCCCACGATTGTACAAATGGTTGTGCCAAGCATTTGACAGTTCCCAAAACTGTAATGTATGCATGCACCTATAATGGTCAGTCAAGAAGGCACACTTTCACACAACTAAACGTGCGTCTGCATGTTTGCAGCTTGTAAATTACCTTTTCATAGTTACCTGTAGACACTCTCTTGAGTTGCAATGCTTCCCAGACCAATTGTCACAACCAGATTTGAGGAGGATACCTACTTTCTGGGATTGGCACTACTGTACTTTGTGGCACAGAGTCTAACACACCCCGGGTCTTCACCAGGGACGCCCAGGTTGCTGTACTCCAAGACAGCTATCAGCAAAGTAGTAGGTGAGTGAGAGCAGTCAGACAGTCCGAGGTCATGCCGGTGGGGTATAATGTACAGAAGCGCAGTCCATTAGAATAGTCAGAATGGCCAGAGGTCAAATGCCAGGAGGTGAAAGCAGAGCCAGAATCTGATCCAAAAGCGTAGTCAAGGGAAGCCAAATCAGGAACCAGGAAGTCAGCATTCAAGTACCAGAATACAGAGAATGCACAGGAACACTGGAGTAAGGGAGACCAAATACTCTGACACCCAAATGGTACCAGAGCTCCCTTTAAATAGGAGAACGGGACCATATTAATTACCAGAAGCAGTGACGTCAATGGGATGTGCATGATCAGAAGAGCCGCCCACTCGACCAAAAGTAGTGCGAGAGAAACAGGCACGGCGCCTAACACTTATGTTTCTCTATCCAATAGCTGATATTGTAATAATGGTAATAATAATAATCAGCCATTGTTTTGTCTTTGGTGACTCCACGACTGGTCTGATTAACTCAACTGTTTTCTTTAGATCAGAGGAGTTACCAGAGACTGAGCTATACAGTTGTATATTTATGTAGGACTAGTTAGGGAGAGATATAGAGCCTGAGTCATTAAGGAAAGTAAGGCAAAAAAACGAGTAAATGTTCTCTGGGACAAACCATGTTACAATGCAAGGGGTGCAAATTAGTTTATTATTTTGCACATAAGTTAAATACTGGCTGTTTTTTTCATCTAACACATACATACTTGCTAGCTTTATTTTTACACCGAAATTTTAAGTTGATCTAGGACATGCCAACTATAAATCGGCACCCACATTTTAAAATGACACACTTTACCGCAAATCACATCATTAAGGCTCACTAGGAAGTGGACAGGATGTGGGAGAACGTCCTGCTCTCCCAGGGGTCCAGAAGACCTGGCCGGATTTTGGGAGTCTTCTGGACATTCTGGGACAGTTGTCAAGCATGATATTGCTTCAGTACAAATGTCATTCATCAGCACATTTTAGTCACCTTTTCAGTAAATCAAAGAAATTTACAAGAGTTTATAATAATAATTTGCACAAACAGAAGGGAAGTCTAAATATATTCTATTGCTCCAGCTACATGCAGGCAACAAATCATCTGCAGAATCAATTAAATAGAAAGGGCTGAAGCAATTCAATGTGCTCACTGTACAACAAGAGACACCAACCTTGCAGAATTCATTAGGATTCGGTGATAGAAAACTATCATAAACATTAATGTTAGATGACTGCTAATGTTGGTTTGAAATGACCAATGCAAATTTTCAAATGCTAACATTTCATATTCAGGCATTATTACTCAATCAAAAGTTGATTGCAGGTGTCATTGCAGTAATGGTTTTTAATTATCCCTATGCAATCCTTAATATTTCTTACATTGGGCCAGTTGACCATAAAGCTTTGCAGATTTCCCAAAAAAAAAGTAAAAAAAATAAATAAATCTGATTTTTTTTCTAGTTAGTGAAAATGTTTTAGATGACAGCATGTGTAACATGTAATGATTTCAAAGCATAATTTTATCAACAATCTCGCTATGTTAGCATAGAATAAACTTTAGTTTAAAAGATGCCTATATTTGTATCTCGTTTGGGGCAATGCAATTCTGAAGGTTACGTAACCCAAATATGAATAATGTGTCTGTTTGGATGGAGAGTGAGCTAAATAGAATATGAGTAATATTTTGTTTTTCCAGTCTATTTATGTTGTTTGTGAAAATGAGGAACACTAACTCTTTTTTTTGTTACTTTTCGATCGTGCTATACTGACCTGTTGGTTTATATTCCTGATAAAAGGTGAAGCATGCCGATGCTAAAGTGAGACTTAAATAACTGCTTGAATCCAGACTTGAATAGTGAATGATTCACTGACAGACTCTTATAGAGATAGGACAGAAACAAATGGCAAAACTGACCTCCCATGTGACACCTGTAGTCAAATTATTTAGCACAGTGAAGGATTAGCTGCAACCCCTCCCCCATAATTACTATTCTTGAGTTTTACCTTTTGGATAATGAAGCTGAACTGAGCACTTGCTGACAGAGGTTCAGGTGGTTCAGAGCTATTATTAGAGTGACAAGCCTCATGCTGTCCTTTAACTCATAGTTGCCTGCTCTTACGGAATATTGGAAGATCTCTATGGCTCCAAGGAAGGCAGACTAAACTACCACGCTACAAGAAAATGGACAACATTCCGCTTATAAAGGGGACATGTTTTGTTATAAACATTTTAGAATATATTTTCTAGTGTTCTAAATGAGAGTGAGTATTTCAGGAAATAGATCTGTACTACAAGAAAATGGTCGCCGCTCTCCAGCACACATAAGGCAGTTTTTTTGGATACTAAGCGGACCTGGGTTAGAAGGAAATTATAGTTGTTTGAGAACCTTCACTTTTGACAGATTTCTACTTGAATAAAGCTAGTCTCACCTGTGTGAGGTAACGTTGATAATGTTATGCACATATGCAAAATGAAATGTTTGCATGTGTGCATAATATTTACATCAGTGGTCGAGGTGGAATTTTACAAGTGCCGGTATGGAAACTATAAGTGACTGGAATGTGATAGTGTTACAATGAAGGCAGTAGTAGAAGTGGTGGTATGACATACCACCGTATACACCCCACTTCTACCACTGTATATACTGTATATATAATGTAAGTGACTGGGATGTGATAGTGTTACAATGAAGGCAGCAAGAGAAGTGTCGGTATGACATACCACCGTATACACCCCCACTTCTACCACTGTATATACTGTATATATAATGTAAGTGACTGAAATGTAATAGTGTTACAATGAAGGCAGTAGGAGAAGTGACGGTATGACATACCACCATATACACCCCCACTTCTACCACTGTATATACTGTATATATATAATGTAAGTGACTGGAATGTGATAGTGTTACAATGAAGGCAGTAGGAGAAGTGACGGTATGACATACCACCGTATACACCCCACTTCTACCACTGTATATACTAGGGATGTGCACCGGCGACTTTTGGTGTCTCGTGTTTTGTGTTTTGGATTCGGATTTTCTTCAGGTTTTGGGTTCGGATTTTGTTTCGCAAAACACCTGTCGAAAGGTTTAGGTTCAGATTTAAGGTTTTGGATGCGGATTTTTTTTTTAAAAAAAGTTCAAAAATAAAGTTTTTGGGCTTATTTTCACTCCTACGCTATTATTAACCTCAATAACATTCAATAACAATCATTTCCACTAATTTACAGTGTATTCTGAACACCTCACAATATTGTTATTAGTCCAAAACGTTGCAACGAGGTATCTTTCTGGACTGCATAGTGGAGTGGTCCCCACAATATAATAAGAAAACCATCAACTGGTCTTAATTACACCAAAAAATGTACCTGGACTGCGTAGAGGAGTGGTCACCACAATATAATTTAAAAACCCTCAACTGGTCTGAATCGCACCAAAAAATGTACCTGGACTGCGTAGAGGAGTGGTCACCACAATATAATAAGAAAACCATCAACTGGTCTTAATTACACCAAAAATTGTACCTGGACTGAGTAGAGGAGTGGTCACCACAATATAATTTAACAACCCTCAACTGGTCTGAATCGCACAAAAAAATGTACCTGGACTGCGTAGAGGAGTGGTCACCACAATATAATAAGAAAACCATCAACTGGTCTGAATCGCACCAAAAAATGTACCTGGACTGCGTAGAGGAGTGGTCACCACAATATAATTTAAAAACCCTCAACTGGTCTGAATCGCACCAAAAAATGTACCTGGAATGCGTAGAGGAGTGGTCACCACAATATAATAGGAAAACCATCAACTGGTCTGAATTGCACCAAAAAATGTACCTGGACTGCGTAGAGGAGTGGTCACCACAATATAATTTAAAAACCCTGAACTGGTCTGAATCGCACCAAAAAATGTACCTGGACTGCGTAGAGGAGTGGTCACCACAATATAATTTAAAAACCCTGAACTGGTCTGAATCGCACCAAAAATTGTACCTGGACTGCGTAGAGGAGTGGTCACCACAATATAATTTAAAAACCCTGAACTGGTCTGAATCGCACCAAAAATTGTACCTGGACTGCGTAGAGGAGTGGTCACCACAATATAATAAGAAAACCATCAACTGGTCTGAATCACACCAAAAAATGTACCTGGACTGCGTAGAGGAGTGGTCACCACAATATAATTTAAAAACCCTGAACTGGTCTGAATCGCACCAAAAAAATTATCTGGACTGCGTAGAGGAGTGGTCACCACAATATAATAAGAAAACCCTGAACTGGTCTGAATCGCACCAAAAAATGTACCTGGACTGCGTAGAGGAGTGGTCACCACAATATAATTTAAAAACCCTGAACTGGTCTGAATTGCACCAAAAATTGTACCTGGACTGCGTAGAGGAGTGGTCACCATAATATAATAAGAAAACCATCAACTGGTCTGAATCGCACCAAAAAATGTACCTGGACTGCGTAGAGGAGTGGTCACCACAATATAATTTAAAAACCCTCAACTGGTCTGAATCGCACCAAAAAATGTACCTGGACTGCGTAGAAGAGTGGTCACCACAATATAATTTAAAAACCCTGAACTGGTCTGAATCGCACAAAAAAATGTACCTGGAATGCGTAGAGGAGTGGTCACCACAATATAATAGGAAAACCATCAACTGGTCTGAATTGCACCAAAAAATGTACCTGGACTGCGTAGAGGAGTGGTCACCACAATATAATTTAAAAACCCTTAACTGGTCTGAATCGCACCAAAAATTGTACCTGGACTGCGTAGAGGAGTGGTCACCACAATATAATTTAAAAACCCTGAACTGGTCTGAATCGCACCAAAAATTGTACCTGGACTGCGTAGAGGAGTGGTCACCACAATATAATAAGAAAACCATCAACTGGTCTCAATCACACCAAAAAATGTACCTGGACTGCGTAGAGGAGTGGTCACCACAATATAATTTAAAAACCCTGAACTGGTCTGAATGGCACCAAAAAATTTATCTGGACTGCGTAGAGGAGTGGTCACCACAATATAATAAGAAAACCCTGAACTGGTCTGAATCGCACCAAAAAATGTACCTGGACTGCGTAGAGGAGTGGTCACCACAATATAATTTAAAAACCCTGAACTGGTCTGAATCGCACCAAAAATTGTACCTGGACTGCGTAGAGGAGTGGTCACCACAATATAATAAGAAAACCATCAACTGGTCTGAATCGCACCAAAAAATGTACCTGGACTGCGTAGAGGAGTGGTCACCACAATATAATTTAACAACCCTCAACTGGTCTGAATCGCACCAAAAAATGTACCTGGACTGTGTAGAGGAGTGGTCACCACAATATAATTTAAAAACCCTGAACTGGTCTGAATCGCACCAAAAAAATTATCTGGACTGCGTAGACGAGTGGTCACCACAATATATTAAGAAAACCATCAACTGGTCTGAATCGCACCAAAAAATGTACTTGGACTGCGTAGAGGAGTGGTCACCACAATATAATTTAACAACCCTCAACTGGTTTGAATCGCACCAAAAAATGTACCTGGACTGCGTAGAGGAGTGGTCACCACAATATAATTTAAAAACCCTGAACTGGTCTGAATCGCACCAAAAAATTTATCTGGACTGCGTAGAAGAGTGGTCACCACAATATAATAAGAAAACCATCAACTGGTCTGAATCGCACCAAAAAATGTACCTGGACTGCGTAGAGGAGTGGTCACCACAATATAATTTAAAAACCCTGAACTGGTCTGAATCGCGCCAAAAAATTTATCTGGACTGCGTAGAAGAGTGGTCACCACAATATAATAAGAAAACCATCAACTGGTCTGAATCGCACCAAAAAATGTACCTGGACTGCGTAGAGGAGTGGTCACCACAATATAATTTAAAAACCCTGAACTGGTCTGAATCGCACCAAAAAATTTATCTGGACTGCGTAGAAGAGTGGTCACCACAATATAATAAGAAAACCATCAACTGGTCTGAATCGCACCAAAAAATGTACCTGGACTGCGTAGAGGAGTGGTCACCACAATATAATTTAAAAACCCTGAACTGGTCTGAATTGCACCAAAAATTGTACCTGGACTGCGTAGAGGAGTGGTCCCTACAATATAATTAAAAAACCCTCCACAGGTCTGAATCGCACCAAAAAATTTATCTGGACTGCGTAGAGGAGTGGTCCCTACAATATAATTAAAAAACCCTCCACAGGTCTGAATTCCAAAAAAAAAGTTTCTTGACTGCGTAGTGGGGTGAACCCGATACACAATTTTTTATCGGGCCACAATATAATTAAAAAACCCTACACGGGTCTGAATTCCACCAAAAAAGTTTATGGACTGCAAAGTGTAGTGTTTCCCACAATATTATTTAAAAATTTTGCAGCAACAGTCAACGTTGTTTAATATCTGATACACCTCTATCTGGACTGCATAGTGGAGTGGCCCCGGTACTAAATTTGGTACCGGGGCCACAATACCTCCTCCAACTTCCAAGTGTAGTGTTTATTACATATAAACACTACAGTAATTCTAGCACGTCAATACCTCTTGTTTTAAATAATGACAGGGCATTTTACTTTTGGTTTAATTTTTTGAATTTGTTGACATTTTGTTTTACTTTTTGAACATGGCAAACGACTGTTGAATGGTCACATAATGCCAAAAAAAGAGTTGCAAGATGGAATTGTCCTTGTTGTTGAAATAGGACATGCACACTATATCAAACCAATCATTTCAGCGACAGGGCCTACCAAACAACTGTGGCTGAAATGATTGGTTTGTTTGGGCCCCCACACCAAAAAAACAATTCATCTCTCCCTGTACAAACTAAACAGGCTCTACTGAAGCAAGATGTCGTCCTCATCCTCAACCTCTGATTCCTCTCCCCCTACAGTGTGTACTTCCTCCTCCTCACACATTATCAATTCGTCCCCGCTGGACTCCACAACCACAGGTCCCTATGTACTATCTGGAGGGCAGTGCTGTACTTCATTGAGGAATTGATTATTCATTTTTATAAACATCATTTTTTCAATGTTGTGAGGAAGCAACCTCCTTCGCCGCTCACTGACCAGGTTCCCGCTGCACTAAAAACTCTTTCCGAGTACACACTGGAGGGGGGACAACTCAGGTAAAATAGAGCCAGTTTGTACAGGGGCTTCCAAACTGCCTTTTTTTCTTGCCAGTAACAATATGGACTGTCTGACATGTGTATTTGGATGGTGTCAGCAAAATAATCCTCCACCATTTTTTCAATTGTGACAGCATCCAATGCAGCGACAGTAGACATGTCTGCAATGGTTGGCAGGTCCTTCAGTCCGGACCAGATGTTATCAGCATCCCCGCCAGCGGCTCTTTTAGGAAAACTGAGCTTTTTCCTCGCAGCCATAGATGTGGAAGAAAATGAGGGTGGAGCTGTTGGCATGTCACGGTCCTCTTCAGAGGACAATCTCCTGACCAGCAGGTCTTTGCACCGCTGTAGACTTGTGTCCGCCGGAAACAGAGACACAACATACGCTTTAAACCGAGGATCGAGCACGGTGGCCAGAATGTATTCCTCTGACTTTAAAAGAGTGACCACCCTCGGATCCTGGCAAAGCATACGAAGGGCTACATCCACAAGAGCTACATGCTTGGTGTAATCGCAATGGTTTACCAGCTCCTCCCTCACTTTCTCCAGCTGCTTCTGCAACAGCCTGATCAGGGGAATGACCTGACTCAAGCTGGCAGTGTCGGAACTGACTTCTCGTGTGGCAAGTTCAAACGGCTGTAGAACCTTGCACAACACGGAAATCAGTCTCCACTGCGCTTGACTCAGGCGCATCCCCACTCCTTTGCCTATGTCGTAGGTGACTGTGTAGGCCTGAATGGCCTTTTGCTGCTCCTCCATCCTCTGCAGCATATAGAGGGTGGAGTTCCAGTGCGTCACAACCTCTTGTTTGAGGTGATGGCAGGGCAGGATCATGTTTTTTTGATGTGCCTCTAGGCTGCGGTAGGCACTGGCTGAATGCCGAAAGTGTCCAGCAATTTTGCGCGCTACCGCAAGCATCTCCTGCACACCCCTGTCACTCTTGAGGTAATGCTGCACCACCAAATTAATGGTGTGGGCAAAACATGGGACGTGCTGGAAATTGCCCATATTTAATGCCCGCACAATGTTACTGGCATTGTCTGACACCACAAATCCCCATGAGAGTCTAAGTGGGGTAAGCCACTGGGAGATAATTTCCCTCAGTTTCTCTAATATGTTGTCAGCGTTGTGCCTCTTATTAAAGCCTGTAATACACAATGTTGCCTGCCTTTGCACGAGCAGCCATTTTGTAGATGCTGCTACTGATGCAGCTGTTGCTGTTGCTGCTGAAGGGGATGCATCTACCCAGTGGGCTGTCACAGTCATATAGTCCTTCGTTTGCCCAGAACCACTTGTCCACATGTCCGTGGTTAAGTAGACAGTGGGTACAATCGCATTTTTTAGAGCACTGAGGACACTTGATCGTACTTCTCTGTACATTTTTGGTATCGCCTGCCTAGTGAAGTGGAATCTCGACGGGATTTGGTACCGGGGACACAATACCTCCATCAACCCTCTAAATCCCACTCCACTGATGGCGGACACCGGGCGCACGTCTAACACCAACATTGCAGTTACAGCCGCAGTTATACGCTTTGCAATAGGGTGACTACTATCGTATTTTGAGGTCATGGCAAACGACTGTTGGACGGTCAATTGTTTTGTGAAAGACTTAGCGGCCTTACGACTTCCCCTCTGGGAAGATGACCGACTAACAGCAGCAACAGCAGCAGTGGCAGTAGTAGGCGTACCGCTGCAGGATTCCTCGGATGAATCCCGTATTGAAGAGGACTCAGTCTGGCTGCTGACTTGGGCTGCAGGACTGAATCTGATGGAGATCGTGGAGGAAGTTGACGAGGAGGGTGTTGCTGGTGTGTATCCAACTGGACCACGGGATTTAGGTGTCCCTGTACCGATGACGGTCCTAGCCCCAGTTCCTGAACTAACCACTGAACTATGAAGGTTATTCAGGTGACGTATAAGGGAGGATGTCCCTAGGTGGGCAAGATCCTTACCCCTGCTTATTTGAGCTTTACATAAGCTACATATGGCCATACATTGGTTGTCCGGATTTGGATAAAAATAACTTCAGACCGAAGAGGTGCATTTTTTGGTCTTCTGACCAGGCATAACGATGGGCTTTTTCATTCCATGGACATCAGCTGTTTCCCCCCCTGGTGCCACATTTTCAATAACCACATCACCATCCTCATCATCAAGTTCCTCCACAGCGCCAGCTACATCATCAATAGCCTCCTCCCGAGCCACCTCTTCCCGTACAGTGATGGGAAGGTCAGGCTTGACAACCACCAACACCCTTGGACTCGCCTTGGGGATTTGTGATAATTTCTCTTTAGAAGGCAGAGTTGTTTGCTGTTTTGTTGCTGACAGCATAACTCTCTTCAATTTTTTGTAGGGGGGGGGGGAGGAGGAGGAGGAGGGCTAAGATCCTTGGGTGAAGCTGAACCACTAGTCATGAACACGGGCCAGGACCTAAGCCGTTCCTTGCCACTCCGTGTCGTAAATGGCATATTGGCAACTTTACGTTTCTCCGCAGATAATTTTAAGTTTCTCTTTTTGCTACTTTTACTTAACTTGGGCTTTTTGGATTTTACATGCCCTGTACTAGGAGATTGGGCATCGGGCTTAGAAGACGACGTTGATGGCATTTTATTGTCTATGTCATGACTAGTGGCAGCAGCTTCAGCATTAGGAGGAAGTGGGTCTTGATCTTTCCCTACTTTATCCTCCAAATTTTTGGTCTCCATTATATGTAGCACAAGATACTGCAGAATGTGTGAACTTGGTAATATTGCAGTACCAATGGACTTATACTGCTGGATTGGTTTTGCAAATTTTGTTATAATTACTTTTTTTTTTTTTATAACTTTTTTTTTAATTTTTTAAACACTTGGGAATAATGGGGAAATAACTATGCCCTTAGAAGCACAGAGCACAGAACACAGCACCACTGGACTGAACAGGACACAGCACAGGACCCAGCAGCACCACTGAACTCAAAATTGACAGAGCACAGCACACAGCACCACTGGACTGATACTGCAGAACACAGCACAGCACAGAACTAAACAGCACAGCACGAGATCTACCAGGACAGAGGACCACCTAACACACCCTCCCTCTACCCTGATCAATGTCCGAGTGAAGATGGCGGCGACTAGCGGGGAATTTATAGGATCCGAGTATAGCGAGATCCGACAGCGAGATTATGACTCAGAGCCTCGGTTTCAGGTTTTCATTTGGCGCCAATACCCGGATCTGTCTCGGATCCAACTCGGATCGGAAACGTTCGGGTGGGCTCGGATTCACGAAATCCGAGTGCGCTCATCTCTAGTATATACTGTATATATAATGTAAGTAACTGGAATGTGATAGTGTTACAATGAAGGTAGTAGAAGTGGTGGTATGACATAGCACTGTGCACCAGACCAGTTACACCACTGATTTATATATTATAGGGTGTATTTACAGTGGTTCTTCCTGGTTGGCAGAGCCTTTTTTTTTAATCACAAGAGGACTTTTTTTTTCTACACATACTGAAAGGTGGAATAAACAAGGCTTGGCCTGTGTGATGCCTTTTGTAACTTCCATTTGTTCTTTATACAGTAAAGTACATCCAATATGCATCTCTACCAATTAAAAACATTAAAATGTACGATCGTGAAAATGTAATAAAAAATGTCACCAGCGATTATAGTTAGAATGAATATGCAAAGTGTGTTTGTCATTTTTCCTAAAAGAATATTTATTCTTTCAAAATATGTATACATGTACTGTACAATAATACATAGCACTACATAACTGACAATGACCAACATACTCAGCAAACATCCATTATCATCATACCTAGCAAGTATTGACCTTGCAGATATTTATCAAGGTATAAATCCTTACATTCCTAGCTTATAAATATATCTATTTAACTAGTCTAGAATTTAGCTATGCAAGAAACACAGCTACACAACACAGTAACAATTTGCTTCATGAGGATAATCCCGCTGACACAAGGGGGTATATTTACTAAACTGCAATTTGAAAAAGTGGAGATGTGGCTTATAGCAACCAATCATATTCTAGCTGTCATTTTGTAGAATGTACTAAATAAATGATAACTAGGGGCCTGATTTATTAAGGATCTTAAATTAAGAGGTATCATTATAGTCTCCTGGACAAAACCATGTTACAATGCAAGGGGTGCAAACTAGTTTTCTGTTTTGCACATAAGTTAAATACTGACTGTTTTTTCATGTAGCACACAAATACTTGATAGCTTATTTGTACACTGAAATTTAAAGTTGACATTTGCACTAGTTTGCACCCCTTGCATTGTAACATGGTTTTGTCCAGGAGACTGAAATAAGATACCACTTCATTTAAGATCCTTAATGAATCAGGCCCTAGAATCTGATTGGTTGCTATAAGCAACATCTCCACTTTTTCAAACCCGCAGTTTAGTAAATATACCCCTATATATTTTTTTTATTATTTTGGGAACCTCTGTGTATGATTTCTTCTGGAGCTTTGGATTTACTTTAGAGTATCTTTTGGGAGCTTGCATGTTATTCTGACAGTGACTAAATAACTTCCGTCTTTCTTGATTTCAAAAAGATAAAAGTACTAGATTCACAATCATCATATGGGGTGTCTCATTTTGTCTTTCTTTTGATGCCTCCAGATCCCCAAAAGACATCGAACTCTCAATATAGAATTTAGCCTGAAAAGACCCATGGCAACCCTCAGGTTACTAACTCGCCATCGCCGGACTCTGTAGCATAATTTCTGGATGGCCATGTAATGCTTCTCCATTCCTGCTCTGTTCTTCTGTCCATACTGTATCCGGCTTGTGCTCTGTAAGTCATCATGTACTTCCTTCTTTGTGTTCAAGCTCCGATTTTGAAAATCCAGCGATTTTCTCACGGGTGTTTCATCTCACAGATGTATTAAAGTGAGATTTTAGGTAAAATCGCCAGAGATGTGTTTGTGTCAAAATCGCCAGTTTCCAAAATCGAAAGATATCAAAGTCCCGACTGTTTGCCACTCTAGCTATACAAGTCTCAAATGTATGAAGCTGAAATTAAGCAAACTCTCCCGAGTTTTCTTTAAAAATCACTAGATACAACATGCTGCTTCCTAGCTGCGTGATTAGTAAACACATCACTGTTACACTGCCCCTGCCTATACAGCCGCAGGTCTCAGTGGCAGTAAAAAGTAAAAAAATAGACAAATGTTTCGGAAAAAATGCATGGAGTCCCCCCTCTATTCACTATCAACCCTAGCACTGCCAGCTTACTGCTGGTTATGTGAAAATCGGGGAAAAATTTGCGTGGGATCCCCCTGAATTTCACATAACCAGCACTAGGCAAACCAGCCGGGGTGGCTGGTGCTATAGCTGGGGGACACGCGGCAGGGGTCCCCCTGCCATAATGACAAACCAACCCCAGGCTGTTCAGCGCTGGGCTGGATTCCCTAGGGAGTGGGGTCTGCCGAAAAAAACGTGCAGACCCCCCCCTCTAGGAATAACCAGCCCAGTGCTGATAGCACTAGTGCTCTTCCTAACTTGAGGGCCTGTGGGCAGTAGGGTAATATTAGTGAATTAGCAGTTAAAAAAACAAGCAGATGCCATTTTGTTTTGTAGAACTACAAGTCCCAGCCAGCCTTCATCTATTTTAAATAGCTACATCTTTATTGTTGTCATTAAGATGGCAGAAACAGGTTTTATTGGACAATAAGTGTCACAGTATCTCATCTCTTTCTATATATATATCTGTCCTGTACATTTCTTTCCAGTCTATCATTACTAATAAATAATAATCATACCTGCCAAGGCCTTGATCCCAGTATTGGATGATGTAGTGCTGGTCTGTTGCCTCACTTGTCTGCCACTGAGACAGTTATCCTCTAAGCTGCTGTTCTTCAGAGACTACTCCCAGGGATTTCTAATTATGCAATGCCCTTTTTTTTTTTTTTCTTTTTTTTTTTTACAATTATTGATATTCATCCAGCTTTTGTTCTTGGTTCCCCCATTGCCATTTATATTCCAGCTGTTACTGACAGATTTACATCTATATAAAAGAACCAAGAGCTGCTTCATGGAACAATGAAAGGAGCACCTGCCTTCTATAAAATATGCCTGAAAGATATTGCATACATCTCTCTGATTATTACCATGTGGGATATAAGGTTTGGTTCTCTGCAGTAAACATAACATTACAGATTCCCTTATCAAAGGGAATCTGTTGGGCCCATTTTTATCACAGCACTAATTACTTGAAGATCCATCCCTTTATGGTAAAATAGTTACACAATATCTAAGATGTGTGTCCAGGAATAGACTTGAATATTGAATATATCTGCTTGTTACATTTGCTCCATGATACCATTGAAGCAAGAGATAATACGTTTCCCAGGTGACTACTTCTCATGTTGTGTAGCTCATAGAATGTAGGTTTTACTATATCTGTGACCTGTAATACAGCTAATTCTGTCCCCATGATAATCATAGAATTATAAGCTTTTATTGACGTTTTAGAATACGTGTTCTAAAATGACAGAAATTTGTTAATAGCACTCTTTCTACTGAGGTCAGGCTCACCGGTCAGCAGTTGCCAGACTCTTCTCTACTTCCACTTTCATGAAGCAGAACTATATTTGCTCTTTTCCAGTGCTCTGGAACTATTCATCTTTATCATCATCAACTATTTATATAGCTCCCCTAATTCCGCAGCGCTGTTCAGAGAACTCACTCACATCAGTCTCTGCCCCATTGGAGCTTACAGTCTGAATTCCCTAATACACACACACATGGGTCAATTTTATAGCAGACAATTAACCTACTAGTATGTTTTTGGAGTGTGGGAGGAAACCAAAGCACCCGGAGGAAACCCACGCAAACACGGGGAGAACATACAAACTCCACACAGATAAGGCTATGGTGGGGAAATGAACTCATGACTAACCACTTAGCCACCGTGCTGCCTATTCCTATTAATAGTGACTAGTTGAATAATTCAGTTAACAACATAACCAGCACCCAGGTAAATTATTTTCGTGTTCTACAATGTATCCGCTCTGGCCCCATTGACTTTCTTTTTTAGTTTTCTAGTAAATCATTCTGTAAATTGACTCATATCTACCTTCTTTGCATCAAAATTCCTGCTACTGCACAGAGTTCCCCTTCCTTCTACAATAATACTGAACACAAATACTTATTAAAATGTACTATACACTTGTCTCCTACCACAAGACTCTCGCTCCATCTTTACTACATTATCTGCTTACATTTCTTTAAAACAACCTTTATTGCTACCTCCTTTGAGGACCAGATTGGCTTTCTTTCCTTACTTCTTATTTTTAAGCTGTCTAACACAAATGTATTTTGCTTTTAGAATTGTGCTCTTTAATTTTCCCCACTGCTCCCGGCAATTATGTAATTTGATTCAGTCAATGAGAAATCAAGCATTAAATTAAAAACGATCTTAATTCAGCCAAAATAAGCACTGGCATAATAAAATACATCTGATAAGGGGGTTGTTCTGATTTTTTATATCTTATTCATGCTAACACATTCTGCAGCTGTTTACCCCTTAGAAAATTAATAACTCTTAGAAAACGGCTGTTTTACTGGAGTTATTTAAATGCAAAGGCTTTACTTGTTGTCCCAAATTATATTTCTTCAAAAGGAATGATTCACCGAGATCTTTTATGGATTATTCTTAACATCTACCTTTGATGTGATAATAGATTAAATGAGCCATTAACAAACATCAGGGATTGTTAAATCATTTCCTAAATGACGATTTCCGTTTGTTGGCTGAAAAGAACTAACATTAGTATTATCTAAGAGGTATAAGTAGAGACCAACTCTCAAATAAGACTGATGTACCTTTAAATGTGCGTTATCTTATATTAAGTATTACCCAGTATTGTCTTATTAATGTTTGTTCCGAATTGTAAAGCGCTACGGAATTTGCTGGCGCTATATAAATAAATGTTGATGATGATGATGATGATGATGATATTAACATGGTGATTTAAAACTGTTTTTCAGATTCATCTCTTTATTTTTATACATCTGAAATTTCCCAAAGCACTTTTTTACTCAGGCAAAAATATATTCATTTAAAGCTGCTGCTTTTTATTAGAGATTAATAAAATAATATATTCTTTTGACCTTTTTATGAATATAATGCAGGTATATGTAAATGATAATTAGCACTCTAAAGAGGAATAGCAGACCAGCTTAAAACACATCATCATCATCACCATTTATTTATATAGCGCCACTAATTCCGCAGTGCTGTACAGAAAACTCACATCAGTCCCTGCCCCATTGGGCTTACAGTCTAAATTCCCTAACATACACACACACACACACACACACACACACACACACACACACACACACACACAGAGGGACTAGGGTCAATTTGTTAGCAGCTAATTAACCTACCAGTATGTTTTTTTTTGGAGTGTGGGAGCACCCGGAGAAAACCAACGCAAACACAGGGATAACATACAAACTCCTCACAGATAAGGCCATGGTCGGGAATTGAATTCATGTGAATTCAGTGCTGTAATGCAGAAGTGCTAACCACTATGCCAATCCACCACTTTTATTAAATTAGTTATTTTTTAGTTACATTATTAGTACTGCTTTATTAAATTGAACATCAAATAAACATTGGTTTCACATATAGGTACAATTCTTAGACATATTATGCCACATGTAATGTTGGACTCAAGTCCATTCTATTTGCGTAAAATACGCATTTACATACTCTGCATGGGCTCAATCAATGAGTAAGTAATAAGTTCCTGTGTAGACTCTGATACATCATACGCTTACTAATCTGTACGCTTAGAGAGGTGAACCTGGAGAGGGATGGGGAGTTTCAAGCACAGTAAAGGCCCAGTACAGTATAGGCATGTTCACATACCGGTTGCCTATGTAGAGGTCGCAGACACATCTTTCAGTATGCTTACTCTTGCGGGTACTCGATCCCAAACGCAAGATACGCGCAGATGATGGAGCTTATAAGTGTTTAAAAAAATATTTAAATAAATGTAAACAAAAATGTATCAATAAGCTGCATTGATACCTTGCAGTATATTGTGGTTAGTAGTGAGGCCCCATGTAGCAGAAGGAGGTGTTTTTAATCATTTTAATTAAATAAAACCCATATTATATATGTGTTTGATTAACATATATATATATATATATATATATATATATATATATATATATATAGTGAGAAAGTACACCATTCACAGGAATCGGACACAGGTATGCTGATCCATTTAGCTGTTTACATGTTTATTAGCAGTTATCAGGATGGTAAAACTGCTCCGATGCTGGTACAGCAATCATACCCAGTAACAGTACACGAAAATCCCCACCACCTACATCATCTAGTTAGACATTACTTCCCTGTCTACTTGCTGGCCACTTACTGGCATCGGTGGTCCCACCCACACATACAGACAGTGTCTTTATCCTCCACCCCAAGCACTAAAACAAATTACAGCAAACCAATCACACCCATGTGGAACACCTGTGTGTGTGCTAAGAGAGGAACCTAGGTAAAACTTAACCCTATATATATATATATATATATATATATATATATATATATATATATATAATGTGTTTGATTCACTTTAACTCTTTTAGCACATTCACTTGTACAAGTGGATTTTCAAGTACTTTCTGCAAGTAAATCCCCTGGGTGGCTAGTTGCCAGTGTGGAAAAAGAAAATATTTGATTCCCAGAGAATCGCTTCTTCACCTACATATTCCTTAGACTGGGTACCCACCTATGCAATCATACAGATGCAAATTCTCCAATGATTGAAAGTCCTGATGAGCATGCCGATTCATGCCTACACTCCAACACAATTTACCTTCAGATCTGTGAATCTCTCATAAGCTTTGGTAAAAATGTTGGACAGATGGTCGTGAGAGCATGCACATTTCCACATCTGCCCGGCATTGTTCCATCATTGATCGTGATTTTTAGGAAGTTTAGAAAAACAAAATCCAATGTTAGAGAATCATGTGATCTGCACAATAGTTGCATTGGTGTGTACCAAGCTTTATTAAATGTCTTCATCTCCAGCCTCCCCCCATCACTGCTCACCAAGAGTGTGACAAGTTTAGGATAGTGGGATTGAAATAATTAACAAAGGCTCTAGTATGTGTTGTTTTTTTTAATTATCATTATTATTTTTGCAACATACAGCAAACAAGGCAAATCCTAGTTAGGCGTTTCATAATCATCACCAAGATATTTGCGACAATGCCAGATCCATTTTAATAATAAGTGCATCCAACATTACTGCATAATGAATACATGATATAAATATTGATCTATATATTCTGAAACACGGCATTCGAGTTCATTAGTAATTGCGCTAATAAAGCTGGAGCCTATATTGTCTGAATGATTTCTAAGCAATGTGTCAGAGTCCCCTCAGAATTTATTCATTTCCTGAAATAAGCAATGTTTATCTAATATATTTGTAAGCAAATAAATGTCACGGAACTAAAACACAGTGTTTCAGTAATTGAGATGCAGAGATCTAATTTAATGAAAGCACACTTGCATGTCATTTCAGTAAAGACTGATCTGAGCTAACCCATAATTACATATAATAACTAGTGTTCAGTTGTCTCAGCCAGAGTTACACAGAGCTGTGTTTGTACACCTGCTCCTGATAATGAAAGCCGATTTTCAGAACATGTGCAATAATAAAGCAGTTTATAGTTTATCACATATCTATTAAGTGAGGTTATTTTAACCACATGTAAAACAATAAAATAGCTTAGGTATGTAAAGTATTAGCAAGAACATTTTTATTATTTCATGCTAAAAGTGTCAGATAACTATATAAATGGGCAGCGCGGTGGCTAAGTGGTTAGCACTTCTGCATTACAGCACTGGGGTCATGAGTTCAATACCCGACCATGGCCTTATCTGTGTGGAGTTTGTATGTTCTCCCTGTGTTTGCGTGGGTTTCCTCCGGGTGCTCTGGTTTCCTCCCACACTCAAAAAACATATTAGTAGGTTAATTATCTGCTAATAAATTGACCCGAGTCTGTGTGTATGTGTGTATTTAGACTGTAAGCTCCAATGGGGCAGGGACCGATGTGAATGAGTTCTCTGTACAGCACTGCGGAATAAGTGGCGCTATATAAATAAATGGTGATGATGATGATAAATGTATCAGTTGATCTACAAATCCTTATATGCAAATAAAGCTGGGTACACATCTATGCAATCATACTTCAGAAGCGATTTCAGCAACTATTTTACCAAAGCCTAAAAGTCCCGATGAGCATGCTGATTAATTTGTACATGCCTACCCGATTTACCGTCAAGTCTGAGATCTGAATCTCTCATAACCATCTGCTGAAAAGATAGTGACTCCGTACACACACGTCAGATGTACAGAGGAACTATCTGCAGAAGTGTTAGACAGAGGGTCATGAGTGCGTCCACACTTCCAAATTTGCCCGGTATTGTTCCATCGTTGATCGTGATTCTTTGGAAGTTTATAAAACCAAATCAAATAATGCAATGTGTTTTTGTACGATAAAACGTGATCCTGGCGGCGTACACACTCTTGCAATATCGGATCAAATGGTCGTTTATCGCATGATCTGCACGATAACTGCATAGGTGTGTACCCAGCTTAAGACACTCCAATTCAAGAGAAACAAACTTAACGTGGTTTTTACACATATGGTGCCTAGGAGTGTATCTTAAATGTCTCCCTAAAGCTAGCCATACTTAATTATTTATGTATATCCGATTATACAGGTCAATCATTATTTTTCAATATGTCTGCGTACAATTCAGTAGTAGAAGAACAAACAACCAATAAATGATTAAACTCTTTTATAAAGTTTCTCGTACATCCTTTCAAATTCCAGTCTGTCTGACTCTTGTACTACACAATTGTTTAAAGTTAGTGCTTGTATAGTATTTTCTACTACTGCACATAATTAAAATGCTTAAATGAAACAAATTTTGATTTGGTCTGGTTGAAAGGTTGGTGCCGGGTCATAACCAACTGATTGAATCCACATTGCTCTGAATGTGGTTTCTATGCGTTTCTCCATGACATCGCCAAAGAAATGGGAAAATTATCTCTTTTGTTAAAACTAACATTGGATCAATCAATACAATTGTTTTTTTACTGAAGTGTTAGTAATTGTCTTGGCTGTGAGTAACAATAAATTCAATATAATAAAGTTCAATCGATATTCTAAATATTTCCTGGGTTAATTTTTCATCCTAATGTGACTGGTTTGTAGCTGGTTGGAGAGTGTGTAATGTGTTTGACGTGTAATGATCCTAAAAGTACACATGCACTGAAACGTGTTTCTGCTTTGTCAGTTTAACATTTTAATGTGGAAGAAGAAATAATTTGTTTTTTGACTTATGATCGGATTAAAAAAACGAATGGATCATCAATGGATCGTAACATAAGGGCTTCATATATTAATGAAACATATACGACTGTAAATATACTAATCATCCCCCACATGACTTTTAGGTCAAGTCTTCCTGGTCCCATCTGGACCAGGGTGAGGCTGGATCAGATCACCTAGTTTAGCTCTGGAGCCAGTGTGTGTGTGTGTGTGTGGGGGGGGGGGATGTAAACAAGATGGGAGAAGGACGGGGAGTCTAACAGCCGAGTTGAGGATGCTCTATTTATACTGAGCAATGGGAGAAGTTGCCTTGTGTAACTAACCCAGGCAAAGACACACATTTGTGTTGGTGAACGAGCTTATAGGGGTGGAAAATGTACATTTTTTGTGTTCTGATTTGCTTTGCTGAGCATAGATCTACATCGCTACTCGTGAATAAAACGAAAGCTCTGGGAGAAGGCAAACAAGACAGAGAAAAAAGAATATCAATCTAATAAAAGGAGAACTCGATAAGCAGACTTCATTGACGATAATAATATTATCCAGTGATCTCTATTTTCATTAGAAAAATGCAAAGAAGAAATAATAAAAACAGGATTACAGTGACTTTAAATGGGTCTAGCTTGCAATAAATAATGCCCAATGTAACATTAAAACATTCTTAAACTAAATAAGTCAAAAAAGAAAAGAAAGAGAAAGCTAAATGCTGTCTTTTATACATAGCTAAATATAGTTGTCAGTGTAAATATTCCTTAGTAGTGACTTGGTGATAGATACCCAAGGGGCTCTTTAGCAGTCTATTTATTACATTGATTCTACTGGCGAGGAACAGTTTATTCAGCTATTAACTACTGTGAAACATACTCTAATGGATTGTATGAGAAAGCTGTAGTGATGCCAGCTGAAACATCTCATTATACAAGCAACTGGTACTAAGCAGTAAACACTATCGCCAGAAAGAGTTTGTCATGCTTAATTTTACTTTTAAATACCACTGGGTGATTTCTTTGTACACATATTCAGCGGTTTACATTAGGCGGATTAATATCTTGGTGCTTATTCAATAAAGTAATCTTAGAACAGCATTTGTTTTCTGTAAAGCCAATTTCCAGAAGCTCTCCAGTTAAAATGTCAACGCTAAGTACCTCTGAAGTGCGTTACAAATTAAAAATGAACATTTCGACTTAACTATGAAACAATCCAGTACAATATAAATGTAAAAAAGGGGAAAATCTCTAAAATTCACTTATCAAAAATACCATTGAAAATTAGAACATTGGTTAAATAAAAATATTTTTGTTTACATTACTGGAGAATTTGTTAAACATTTCTTAGATCAGATCTAACATTGCACTCAAGTTATTTTTAATTATCATACTGTTCCCTTAAGTGCATTAGACATCTGCTTTTTTAAGGCTACAGCTGTATGAAAATGGTATTGTTTTAATTGTCTCCGTATCCATGACAACCTTCGTCCATTACATTTTTTTGTGGCACGGGTTATTTTTTTCTGAGCTCAAACAATTATAAAGGTAATTTAATGTATTTTCTTACAAGGCTGAACCGTTAAATGTATAATCTTTATTATATGATATTATTTTATGGAATGCTCTTGTGCATGTGCCTTTAATGAAACACCATGGCTGAATGATATTTTTTTATTTCTTTTACCAGAGTTCAAGGACTAATTGACAAAATGCTGAATGAAAAATGGAAAATGTTCTCTGTCATGCAGCCATGGAATTTTGCTTTTTTTTTTACATTAGTTAGTAATATGAACTGCCACCAATTCTTTTCAGAACGCAAAATGAATAAGAAAAAGATGATCAAAACTTTAAATGGACATGTGGCGCAAAGTCTATTGATATTCTAACTTTAGAGCCAAGGGGCCTGATTCATTAAGGATCTTAACTTGAGAAACTTCTTATTTCAGTCTCCTGGACAAAACCATGTTACAATGCAAGGGGTGCAAATTAGTATTCTGTTTTGCACATAATTTAAATACTGACTGTTTTTTCATGTAGCACACAAATATCAACTTTAAATTTCAGTGTACAAATAAGCTATCAAGTATTTGTGTGCTACATGAAAAAACAGTCAGTATGTAATGCCAGAGCATTTATGAGGTCTGGCACTCATAAATGCCTGACCTTATAAATGCTCTACAGAATGAATGGGCACAAATTTCCACAGAAACACTCCAACATCTTGTGGAAAGCCTTACAAGAAGAATGGAAGCTGTTATCGCTACAAAAGGGGGATTAACTCCATATTAAAGTATATGTATTTGAATACAATGTCGTTACAGTCCCTGTTGGTGTAATGGTCAAGTATCCGAATACTTTTGTCCATATAGTGTAGTTTGTACAGGCAGATGGGAATAGTTGGGCAGAGTGAAGATGATCCTAGCAAACTACAGACTGGGAGAAGTCATGCACTTTGTTTTGTAATGCAGCGTGAAAATCATTTTATTGAATGAGAAAGAGAGATGGAGAAGGCACATTTTTTTGGGGTGTTCCTCGATGGCGATTGTCAAGCAAAAGGACTTTGGAGATTGGGGTTTGGCAGAGATTGGGGTTTACTTCCTACAATTATAATGAGACAAAACAGTCCTTAAACAGTCCCAATGCACAGTTCATTTTGTAAAATATAAAAAATAAATGGAAATCAATCAGCACCAGTGCTAGACAGGCTGGGCTGGTTTTCACTGTAACAAGGAGACCACAAACGCCATCTTGCTATAGCAAGAATCAGAGATGTTGCCTCTATGTAGGGTGTGGGAGTTGGTAGGCAGTAAACAGTGCTCTTCTCCCTCAAAGACGGTATCAGCTAAAAGTGCCGTGGTTGTGGTGGCAGGGAAATTAACAAGACTGATGACCTGGAGTTGCAATTTTTCAACTGCAGTGTCCCCAGGATAATAAACAGTATACCAAGAAAGTGGAAAAAAAAATAATAGCTGACAATCCTTGAGACTTCCCTGTACCAGAGAGTCAACCACACATATTTTCCTATGTACACTGATTTGAACTTTAAATTTGTAAAGGCTGCTGCCAGTTGTGGAAAGGAGGTGTGCACCTTGATGTGTGCTGGGCAGACCATGGATGTACAGTGGTGCAAAACCAAAGTATTTTGTATCATGAATTGAGTGTACTTTGTAAATTAATTCCACGGATAGGTTAACTTATTTTTGATAGACCTGACCCCGGTATATGTGTTTCTGTGCTCTTGGTAAAGGTGATTATGTTGTCAGGCCCTTTTTTTGAGGGACTGCTATTCCCTTTGGTTGGGTGCACACTATAGAGTTTTCAAATGATTATCAGATCAATCACAAGATAAACGATCGTTTATCCAGATATAGCATTAGTATGTACGCTGCAACGATAACCGATTATCGTTTCAAAACACATTGTACCGTTTCATTTGATTTTTAAACCGGGCTAAAAAGCTTGTTCAACAATGGAATGATGTTGTTCCAATTCTGCAGTGTATATGCACTCAAGACCGACAGTGTCCACAGATCACTATGGAGTTTACAGAGTCATCATCTTTTAAGCCGGTGGTTATGACAGAAGAAGATCACAGTTCTGAAGGTAAATCATATAAAATATGTATAGAGTGTACACATGAATCAGTATGCTGACTGTAAAATCGTTAAAAACGTTGCATTGGGAGAAATTATCTGTAGTGTGTACCCAGCCTTATATATGCTCAGTGTGATTTGTTGGCACTACACAAATAGAAGATAAGAAGTGGGTGTCAAACTCTGATGTTACCCATGTTAAGGCGTATCTGACGCTTTTCAATACTATGGATCGCCTCAAGATGAGACTAATGCATTGTTGTACATTGATCATCTGGCTTCCCACCCAGCCCTACGCCCCTGCTCTGATTCATACTCTGCGTTATTTCACACAGCAGAAAATGCAATGGAACGTTGTTACGGCTAGCGGCTACTATCATAAGCTTGCAGAACCAGGAATAAAGGCCTTCGCCTATAGCAGCCAACTCTAGCGTAGTGCAAGCTTATGAGTAATCCTGCAGTAAAGGAATAGGAGGCAGTTGACAGGATGGAAACAGGTACTCTGAAAAAAGGCAGAGGTCAAGGGACTCTGAGTGGTATGTGGAAGGTCTGAGGGGGGCTTCTGGGTGCATTCTGGGATGAGTTATGTGGGGATGCGCAGGTCATTGTGGATCTGTTGTTCTAATTGCTGAGATTAAAGGTAATGTTCTACAACTATATCTATCTATCATATATATATATGTGTGTGTATATATATATATATATATATATATATATATATGTATCTCTCTCTCTTTTTATATATATATATACACAATGGGTAGCTGGGAACAGGAGCTTTTCTTTAACGCCAATCCCTTTTCCAAATACATAAAAATGTACAAGAGATACGTAGATGATAAATTGATGGTATGGGAGGGAGATGTTGTTTTGATTAATGAATACCTTAATCATATTAGTGATAATGATTACAATCTTAAATTTACTGCAAAGTATGATCAGAATGATATTGAATATCTGGATTTAGTGCTATCTGGAGTGGAAGGCAAGGTTATATACAAGAATTTCATTTAATCAGTTGACACTAACACCTACCTACATTATACCACTGGACATGTGAGAAAATGGAAAACCAACATCCCCTACTCACAATTTTATAGGATTAAGAGAAATTGTAGTACTGAAAATCAGTGTAAAGAGCAAGTCTCCAAGTATGCCCGTTTTCGGAACAGATGTTACCATAGTAATCTGATTTCGGATGCTATAATGAAAATTGAGGGTGTTAATAGATCAGATCTTTTGAGGTATAAAGAAAAGGGAAAGAAAAAAGACAGTGTTTGCTCCTTTTATTACCAACTATAATTGTTGTGAGAAAAGAATTAGATCTACAATTAATAAACACTGGGAGATTCTAAGAATGGATCCTATACTGGTAAATATCCTACCGGATAAACCAGATATTGTGTTTAGAAAGAATAAAAACCTGAAAGACATCTTGGTCCCTGGCATGCTTCCCGAAATATGTAATGATACTAACAAAACATTTCTTGATTTTAATGGTTTCATTAAGTGTAATCACTGTAATATCTGCAAATATGTGAGTTCAGATAGAAAGGTGTTCTATAATTTTAATAATAACGCTAAGTATACTATTAAACAATGTATGAATTGTCAAACATCCTCAGTGATTTACCTGTTAGAATGTTCCTGCGGATTCAAATGTGTGGGAAAAACTAAAAGACCTCTGAAGTTAAAGCCTCTTCAGCGCTTAAACTGTGCGGAGTTTGTATGTTCTCCCTGTGATTGCGTGGGTTTCCTCCGGGTGCTCCGGTTTCCTCCCACACTCCAAAAACATACTAGTAGGTTAATTGGTTGCTATCAAAATTGACCCTAGTCTCTACCTGTCTGTCTGTCTCCCTCTCTATGTGTGTGAGTGTGTGTCTATATTAGGGAATTTAGACTGTAAGCTCCAATGGGGCAGGGACAGATGTGAATGAGTTCTCTGTACAGCGCTGCGGAGTCAGTGGCGCTATATAAATAAATGATGATGATGATGATGATGATGATGTTCGAAATATAAAAAATAGAGTGGAAAGCCACTCCGTCTCTAAGCACTTTATGCATAAACATAATACAGACCCCAACTACATTTCCTTTAAGGGGGTAGAACATGTGTCTTTGGAACCTAGAGGGGAAGATATCCAAACTAAATTATCCAAGAGAGAGATATTTTGGATATTCCAACTTAACACTCTAGCCCCATCTGGTCTTAATGAGGGGTATGAAATAGACCCCTTCTTATGAATACAGTAACCTAGTATTTGTTCATGTATTTATTATATATTTTTAATATACTTTATATATTTTATGTATTCCTTGTTTTTAGTTATATGTATTTCTTATATTATATTTATATTTATATAGGTTATAATTCTATCTATGTTATGTATTGCTATTGGAACTTTACCCTAGGCTGTACCTATTTTGAGCTTCACCCACTTCTCTGAGTGGTATTTACAATGCTATGATCTGCCCCTTAATATAGTGATATGAGTCATGTAAATGGCTGTTAGGGCACTTAGACTTAAGTCTGTAATGTGCATGGTCTCCACCAGAAACTATCCATTCATGGTAATAATCATATAGCTGTATATGAGGAGGGACTCTTCTCTCCCTTTATTAAGATGGCCGCTACATGTTAATATATGCCCCGTTATGCCTTTACAAAGATGGCTGCCAAATGATGTTTTGGAGTGATTTATAATATATAATGATCGGGCTACTCCCTTGGCTTATAACACCTCTGCTGTCTGCTATTCTAATAGTAATATCACTACCTGATAACAATGTATTACTGCCACTGAATCGGCAGTTGCGATATCCACACATGTGCAGTAAGCTCAGCGCAATGCGCATGCACGGCTTGGTCCGTGTAGTGTGCATGCGCAAAATGGTGGCGCCTATCACTATAAATAAACCCCACCAAGAAGACATGCTGTAAAATCCTCCTGATCAAATGCATTAAGGCTACTGTTCCAGTAAACTACTAGTTGAATCTCATGACACCAGGATCCATCTAGGTTGGAGATAAGGATTATACCTGAGATTTTTTTATCTAAATTGTGAGTGTGAGTTTTGATTAAACTTTATCCAATTTGAACATACTACACCATATGGGACCTCTTTTCATTTCCATAATGCCTGTCCTGAACCTGTGATGGAGTGAACTAAATAAGAGACACTTCCAGCTGCAATAAGTAATCCTGCAGATAAGCGAATTGATATCTATTTTCTGGTATGCACAATCTATGGTGATCGGACATAACATTGTCCTATATGCTTTATTTTACTGCACTCTTTTTGGTTTATTTCCCTCTCTCTCTATATGAGTATACGGCACTGGTGTGGACCCACACGATTGGACCGAAGCACCCAGGTTTAATATACTGATGAGCAGTTTTTCAAGAACTTATCTGTTACGCATATGCACACACCTTGGTTTTGGATTCAAACTTTCTAAAAATACTACACCATAGGCACCTTTCCCTTCTGTTTTATATATATATATATATATATATATATATATATATATATATATATATATATCACGACCACAGCCATTATTAGGCACTATCGTGGTTGCTGCAAGCGGACGCTCTATGAACCGGGTCGGTGGCTCTCAGGATTCTTTGAAAGAAAGAAGCTGAAATCAAAATTGAAGCTGTTAGAATCTGCATCTCCTAAAAAAACATTGTTCACTTTAGATCTACTTAACCTATATGTTATAAATCAAATATCCAACAAGAAAGAAAAGAATTGGTTGATGGAATGATTCGAATGTGAACAATAACAACCAGATGATACCATACAGATAAGCAATATCTTTTGTTCTATTGGTACGCATCTAATAAGGTGACGGGTTCTTTTTTAAACACACCGGTTGTCTGACAATACTACACCATTATGCTATCTCTTTTTCCTTTTTAGTGCACAAGACTGGAGTGAACGTACATGATCTTTGTGAAACTACCCAGAGTCTTACATTTATGATCATCTTTGAAATTTACATCTGGTACGCATATATCTATACCCACTGTATTTTGGACTATTGTTCCTGAAAATGCTACACTATTGCGCGCTTCGTTTCCTTCTGTTGCACCTATCAGATCCATTGTTTCGGATTTACCAACGGAATATCAAAGGAAGGCTGTCTCCTTACGTGGAAAAAGTGTATTGGTGGGAACGGACTAATTGATACTTATACAATTCTGTTTTGAGCGCCATTGTTTATTGCACTGTGGTTCACTTTCATATATATATATTTATATTGATATTTATATATATATATATATATATATATATATATATATATTATGACACAGCACCCTTAGGTGATGCACACACAGACAGCCTCTTGCGGTATAAATGGCATTCTTTTTGTTACATCACAATACAGAGCATAGACCTCCGTCAGGATGATACCAGGGGGTAAATGTATGAATCTCCGGATTTTTCATCTCCGGCGTGATCAGCCTCTTCAGCGCTTAAATTTAAAGCGGTGCTGCATTGTAAAGGGAAACTTCCCTTTACAATGCAGCGCCGCTTTAAATTTAAGCGCTGAAGAGGCTAAACACGCCTGAGATGAAAAATCCGGAGATTCATACATTTACCCCCAGGTATCCTAACACTGGCCAAACATAGTTCACTTTTATAGACATTGGCTAAACACCTGGCATCAGCCGCCCTTCACAGTAGCACAATACAGGTTTAAATAGTTGACACTCATTCCACAGCATTAGCTTGATGGACAGCTGACATTCCCACTTTGTCTTTAAAGAGAGTTCCCTGCAGATTGCAGATTTTTTTGTAATTACTCTTCGTTGCAGACAAACCCTGTCAGCTTTGCTGTTGGCTGGGGAAAAACACACTTTTTAAACCATTTTCAAAGCATGTACGTTAAATCACATTTTATACTTTTATTTTGGCACATATGTCTTACACCTGTATACCTTAACCTAGATGCACTGCTTTATGGGTGTTTAACCCTGGCTGCAGCCTGTCAGCTGAATAGCCAATTCTTCTCTTAGAGGCCTGTGGAAAATCATTCCCTTTTTCACAATACATATATATATATATATATATATATATATATATATATATATATATATATATATACATACATATACACACAAGTTAACCCGTGCATGATACTCATGCATTCCAGTCAAATCAAGCTACTTAAGGTGTTAAAAAGGTTCTTGTCATGCATTTGGGCCATAGCCCAGGCCTCCTCAGGGGAAGAGCGTTACTTCCCGACGTAAACGCCCTTTTTTAACGTGGTTTTGTCCACATGTCACCACCTCATCATTTTTCTCCATCACCTCATCCTTCATCTTTATCGCCACATCTATCCAGATGTCTATCCAGACACAGGGATCTCTCTCAGCGGTCCTGAGTATCACACTCCTTTCGCTCTGTCAACCCCGGCAACCACCAACCACTCCCCACTGTCACCCCTGGCAACCACCAACCACTCCCAACTGTCACTTCTCCTTCAAGAAATATATATATATATATTTTTCAATCTTTATAAACACTTTTAACAATTAACAAATTAAATTAACAAATTAAAAACATCTTAGTATACCAAATTTCAGCCCTTTCTAAATTTTTTTTTCAACACACACTAGGGCCTAGATTTACTAAGCTGCGGGTTTGAAAAAGTGGGGATGTTGCCTATAGCAACCAATCAGATTCTAGCTGTCATTTTGTAGAAAGTACTAACTAAATGAAAGCTAGAATCTGATTGGTTGCTATAGGCAACATCCCCACTTTTTCAAACCCGCAGCTTAGTAAATCTAGCCCTAAGAATTTAGTAGGTCAGTGTATAACTCCACCCAGCAGGTGGCGCTGCAGCAAATTTCAGCCCTTTCTGAGTTTTTTCCCCCACACACACTAAGAATTTAGTAGGTCAGTGTATAACTTCGCCCAGCAGGTGGCGCTGCAGCTTGTTTTTTTTTTTCACACACAGACACACGCCACTAGGCTTTTATATAGTAGATATATATATATATATATATATATATATATATATATATTGTTGTATATTTTGATATATTGTTATATACATATATATATAGTGATGTGTATATACCATCGTCATCATCATCACCATTTATTTATATAGCGGCACTGATTCCGCAGCTCTGTACTCATTCACATCAGTCCCTGCCCCATTGGAGCATACAGTCTAAATTCCCTAACATACACATACATACAGACAGATTATATATATATATATATATATAATCTTTTTTTTTCATTTTATAATACCATTCATGATATTGTATATATATGAGCCTATAACGCTGTGCCTCTCTTGATTATGCTCTGCACAGGAGAGAGCACTTCTCCTCCTTCCAGTGTCGGACTGGCCCAGCGGACTTACTGCCTTACTGCCACAGCCCCTTTTAGTTGTGGGCGGAGCTTACCTGGAGGCCCGTTGTCATCATCCAGGGTGCTCGCAATCCTCTCCGCAGTCCCCGCTACTGCAGATGACTGGCTGTCAGTGACAGCCAGTCATCTTTCAAATAAGATCGCAGCTGCGATCATGTGACCTGCCCCCTCCCCTTGTCAGCTGATGTTCCCGCCGCCGCCGAAGGGAGAAGGAGAAGAGAGAAGAGAGAAGAGAGGCTGCATCAACATATGGGTGAGTAGACTTAAAATCACTTTTTTATATTGTTTGTGCCATCACTATACCACTCTCTGTACACAACTTGATAGATGCCATTTTAATGGGTGAGCTTAGCTCCCACCCAGTGTGACAGCACCATGCGTGCAGCTACTAATAGATGGACCTGGCCAACTTTCTCTCAATTAGGGAACTCAGCAATGAATTGGAAGAAACAGCCAGCGCTACTGAACCACACAGACCTCTGATAAACTTGGATGTTTGTTTTTGCTATACAGTTACAGGGAAGGAACGCTGGCAGCTATACATGTATATACTGTGTGTGCGTGAATTGGACATTGTGCTTGACAGTCAGCCCCATTATAATGAGTCCCTGGAGCATGGACAGCTTCCTTCTGTAATGTAAACATGCCATAAGTAAAACATAATTATAATATCATTGATTGAAATGGCCCTAAATAGCTTCATTTATCACAAAAATTAAGGAAGCTGGAGAGTGCAGGGGCTGTGCTAGTGCAATCGATGGACAAGCTTTAAGTGTGTGCTTAGGTTACGTTTATATAACCCAATATAAAAGTATTGTACAGTAAAACTGCTGTGTTGCCCATAGCAACCAATCAAATTCTAGCGGCCATTCTTTTTGTGCACGTCTGAAAATGAAAGTAACAATCTGATTGGTTGCTATGGGCAACACCACCATTTTCTCTGTTCCCTGCATAGAATCTCTATTATTTCTGCTTGGGAGACGAAATCAGCTGTATCATTGCATGGTAACATGTTTAGACAGAAACACTTTAGCTGCATAAGATAATAATCCCTATCTTGAAAGAGTGTAATGAGAGATATAAGTATTAATGTTTATTAGTTTCAAAAGAATTATTTTTTAATTGTCCAAAGGGTCAGCCAAGGACTACAATTGTTAATCCACCATTTGGAACAGGACAGAAAAGACAATTATTTCTGATACAAAATCAAGTCAGTGAAATGTGTACCATGTACTGATGATAACTCCATGGCAAAAACAATGTCCAGGGCAAGTAATAACAAGCACAGAGTCTTATGGTGTGAATCAGACAGTAGGGATCCGGTCGGCTAAAAAACCTTTAGTCCATAGTTCCTGGATCACTGTGTGGGATTCAAATGGCGTAGTGACACACCAGTATAAACTGACCCAAAAACAGCCACTGGTAACGAGTGTTCGTACCTCTGATGATGAGGGACGCTAGGTCTGGAAGATAGGGTGCCGTATAGGGATAAGCAGATTAGCGCTAACCCTGCGTGAAGAGATATGTTTTACCTTGTTCAGTATGTTCTATCAGATATATATATATATATATATATATATATATATATATATATATATATATATATGTGTGTGTGTGAATTGAGAGCACTATTGCATGGCACACGTGAATTGGGGACCCCTATTGCAGGCATATAATGTGAATTGGGGACACTTGCGTGGCATAACATTGGGGCACTACTGTTTGGCATAACAATGGGGGCACTATGTGGCATCACATTTGGGGCACTGCTGTGTGGCATAACTCTGGGGCACTACTGTGTGGCATAAAATTGGGGGCATATGTGGCATAACATTGAGGCACTACTGTGTGGCATAACATTGGGGGCATATGTGGCATAACATTGGGGCACTACTGTGTGGCATAACTTTGTTTTGGGGGCACTACTATGTGGTATAGGGGGGCTGCCTATCTATAATAAACTAAAGGGGGGCTGACTATACTAAACTATAGTGAGGGGGGGCTGCACAGAGAACACTATAGGGAGGGGGTGATGGGACCTTTAATGCTGAGGTGGTTTGGGTCTATAATTGAATGTGGGTGCTGTTGATTTAATGGCAGGGATGGTTGGCGTTTCTAAATATACCCATTATTTTTTCCAAATAGGGCCCTCAACATTCCTGGATCCAGACAAGCCGCAACTAAAGAAACCAGCAGCCACAGGTGGTAAAAGTGACAACAACAGGTAGGACAGTCTGTCAAATGTTCTGAGTCTAGTGCAGTCTTGGCTAACCTGTGGTACTCCAGGTGTTGTGAAACTACAAATCCCAGAATACCCTTACAGCAATAAGCTGCTAGATATTGGCAAAGCATGCTGGGGCTTGTAGTTTCACAACACCTGGTGTACCACAGGTTAGCCAAGACTGGTCTAGTGGGACAATCCGGCTTTTTGGTGACTGTTCTGCCCAATCTAAGGGGCAGGTCAAGACTGTATTCTTTATACACACACTGTATGCTTTATATACTACACTAAGGTGCTAGCTGTCTTTCGTGGACTGACCACTCCCCCTCTAGTGTCTGGTTCCGCCTCTATGATGGCTGACCACACCCCCTTTGGAGGGCCCCTAGTGTTGCATTCCCCGGTGGGCCCTTCATGCCCCAGTCCGACACTGCCTCCTTCTGATAAAGGTATGCTTCGTATGTGTACCTCTTTATTCCCCTTGTGCTTGTGTGTCTGTTTCTCTGCATTGTTGGTATCTGTCATTGTCTTTCTTCCCCTTTGCATATGTGTCTCCTTTTGCCCTCTGATCCCATCTTTGTCCCAGTTGCAGACTTGGGGTGGCTTCCTGATGTCCAGAACCCCTTTATTCCTGTGTTAAATTCACCCCATCCTGGTTATCAGCAACTGTAAAAATATTTAAAACCTTAATTTTTTAAATAAAAATCTTTCAAAGAATACAGCACATTTTAAATATATTAATCTGTGATGCTCTAACAGAACAGGTATTGCAGTAGTACAAGTGACTGCGTAATACCCATATAAGCATTTGGAAGCCCCCTTTCTATAAATCCTGCATTTGCCACGGTTACCAGATGACATTAAATTGTATGCTAGGTTTACTATTTTAATAATTTATCAGACATATTTTGTTGATTTATATTCTATTTTAATGCTGTAGAATCCTAAATCTTAGTAAATGTATCCTGTACTACATATATTGTACATTCATTATGAGAGTATTTTTTAACAATACTAATCTGTTATCGCCATCTTCAGATAGCGACTACGGAACAAGTATGGTTTCAGTACTAGCACTGCCACTATACTTAAATAAGCTTCTCCAAGCAATCTTTAGGAAAGCCCCCTCTAGCAATCCTGCATTTTCTCCTGACACACCTATATCTACTGCATTGGTAAGGCAGGGCTGGGGTAAATTAATAGCCCCCATCCTTGTGCTATAGGTACCTATCCATCCCATGGGAGGCATTGAGGGATGAGAATAGCTAACAGACACCAGCCTAATACTGGACCCTGGTGAAGGTGAAAACATGGCCCCAGGCATAGTAATTTAGAACCTACTTATGTCCCATAGAGGTAGAAGGGATCAGGAAAATTAACTGCTCCAGTACTGTACACTTAGAAGTCCTCAGCACTAGGCTGGGCCTATTTTATAATACTGGCGACAATTTTATTGTTCCACCCCTTCACACAAAACATTTTTTTTTCTTTCTTTACATTTCAGCCCCCACCTCATGAGGTGGCTGCACTAAGTGTGGAATGTCACGTTTCTGCGGTATAATTTATTCTTAGATGTTCTACACAGAATTCTACATATTTCATTTATTCCACCTGGACTTCTCCCTTTTTCTAATCCAGCCACACCAAGAGAAGATTGAATTGACATGGTCTCCCCAACACTATTTCAAGGCTATAAATTCTGTGCAATTTGCAATTTACAAACACGGCGTGTAATGGCCATTCCATAGAATAATAGGAATTCATCATTTTGGTAAATAGAACTCTTATTCATTTAAATATGTCTGTTGTATGCTCATTGTAACACTATTGAATAAAACATTATTAATGCACACGTTGCAAGGTCTTTCTCACAAATGCTAATTAAAAATGTCCATTAAATGTCGGTGAAAACCAACATTCAATGCAATACCTCACCCCTAAACACTGAGACTCAATTGAAGACATAATAATTATCTAAGTGACATCTATAGTATATTGCACAGTTTGCTTTTGAGGTTTAACACTGATTCTGTTAACCATATGATTTGGTTTAATGGAAAAAACAGTATTTTAATGTGTATTGCTGTTATTGCATTCAGTAATTACAGTTCTTAATTTGCACTTTTCAATCTTCTTACAGGCTTGCAATACTTGTTCTAAATTCCTGGAATAATTTTTTTTTTCTAATTCCTATATACTTGTAACAATTGCTCTAAGGAGAACTGGATTCCTAGCCTAGAGTGATAGTGGCTGGCCAAGGCCGCAGACTCTAATGAGCTGGTTTTCAACAAGTACTGCCGCAAGGCTGGATGGGCTTAGCTGCCGGGAACTAGCAAAAAGTATGGAATGGCTATAATAGTACAATAATGAAGTACATTCCAGAATCTTATCCTAGTTTTCTGTTTAAAATAGCAAGTGGCAATCCATAGAAATTATTATTTTTCTTTCTTTCTTAATTTGCATATATCTGTAGTTTTACTGGTGGTCATTAAATGTGTAATGTGACACACATGCATGCCATCTAAAATTAAACCCTCAATCATTTCTTATTACATTTACTGTGTGTACAAATGGGACATGATAAATGTCGAGACTATGGTGAACTGCAGTAGAGATGGGCACAGAAAAGTAGCCAAAGGAGAGAAAAAGTGAACACCCCCTCGAAAAAAAATTGAGCAGCTTAATGTGTAGATTTGACCCATATAATAAATACTTTGTTAATGTTTAGAGTTAGCATTTTGGAATCCTTGTCAATAAATGTATCTGCAAAGATAAGAAAAAAAACACTTGTAGTATGGATTTAATTATGATCTGGAATCATTTTTCTATTTAGTAATAAAGTTTGTGAAATATGTATTACACTCTAAATGAATAGATTGCATGGATTGCACATGTGTGTAGAATGCAGATTAGCTCCACAGAGTTTTCTGTGCTGCTAACAGATTCTACGAGAATTTTCTTAATATGTTCATCTCTTAAGGCCACTGAGGGATTTGCATAAGATATGCTAATATTACTTGGCTGCATAAAGAAATCCTCATTTCTGGTACCTATGGAACAATAATTGACATGAACATAATATGAGTATGATTTTCTGCAATTCATTTCTAGACTACGATTGATAAATGTAAAACTATCTTAAAATCTTGTTGTTTTATACTTATAATTTACCTTATTTATTATACCTTGTACATAGATGTTTCTAAAACATGAATATCATTTTTGTATTTCAGCATTTTTCAGCCTGTGATACATTCAAATCAATTGGTGCTTGTTCCTCATAAAAATAAAAATAGCAGATTACTATATTTGTAAAATGTACCCAAAAATGTATTAAACATTATAGAGAATTGAGAAAAAAGATCCAGGTATAAAGAGCTACTTGGTAAATATTATTGATAACAAATCTGCTATGGTTCAGGTCATGGAACATTTCGCATTATTTGACCAATAGTTCTATTTTCCATTAATCAATTCAAAACGTTCTTCTTTCCATTTTTTTTAAGAGACAATTTTTATTCAAACATTCAAAATTCAGATTACTTTAAACTTTCTTAATCATTTCATTCATATCTAATGGACATTAAAGCTACCCACCAATAACATATAGTAATCAATATCTATATCATTCTGCTAGAATTTGATCAAGCAAGAATACCAATTTGGTTGACAGACATAGGCAAGTGTGTGTGTGTACACATTTGAACTCTTCTCATGTTTACACAATAAACAGGATCCAACCAAATTTTTGAACACTAGTAACCTGTTTACAATTTTGTTGAATTGCAGAAAATTAAGATATCATCATCATCAGCTATTTATATAGCGCTACTAATTCTGCAGCGCTGTACAGAGAATTCACTCAGATCAGTCCCTGCCCCATTGGAGCTTACAGTCTAAATTCCCTAACATACACACAGACAGAGAGAGACAGACTAGGGTCAATTTGACAGCAGCCAATTAACTTACTAGAATGTTTTTGGAATGTGGAAGGAAACCAGAGCACCCGGAGGAAACCCACGCAAACACAGAGAGAACATACAAACTCCACACAGAGATATGGTGACAAGTCAAACTATTTTTATGAGTCTATTGGTAATACCTGTGCCATAGCTCGAGTCGAGTGCATCTTTTGAATTTCATCAAGTCAATCATTTGGGCCCTGTAGAACCTGAGACGTATCAATACATACCTACATGGTTATCTGCTTGCATTCTTTTCCTTAGACTGGGTACAATCATTTGCCACACATCACTCAAGAAATTCCTCTACCAGGGACATCATTTGGGGGCTTACATGACACCAGCTGGAGCCAGAAAGAAACCCTCCCCCCTGCCTGGGAGAGTTAAATTTTCACTACCGGTCCCATAGTACATTGGGTGGAACCGGGTAGGCCAATTTAGCTCTGGGCTGGACAAATGTCATCACAGTGCCTTTCTTAATCATAGAGCAAGGGATCATGGTGGTAAAGTGTCACCCAGTTCACGATTAGCATACTGTTGCACTGCGCAAAGGATTTACTCCTTGGTTGAGACAGACATGTTCTTTGCAAATTTCTGACAGTGTCTAAATAATTATATTTCCTGTTGGCCGGAGGACATGTAAGCTATAATTACTATTGTGGCTTATAAATAACTTATGGTATAAATTTATTGAATAGGGCGCTTATTTATATCATTGCAATGTACCAGTTTTATTATATCGTGAGGCACTTTGTATAGGAAATGCATTGATTTCTGAGATATATGTTTGATGCAATAAGTATTTGTTTGAGGAGTCTGTTGTGTAGCTTCGAGAGGAAGTCCTCATTAAGGCTAATTAAGTCTATTCATGTGAGTAACCAACATGTCCTTTTTAGTCTAAATGCACCACAGGAGGTTGTTACTGGTGTTCCTGAGTGGCCTTTTGTCCAGTGTGTTAGAACCTGTCTGAACATTGTAAACAGCATGTGATGTAGGATATCACAGATAAGTGTATATTTTGTTAAGTATAAATTGCATTTAAATCCATGTTTGGGGAAACATATTGCATCCTGATAGTAAAAATAACTCAGACTTCTTGGGGCCAGCAAAGAGTTCAGGGGGCTTGCTTGCCCCCTGCTAGGATGTGTCCAAAACTGTATAAAACAGCACTGGTTTGTACTGAAATGTATCATTATTATTCCATCTGACTTTCTGATCACTGGTACCTTCAACTAGTATGCACTGTCCTTATCAGGATACTGGAGCTAATAAACATCACTTGCATCAAGACCTGCTTAACAACTTTTTCCCTGCTGTAATTCCTGTGACCTACAGATTAGACCCAAATCTAATCCGTTTCCGGCTGTTCTGAGGTTTGTACCCAGCTTTCCAGTACCACCGCTCTGCCCGCAACCCAGCAGATCTGACCAGTGTGATAGGCCAGGGGGGATCCATCCACAGCAACCCTGATCTATAGTAAGAGGTCAGGGGTACCAGCACAGGCATACACTAGCAGCAACAGTTACCCAGAAGGAACGTGGTTCTGGATGCCGTTAAGGAGTCCAGTGGTGGCAGCAGCTTAAGTCAATCCTACTGTGGTTAGAGGGCTCATATAGGGGTAAAAAAATGGAATGGTAGCAAAGTAAGCCCAGCCGGTTCCCAGCAACAACAGACAGTGTGGCATTGGCGGTCCATCCTTTCACATCTATGTTTTAGGGAGAAATGCAGATTGTGATTCAATGAAATGGTGGGACAACTAAAAAAATTACTAGTATTCACAAAGCCTTGTGTACTTCCTTTACAAGTGAAAAGGTTTAGCTTTAGGGGCCAGGTTACTTGATTTGTCTCCACAGTATAGTTATCTTGTGTAACTCATTAGCGTGATGCTTGTTCACACCATTTGTGAACTGATAACAGTAAAGTGAAACCTTATCCTGTAAGGCTTACCCATAGAGATATATTAGTAGATATACAGTTGAGGGGGGTTAACAGTCAATTAAGATCACAGGTGTCAGACGCCGTCCCTGTGCTATGTCCGCTGCACAGAGACGGACCTCTGCTTCTGTTGCTGAGCGCCCGGATAGGCAACCGGGCGTACTTCCCGGCCGGCGGTCACGCGTTCCGTTGCTAGGCAACGCTTCTCAGTAATTCCGGCGGTGGTGTTTAGCATCACCACCGCCAATGATTGGACTGTCTCCTGTATATAAGGGTCACTCTGGCACTTGGTGAGTGCCACAGTATTAGGTCTCACCTAGCTCCAGCGTTCCTGTGTTACCTCTTGTGAATTACCCGGATTGTTCCTGACCATTCTTCCTCTGCCTTCCCTGTGTACCAAACCCGGCTTGTTGACAACTGTCTCTACGCTTCTGACACCTGACCCGGCTATCCCTGACTACGATATTGGATTCTCCTTGTGGCATATTCTGATTCTCCATTCGGATCCAGCCTGCCTGACACCGTTCCATCTTACAGCTTCACTGGTTACTCCCTCTGAGGACCGCGACCTGCGTGTCTCCCGCAGCTAAGACCATACTCCCTTGCGGGTGTTCCTGGTGAAGACCTGGGACACGTTAGACTCCGCGCCTCTTTGGTGAGTAGTGCCAAAACCAGTAAGCAACTATCCTGAGTTGTGACAACAGGTTTGACATATGTCAAGATGAGCAGGTCGGGTGTTTGACTAGAAGTGACCTAGAGAGGTAGGGTCCTCTTTCAGTGAACACCGGCCACATCTAGGAAAGAAAGACACATTGACAGGACAGGCAGACCACACAGAAAGGAGGGAGAAATGCACAGACAGGACTGGTGGACCAGCTCTAGGTTTTTTTCATTTCGTCCTATACAACAAACACTTATAGCTTGCAATAAGACTACTAATCCTTTACCTCGGGAAGCCTATTTAGCAAGTATCGTGCACAGTACTTGTATCACACAATACCTATTCTGTTATAGCTCAGCTGCCCACCATATTATTTTATAAGTTACATAGAAAAGCGAGTCTTAGTGGGCCTTATTGTTAAATAAGCCTATTAAAGGCACATTGACAGGACATACATATTAGAAGTAAAAGTAGATGAAGCAGACAGTTTAGGTAAATTGTTTTTCAAATGGGGGTAACTTTGAAAAAAAATTATGTCACCATATGCTCCCATACTATTAGATACACTGAAAAGACTGGAAGGAACACTGATTGGACAGATAGAAACATTGTACAGAGACAAACAATGGACAGAAAGAAACACTGACAAGATAGGAAGAGACACTGTTGGACTGGGATAGGAAGAGTCCACTAGGAGAATGCAATGCTAGGGGCCCATGATATAGCGTGTGTGCTATAAAGCAGTGGGATGCTGTTGAAGGGACGTAACCAGCTGCTAGATGAGGATGTAATAAGTAATCGCATTAGATCTGTCTACACACAGTGGAATACCGATGCGCGTTTCGCTGTTAGGCTTCTTGTCTGGAAGAAGCCTAACAGCGATACACACGGTGATGTTCCACTTCTTTCAACTTGATAATCCTAAAATATATTCTACTAGTAGAAAATTATTACTTATTAGTTTACTCTGCCCATACCCCAAGTTAGAGATCGGATAGGTAGGCAGCAAATCACCCCCCTCACTTAGTTTCATGCAGACAACCTCCCTATACAACCGGTATTATTGCTTCTACTGTTATTATAGGGAGTAACAGACTGCCACTATATCTGAAATTTAAATTAGAGTTCAGACTGACACATTGTGCTGGATACCTGTCATTGTAATATATACAATATACTAACTGGAACATCAGCATCAACTCCAATACTGCAATAATAAAGATCTCATTGTTATATTATTTTATAAATACGATTTAGTAATTTAGAAAGGAATTGTATTACCTTTTTGAGGTCAAATCATTTTTACAATGAATGGTGGTCTCTCTTAACAATAACTGGGATTTTGTACATTTATTTATCAAAAGAACTAATACTAACAGAAAATTCGGATTCCGATAGGAAATATAAGATAATATATAGATACCGAGAGTCATACACAACAATTTTAAATCCCTTTTATTTTACTTATCACTTATACATTTTGCTGCTTTTTAATACAATCAATAAAAATTATATTTAAAAAATAATCATTTTGATTTATATAGAAAACATAAATTAATTATTCAAACATGGACTGTAACATGCACCAGTCTTGAATCCAACCTTTTCTATTCTTCTCTTTTATTTGATGTAGATGATGGCTGGTTGGTAGCACCTACATACAATTTATTTTTGGGAAATCAATTAAGGTTCCTATGGAACAATAATAATACCAAATGAGTTAATACCATATTAAAAGGAGTATATCAGCAATCTACTAGTGCGACAATATTCTCAACAAATATTAAATAGTTTGAAAGATTAACTAGCTATCGTTGGTGCACTTGTAGATACGTTGGTAACCTGGACTACGTAACTTGGGTAACTTGAAGTATACCTTGCATTTGATCTCCGATACTTGGAATGTCTCTATATCTCTGACAAGTAACACAGTCTCTGAAATATGTACAGATTAAAGTAGAGGTATATAGTTTTTTACTTAATAAAATGAATCAATACAATCATCCCGCCTATAAGAAGCAATGCTGAAATCTAGCAATAAACTATAAAAATATAAAATATATAAAACTATGAGAAAGAACAAGCTGATGGAACTCAAGTCTCACGTGGTTATAGTGACAGGGAGGCTGCTCAGTGTGACACATTATTGTATGCATTCCCACAAGACTTTTTTAGCAAAAAATGTAAATACAAATCCCATTAACTTGATCATGTTTAAGTGACGTAGACTTAAACCAGTGCAGTCAGTCAGTCCACTCTTCCTATGGTGATTGTATGAAGACATGGACACCACACATTGTACTTTTCTTCATACATTCAGGACAGCACTAAAAGACTGCTATACAACATATAAGGGACTATGGAAGACTTCCAGGTGGGCCAATCAAACCCTGGAGACACTGACTGGACTGACAGACACATTGACTAGACAGAGATAAAACACTGACTGGATAGAGATAGAATACTGACTTAAGAGAAATAGAATGCTGGTTGGATTGAGAAAGAATAATGACAGGAGAGAGAGAACAACTGACTGGACAAAGATAGAATATTGAATTGCCAGAAACGCTCACTGGGTAGAGATATAACATTGGGCAGACAAACACTGACAGGACTGTAATACACTAACTGGATAGACATAGACACCCTGAATATATATGTGTTTCACTGGATAGGGACTCACCTATAGGAGATGCCTTAACTTGGCAGGTGAGCTTATATCCCAATATAGCTATATTGTGAACAAAATTCTCCTTTAGGTATATGCTGACATATAGTGATTTAGACAAAGAACATTGGCTGGATAGAGATAGCACAATGACTGGACAGAGATAGAACACTGACTGAACAGAGAGAAAAACTGACTGGGCAAAGATTGAACACTGACAGGGCATTAGTTGGGAGAGACACACTGTAACACTGACCGGACAAAGAGAAACACTGACAGGATTATGATACATACTGACTGATTAGAGGCAGAACACTGGGTAGAGAGAAACACTGACAGGACTATGATACACACTGACTGATCAGAGGTAGAACACTGGATAGAGAAAAACACTGACAGGACTATGACACACACTGACTGATAAGAGGTAGGAAACTGGATAGAGAAAAACACTGATAGGACTATGACACACACTTACTGATCAGAGGTAGACCACTGTATAGAGAAAAATACTGACAGCATTATGACACACACTGACTGATCAGAGGTAGAACACTGGATAGAGAAAAACACTGACAGAACTATGACACACACTGACTGATCAGAGCTAGACCACTGGATAGAAAAAACACTGACAGGACTATGACACACACTGACTGATCAGAGGTAGAACACTGGATAGAGAAAAACACTGACAGGACTATGACACACACTGACTGATAAGAGGTAGGAAACTGGATAGAGAAAAACACTGATAGGACTATGACACACACTGACTGATCAGAGGTAGACCATTGACCGGATAGAGAAAAACACTGACAGGGCTGTGACATCCACTGACTGAAAAGAGATAGAACACTGACAGGACTGAGAGACACATGGACTTGACAGAGTGCCCTTACCAAATAATAACTAAGGCAGGTTGGTATTATTGATTCTATCTAGAGAAAAATAAAGTAGCAGCAGAATCAAAGTTTCCTGTGATACAATTTGCAAGTTCCACTTTTGCTTTGTCAGACCAAGGAATGGTATTCCACACTTTATTTGTAATATATATACAAGTTCCTTCATTTAGAACCATTGTTCACTGGTTTAAATAACTTATATTAAAATGTATGTATGTATGGAATAAGGATTTGCTGCTGATAAATATTTGTGGCAACATTTTTATTTTTTAGATTGATTACAATATTGATTCAATGTTTTACTCACTTTGTAATTACAAACTGAATAGTAAGTAATTTAATTTGATGAGCAATTTCCTGTTCTGCACAGATTTATTTTATTTTTTTTGCCTTATGTCCTCAACTATGGAAATCAGTCTGTTTGTGTAGAAATAAGAATCTCTTCATTAACTGAAGCACAGGAAAAGAACAGGAAGAGGGCTATTAACCTTTAAGAAATTGACACAGGCATGCGAAAACCATATATATATATATATATATATATATATATATATATATATATATATATATATATATATATATATATATACACACACACACACATATCATCAGCAGCATCAGCTAATTATTTAGCGCCACTAATTCCGCAGTGCTGTACTCACTCACATGAATCCTTGTTCCTTTGGAGCTTACAATCTAAATTCCCTAACATACAGACCGAGAGACACTGAGGTCAATGTTCGCTGAATACATTTTGAATGTCCTTTTGTTGTCATGGCTCTTGGGGTACTTGTTGGAGGCTCTTGGGGTACTTCCAAGCAAGTTAACTCTCAATTTAAAAACACATAATATGTGACTCTATATAGGGATTCATTGTTTAGAATTAGGGCACTTTATTGCAAGGTCGCTATGAAGTGGTGGATGGTTTATCGTATATTTACAAATGTATGGAACTAAGAATCCTGTATTTTATATACTGTGAAACTTTTCTGTGTGTTTCTGTTCTAGAGAACCTTGCACCTTTTTAGCACCTGCTGCAAGTTTAAAAAAAAACAAAACAATCGAGCAACCTCCATGTTCTGTCCAACTGTAAATAAACTATCTTAATTACAAAAATAATTAAAAGGCACAAACGGAAGCCACAAAGAGTAAGAAAGAATAGCATCCCTAATATTAGCATTAAAGCATTATATGCTGTGCATAATAAGTCCCGAGTATGGTGCCAACCAGCATATGTAGCAACATCTGCCTCTCTGCCCTCTGGATAAATAACATATTTATCTTATTGTATTCTTTGTTACAAAAAGAAAACATCACAAACCCACTGGGCACACAGTCTTAAACAAGCTGTTTAATTTAATCAGCCTCACAGAGACTCATTTGGTTCTTACATTTACTGTGTAACAAAATATTAACATATTACAGCAGTAACACTCAAGAAAATAACCGTGGGATTGAAAATAAGCAGATTAACAGAAGCTACACATTTATCAAAATATTTTACATAATATAGATATTTGCATAGCAAAAATGGCTTATCCTCATAGTGCATAATCAAACAAATAGAATAGTGTGAAATATGCAGCATTTATCCTTTTGAGATGAATCTTCTACTGTTTGATTTGCTGAATGATCTGGCCCACCCAGCAGAAATTTCAGAAGGTTGGCAAACTTTTCAGCCTCACTATTACTGCAATGCAGTGTTTCCCAAACCCAGTCCTCAAGGATCCCATAAAAGTGCAGGTTTTACAGGTCACAAGTGAAATAATTATACCACCTGTGGATCTTTCACTATGTGTCAGTCAGTAATGAATACACCTGTGCCGGGCCGGATTTACCGCTAGGCAACCTAGGCACCTGCCTAGGGCCTAGCAGTTCTCGGGGGGCCCAGCTGGGGGTGACAAGAGAAAAGAAAAAAATTTGGCCCCTCCCCGCGTGGGGACTGCAGGATCAAAGCATTTGTAGGAACGCCAAAGCCTTGTGCTAAATCCAGCAGCCAAAATCAGTCCCAAATTGCAGCCTCTCAAACTTTCAGTAAATCAGCACTGGCTCAAGGAAACTTTATAGTTTATGTCACGCTATTAGTCAGAACAGACTCTTGGCCAGTTATGGGTCTGTTTGATTTGAAGGGAACAAATATATTTACTTTATCATGTTTTCATCCACATCGAAGGATACAATTACTTAGCAAAAGGGCCTATTTGTCACACTTCTCCAGCATAGGGACAGGTGAGGTCTGCAGGGGAAAGATGCATACGGGGTTAAAAAACAGTTAAACTCATGGCATGCACACAATCAGGTGGTCTAATGGAGTAATTAGAGCAAAGGGAGGCGACTTGTGTATATAAACCAGAATTGTATATTTGTGTTGGTGACTGATGCTGAGCAGGTTTGCCAGTTATGAGAGAGCTGGACTGTGATTAGTTAGCATTAGGGTCATCATGTGGTGTTGGTATTGCTCAATCACTCTCTCTTTCTCTGGTGGTTGCAGGCTAGGAGGCGCTAGTTTGCAACCTGTTTATGCCCTCAAATTTGGTATTCGTTCAGCACATTTTAAAAGATGTATGAGGAGATGGCTCAGTGAGGAGATGAGGAGGTGGCTCAGTGGACAGCTTAGTGAAAGCTGAGACATGTGCTCAGGCAAGTCTTGTGACCACCCTGACTGTTCGAGGAGGAAACCTCAGCTACACAAGGACTGTGTGTTTGTGTATTCAGCCACTAAAAAGTGGTATGCCGCCTAGATGCCCATTGGTAAGAGATGGGCCAAGAAGTGAGGTAGAGCCCTGTAAGGGGACTAGGTGTTTTTATATATATATTTTTTTTAAAACAGTTGAATTTTGCCTATCAATAAAATAATAATCCTTTGAGTACCAATACTTTATAATATAATATATTACACTATTTATGTTTTTTCTGTATTTGTTTATATTTTTGAAGGTGTCTTTCAATATATGAAGTGGAGTTGAAAGAAGATCCAGACACTGTTTCAGATAAACTCATAACTTCATTTATTTGGAGTGCAGTTACCTTAATACTACATTAATTTGGGTTCACTCCCTATGTGCTGTACTATACTTGGCAACTCCTGTTCTCTTTTTTTGTGGTTTAGATAGTACACATACAAACAAGTACATAGAAAGGAGGGGCTATGCTGTTTGTATTTTGACTTATTTCTATCTTAATTTACTCATTAATCACATATAATGATTTTGTTCAAGTACTCTATTCTAATAAAACCACATATAACATATAAAATGAAAAACTATACCGTACCGGTCAACAATTTAATTATTTTGCAGTCCGGTTTGTGCGTACAATGCTTCATTCAACACTTGGTGATAATATTAAATAGTTGTATATAACAACATGACAATATATAAATCTAATAGAGCTCTTCTTTAATTTCTTTTATAAAAACTGTATAGTTCTCAGCTCTTCTGACATTTGTCATACTCTATAGAATTGGCTTCCCATAACTCTTTTTGTGTTCATTGATTTATATATTTAGAGAATTCCAGACATTTAAAAATGTTGCTGGTCAGCGCTGCTTTCTACTCACATTAGTTTAATAAGATAATGAGTTTACTTTTGGAAAAAAGGAAGCATGCTTTGGTGAAAATTGAGGCAATATATTCTCCTTATTGAAATTACAATCACATATGTTTTTGTATACTGAAAAGAAAATGCAGTGAATACATTGACCCATCATTCTGCACCGTGCCACCTCTGAGCAGTACAGAACTTTCTGTAATACCTAGCTGAAGGATTCATCACGCAGTTAATTGTTCCCGTTTGTGAAATCCACAGAGGTAAGGACGGGCAGTGAGTCAGTAATCAATGGAACATTAATGGATGTTCCCTGGAGATGTGAAAAGAATTACTGCATTTGTATAATCAATTGAAATATTCAGGTCACTTTTATGTAAGAGTCAGAAATAAAAAAAATGCAAGCACTATATATAAGAATTAAAGAAACAATGATAACTGCCACTTAAAAGCATTTAAAGATATATATTGTTGCGATGCTGCTTTAGAAATAATTACTTTTTAACATAAACATGCAAGCTATTTCCTTTTAATTTAATATAGAAAAAAACCACTTAGAGTTCTATAAAGCTACACTTTTTAGCTCAATTTTTGCAGCATTGATCATCAATGTAATCATCCTACTGTAAATTTAAAGAGGTTAACTCTTTGTATTCTGGATCTTGTAGATTTTCACAGACTAAAGTGATTAGATACATTTAGGTGTAACTAGTTGTCAATTAATCAACACTTTAAAAATAATGTTTTAAACTTGAAGGCCTTAAGAGGTGCTTCAGCTGTCATATTTCACTGTGCTTGGTATGTGCAGAGTTTTACATTTGGATTGAATTGCTTTGTGGACAATTCTTATTTAAGTTCTTATCAGTTACAATATGAAATCTATGGCAACCCCATAATTTTAATGAATTGCACTCATAGGGGTATATTTACTAAACTGCGGGTTTGAAAAAGTGGAGATGTTGCCTATAGCAACAAATCAGATTCTAGTTATTTATTTAGTACATTCTACAAAATGATAGCTGGAATCTGATTGGTTGCTATAGGCAACATCTTCACTTTTTCAAACCCGCAGTTTAGTAAAAGAGAATAATAAAATAGTTATTTTACTTTACAGTGGTTGTTTCCACTTCTTCCATAATGTTTGTTCCACTTATTCCCAGTGGTCAGAGTGGAAATTTACAGGTGGCAGTAAGGACATTTTAAGGAATTGGAATTTGATAGCTTTAAAATGGAAGCAGTAGGAGAAGTGGTGGTATGGTATACCACTGTATACCAGTCTGCTTTCACCACTGGTTGTTCCACTTCTTCCACAGTGGTTGTTTCTCCACAACATCATCCAGATTAGTGAGACAATAGAGTAGACAATTAGGGCAAGAATTAGTCTTCAAAAGGATATGCACGGGCAGCACAGTGGCTAAGTGGTTAGCACTTGTGCCTTACAGCACTGGGGTCATGAGTTCAATTCCCGACCATGGCCTTATTTGTGAGGAGTTTCTATGTTCTCCCTGTGTTTGCATGGGTTTCCTCCGGGTGCTCTGGTTTCCTCCCACGCTCCAAAAACATACTGGTAGGTTAATTGGCTACTAACAAATTGACCCTAGTCTTTGTGTCTGTGTGTGTGTGTGTTAGGGAATTTAGACTGTAAGCCCCAATGGGGCAGGGACTGATGTGAGTGAGTTCTCTGTACAGCGGCATTAGTGGCGCTATATAAATAAATGAAGATGATGCTCAGTTTCGTGGACTTTTTTAAAAACATAGCTGGATTAGACCCAAAGGTTCTCTTGTAGACTATATCCATGGTGTCTTCTTTTCATCTCACCCAGGCTCTTATGACCTCTGTATACATACCTGTCGCCTCCAAATTCTCTGCTGACATTAGCAGGTTTGAGATCCACAGAGCAGAAGGCTAGTTGCTCTTCAAATATCAAACAACAACATTGGACATATGACCGATTGTAGGGGGCAGGCCCGTATCCAGAGCACACATGCAAGCTAGCCCCCCTGCTAAAGGGAATATATAACAAACATATCAAGGTAAGCATGTAGTTCTATATAGAACACTGAGCCTTTGAAAGTATTTCATTAATATTATTATTTTCATTGTCATTATAGTTTTCCTTTTGGAGAATTCCAAAAACAATGTCTCCAAATTTGCCTAGTGAGACTTCTCAAGCAGCTTCATGTGACCATTTAGCAAATAATACCTTTAAGATTAGTTAACCCTCTGTATTTCCTATATTCAAAAAGTGTTATGAACAGCATATCTTCTCCCAGGGTCATTTGTCTGAAAGTCCGACTCTTTCAAGTAGGTTTTCCTTACAAACTTAATTTTGAAATATTCAGAGCACATTCAAGGTTTACTTCTTCAGTTCCATAATCATCGCTGTCAGTAATGTGCCACGTAGACTGATAGTGATAATGTGTTTTATTTTTTTTTAAAAGGCATTGAAGGACATTCATATCTTTGCTTAGCAACAGCTGGCAAATGGTGGGCACTAGGATCGACGTGTAGGAACTGAAAAAAAGTTGAATGTTTTTATTTCTTTTCCAATTTAATGGATTATGTAAATATGAATGTCTGATATACACTGGTCTGTGAGGAAACCTAGGAAATTGTCATGAAGAAAACAATGTCTTCCATCAGGCCTGGGGGTAAATGTATCAAGCTGAGAGTTTTTTGGGGAGTTTGAAAAGTGGAGATGTTGCCCATAGCTACCAATCAGGTTCTAGCAATCATTTTGTAGAATGTACTAAATAAATGATAGCTAGAATCTTATTTGTCTTTCAAACCCGCCGAAAAACTCTCAGCTTGATACATTTACCCCCTGGACTTTAGATTCCCTTATCCAATGCAAGGTACATCTGAGAATCACTTACCCTACATGTTCACTTCATCATTTTTGTAAATTTCTGTTACAATTAAATATATTTTCCTACATGTCTAGGAAATGTCTCTAGACCTGTTTTGATTCTCCATAGAGTTACCAACACTTAGCTGTTCATTACCATGGAGTACTGAATGGATTCAGTTGGCACTGGATGTCCTAGATTGGGATGTAGATAGGGGAGGAATTCAGGAGCAGGGTGATAAGGGTAAAATATTTATTACTAATTCAATGACAACTAAAATAAATAAAACAAGGTGACATAAACTAAAAAAACTGAAATAGTAATGATAGTAATAAAAAAAATAAAAAACTTAAAATATAAATATGATAAAATGAAAATAAATTCAACAGAACATGTTTTGTGATGAGGGGGCAGGCGATAGAATATGAATAGATAGAGTACAGAGGTAGATAGATTGGAACATGACAATGTGAGATATAGGGTAAGTGGAAGTGTTGGCATAATCAATTCTATTTGAAATGGTAACCAATAGTTAAGAAGGTGGATAGTAATTTCTAAGTGAAAAGGAAACTGTGAGATACACCAGGAGAAGTAAAAGTATATAAGTTATGTGTTGGAGAGGTCTTGCCAGATATGGCACTGAGAAAAAAATTCTAATATATACAGACGAATAGTAAAATTTGTGGTCAAGGTTCGGCAATATAGAATGGTAAAACAGTTAGCAAATTGGTGGTATAGAATGTTACAGTGCTGGTTATTTCGGGAAAGATGACAATGTGAGCACTAAAGAAATTAGAAAGGTGGGTATAAAATAAAGATACCAGTTGGCAAGGTAAAATAATGGAGGTGAGAGAGAAAATAAAAAAGATTTTACTGAATATGCTACAAATTTGGACACCCCAATCTGGGACATATAGATTGGGGTGAGTCAAGTAAACCCACCTAAGGCTCCACAGCAACCAATGGCTGTGTACTATATTATTCTAGCACAGTTAGGTGGAGGTCAATTTTTGGTGCATACAACATATTTTTAAAACAGCTAAGTACATAGGTGAACATATTCCTATTTCCTAACACTTCATTACTTCCACATGACTCAAACCCACTAATTCTCCATTAGACGTTAGGAAGCACTGTGGCGGACACCATACATGGAGATTGAAACCTTCCAAGCCTCAAGCAATGAATAGTTCCTTCCCAGCTACTAGGCCAATACAAAGTGGGAGCATTTACACATCTACTATCATATAAGGTGGTTACGTTGCAATCCTGCACTTTGATAAATGACTTCATGTATTGCAGATTAGACTACAGGTTAAATCATCCAGAAAGTATTAGGAGCTTACCAATGCCACCTCTGATGTCATCACTATAGTTGGTTCTTAGTGATGTCAGAGAAGGTATTTCACACTGGTTTATTCACTGTGGAAGCAGTGAGCATTAAACGATGCTCACTGCTCCCATATCATTCTCTGAACCTCCATACTAGTTACTGGTTACCAGAAAAAACCTGAGGATGGTCCTAATTAATATAATCACTACACCTGCATCAAGGTAAGCCCCAGCCAGCAATGAAAAAGCTGTCACGGAATTTCTGTTCTGTTACAACGTTTCTTTTTCTCTTAAAATAACTAAAAATACATAATTAAAGAGAAACGGGCATACCACCATATAGCCTTATGACTTATTTTGAGTGTAGTTATTTTGGCCCAATACCCCCCCACACACACACACACACACGTCGCCCTCCTCCTACTGCTGTGTGTCAATGAATACATTGTATCTTATGCTGCATTAAACAGCTTTCTGACCAGTTTTAAGTGATTTGTTTGCAGTTCAGGAATGAAAAAAGTCCAATAATTGATACATTTGCCTTATAGCCATATAATGCAGATTTCACCTGCGTATAACATTAAATACATTCCAGTATGTTCTCCTGCATCTGCAATAGACGTATTCGGAAAACTCCATGGGGTAAATGTATCAATCTCCGGTCTTGTCAACTCGCGGGAGTTCGGCGAGATGACAGCTAAATTTAAAGCGGCGCTGCCTTGTAAAGGGAGGTTTCCCTTTACAAGGCAGCGCCGCTTTAAATTTTAGCTGTTATCTCGCCGAACTCCCGCGAGTTCACAAAACCGGAGATTGATACATTTACCCCCATAGCACAGTATTGAAATCCAATTAACCATTTATCCACTGCAGCTCTAAATAAGAGGAGGACGACCTTCTTCAACTTCACACACAACCTCACGTATACATGGAAACAAATTATTGCATATTTAGATGATTAATCCTCATTCTTTCAGTTAGACTGAACAGCAGCTATCAAAAAAACGCTTTTAGCTACAATTCACACATAAGAGCAACACAAAGCCGCTAGTTCTAATCCTAACAGATATGGATAGTTTTATTGTGCTAATTACATTAACACTTTTTGTTTACTAGAATGATTATTTCTGAAAGATGTAAAAAAACAAACCACAGTCAATGTTACTAATACTTCAAAGCTCAAAAATGAAGTGATAAATTATTCCCGCATTTTGAAACTAAAGGCTAGATTTAATAAACTGCGGGTTTGAAAAAGTGGAGATGTTGCCTATAGCAACCAATCAGATTCTAGCTGTCATTTATTTAGTGCATTGTACAAAATGACAGCTAGAATCTGATTGGTTGCCATAGGCAACATCTACACTTTGTCAAACCCGCAGCTTAGTAAATATATCCCTGAGACTTTGTAAAAATAATAATTATGTCAAATACAAAATAATACACTTTATTAAATGCTTTGAGCAAACATAGGATTACAACGTTTTTTGCCCTAATAGTTAAATATCTAAATCAACTGATTAGTTTTGATACATTTATTCTATTATTAAGTCAGTCTAATTATTTAATTTACACGTTTGTTTATAAATGTCCAAATCTCAGATGTTTGTTAACAGGTTGACAGGTCTTCTTGACATATGTTATGTGGGATTTAGAACGAATAACCTTATGATCTGCCAGCTAATCAAGCCAATCAGCTAAATACACAATCACTGATATAACAAATATAATTGTGCTGCTGATATAAACCACTTAAAGGTGCTGTAATTATCTCTCTTATTATGTTATGTTAATGAGATGTATAAAATAAATTGTTAATATGACGCTACATGGTTTATGCCATAAATGTCCAATTCATTCAAAAAAATAATGCAATGATTTAGACACTTTATCACATAAAAAGGAATTCAAAGCTAGGAGGATGGCTAGGGATAGCTTATGCTGAATTCCTTAGAGATGAGTGAAGTTACAGCAGAGGTGCAAGTTTCCCAAAATGCAATCTATTCTGCTTTTGCCCATCCATTCCAGGGGCAAACGCAGGATTTGTAGAGGGGGGTTTCCACACCATGCCGCCCAGGGGCGGGCTGGCCCGGGGGGCAGGGGGACAGCGGCCGCTCGGTCAGACCGCTATTAGGGCCGGGGGTAGGCCGGCCGGCCGCCCCCCGGGTGCAATATAGCAAATTTTCACCGGCGGCCATCAGATGCGGCCGTGTCAGCGCACAGGCGGCCGCATCACATGACAGGGGATGCGGCCGCATCATTAATGACGCGGCCGCATCCTGTTTCATGCGATGCGGCCGTCTGTGTGCCCCCCGGCCATCACTCTCCCAGCCCGCGCCAGATGCCGCCAGTGGGCATGACAAGCATGCATGGGGGCGTAGCTATAATTTTAGATAGTGCTTGGCTGCTCTCCAACTCTTCCTATCCCCATAATATACATGGGCAATGCTGCATGCACTACTGTTAGGTACACGCAGCTCTCCCTTTTCAAACAGAGCCGTGTGAAGCGGGGGCAGGGTCCAGCCACCTCAATTATACAGTGCCCCAGACTTGGAGGGGGTTTCCAGGCACTAGGAAACCTCTCCTCGGTTTGTCTATGCATTCCAAGAATTGGTCTTCTGGCCTGTCTATCCTTAGAGGAGCCCATGCAGTTGTTATGGGGCCTGTCGGTGATGTGGGCCCGCCAATGCTGTTCCATCTACTCTGGAGGCCCCCGCTCTTCTGCTCTGAGTAAGCAAGGGGGACAGTGCATGTGCAGGAAAGCCCTGTTTGGGATTTTAGTACTAGAGCTGGAAGGCCAGACTGGGCATCACTGTGCATATGCTGGCCCCCGTGCATGGTCAGACAGCAGAAGAGGGGACTCCAAGGACATTGCTGCCCAACCTATCCCACCTGAGTGTTATGTCCTTATATAGTATTACTCATTAAGTTGCATTTTTGATAATCACAGAGACATCAGAATAACTTGCAGCAACTTTTTGAATAAAACATAAATAAAATAATTAAAACAGGAAGTCACCAACTTTGACTATATACTGTGGTTATCAATTATTCTTAAATTGCTGCTATAAAATAGGAGTTTGAAAAAAGAACTGAAAAGCACCTTATGTGTCTCAGGGGCACTCAAAGGATAATGAGATTATTTAAAACTTATATAAATTTTATTAATGTCAATTAAAATATAACTACTTGAATATGGTTAGGAGTAGTGAAATATTAAAAACAAGTATATGACACAATGAACCAAAGGTAATGACTGTTAAGGTCGATAAGTAGACTATCGAAACGTGCTGATTCTCCAATAGTCTTTATCAATTTAAGACGGGTGCTGAGTATAATAGAGAGTTATCATAGACTCCCTGCTGAGCAGTAATCATTAAAGGGTTAGATTATGAATCCAATGGGTATTGGTCATACATGAATATGTATCCCTAATTGGGGATTGATGGTACAGAAGTATCCTCTCTCAGATTATTACATGTAATGAGAGTCAAAGATCATAATGTGTTCTTATAGTATGCCCCAATCCTTTAATTTTCCCGGTATTTGTCATGTGGGATTAATTCCAGATCCCACCAGTCAAAAATTATATATGCGGGAAATATCCCTTTAAGGATCAGGAATCACATTACACATAAGGAGACGATCCCTAATTGGATTGTAGTGGTCTTAATTACAGATTTTAATAACCAATGTCCAATAGTTATATAAGTCCCTTATCTTTCATTTGGGGTGAAATGTGAAAGTGTATAATAGATTGCTCAAACTGTATTACTCCTATAGAGAAAAGACATAACGGACTGTAAGTGCCATCAGCCGTTAGTCCTATACTGGTACTGCTACTAAGTTGGCAATTGTAGCCTATGCAAGGTTTTGCCTTGATAAAGCTTAGCAGAGTGAAACGCGCGTCGGCGTTACACGTGCTGCTTCTCTCCTGTTCTAATATATTATTATATAGTTTGGGATGCTATAGGGCTGAGCAGGTTTTGTAGTGTGGCTGCTTATTAAAATCTGTAATTAAGACCACTACAATCCAATTAGGGATCGTCTCCTTATGTTTAATGTGATTCCTGATCCTTAAAGGGATATTTCCCGCATATATAATTTTTGACTGGTGGGATCTGGAATTAATCCCACATGACAAATACCGGGAAAATTAAAGGATTGGGGCATACTATAAGAACACATTATGATCTTTGACTCTCATTATATGTAATAATCTGAGAGAGGACACTTCTGTACCATCAATCCCCAATTAGGGATACGTATTCATGTATGACCAATACCCAGTGGATTCATAATCTAACCCTTTAATGATTACTGCTCAACAGGGAGTCTATGATAACTCTCTAATCTACTCAGCACCCGTCTTAAATTGATAAAGACTATTGGAGAATCAGCACGTTTCGATAGTCTACCTATCGACCTTAACAGTCATTACCTTTGGTTCATTGTGTCATATACTTGTTTTTAATATTTCACTACTCCTAACCATATTCAAGTAGTTATATTTTAATTGACATTAATAAAATTTATATAAGTTTTAAATAATCTCATTATCCTTTGAGTGCCCCTGAGACACATAAGGTTCTTTTCAGTTCTTTTTTAAAACTTTGTAATTTGTGTGGGTGCACCTATTTCCAGATGTGAAACCAATACACATAAAATGTGACATTAAGATATTAATGATTTTTCATATCTGGAGTATGTAGGATTATCCTGGTGCGATAGGGTGGTTCCGAATAAATAAAATAGGAGTTGTAATAAAGACATTGGCCAGCCATTTCTCTGTTATCTGACCCATCTAACCACTTTTTTAATAATCCCATGCCACATAATTTCATAATTTCAAAACATTTTAACAATGTTATTAAAGAGTTAAATATGCCTATAGAAGGTACAATTATGTGGGTGTTTTCCCTCCATGTGGATAACTATTTCATTGATTAAATCTAACCCTCATTAATGTAAAAAAATTGCAAGTGAGGGTTTAAAGTCATTATTGGATATTAACATATATCAAAGACTGTGTATTATGGAGCTGAATAATATACAAAATCTAAAAAGATCAGACGCTGATAATTTTATAATAATTATTCCCAAAAAAATAAGTGGGAAAGACCAAACTGTCATCCGGGGTGTTGCCAGCAATAATCAGCCCCTAAAGACAAAAATACAAAAAGTTCCTAAATAGACTAGACTAGACTAGACTACACTACAAGAACATAACCCAGTACAAAACATTGTAATAAAAATAATAATCAAATGGCAGATATCACAGGCGTAGTCAATTGACTTGAAGAAATAAAAGTTTTTTTTTACAATTAAAACACAATGTAAGTTGCTTCTGAACATTAAAGTTAATTTAGTACAATTGACATTTAAAGTGCCACCAATATGTATGAATTCACATGTTCAGATATATATTGCTTCTTCTGTTTTTCTAAGGTATTCCCAGGTTAAATACCAGCTAATAATAATAATGTAAATGTCCCATTCATCTTGACCATTCTCGGTCTGTGTTTGGGAACAATCCAGGCCCAAATACAGGTTAGTATAACCACACATTAATATTTACCCACTCTGTGGGAGCCTCCAAGTCAATTACTCACTCGATATAGGGAAGAATTGTAGCGGTGGCCACCTGATGTACACAGTTTGTGGGACAGTAATTCGCAGGGTTATTCATTGGTGATAGGAAGATCACCGAACAGATTTGTGAAGATGGAAACGAACCAGCACTAACTCCCAGGGGCAGCAGCTTCACTGTAAAGCATCACTCAGAAAGTTCTCTTTTTGAACAAAACATCTTCATATTTGCCTGGTACATTAATGGAGAGATAATAATAAGAATAATAATAATCTTAACAAAGTTTTATGTCTTGGTTGCTGTATGTCATTTCATTTTCTGAATATATCCTCATCATTATTTGAATTATTTGAATAGAGAATTGGAATTTAATGCATACCACATTCCACAAGTTCATCAGAGATAAGAACTAGAGATGCTCACTGACACCCGTGAAGTGGTTTTGGTTTTGGATCTGGATTAGCTTCGTGTTTTGGCAAAGCCACCCTTGTCTGTTTTAGTTTTGGATTTTTTAGGAAAAATCCTAAAATATGCTAAAATCACATATTTTTGCTCTTTTTTTTTTGTTCCTACGTTATTATTAACCTCAATAACACTAATTTCAAGTCATGTGCAGTCAATTTTGACCATCTCACAGATCACAATATTATTTTCATACAATTTCGGACAAATACTGCAGCGACCTGGCTGGACGGTACGCGACAGAGCAATGACACAAACACATAGCAGTTCCTAGCACATCTAGGACACATTGGCACACAGCAGTGGCAGAAAATAAAAATGGGGGTCCGCCCGCCCTCCCACCCTTCGTTATTTTGGATCTTAAAAAGGAATCCAAAACTCGCGAGATCCGAGATCCGATGACGTCATGATTGCCTTGTTTTCAATTCTGAGGGCGCGCAAGAGCACCGAGCCGATCCCCTAAGTTCGGGTGTGTTTGGTTCTCGAGGAACTGAGCCTGAGCATTTCTAATAACAGCATGATGGAGTCTATTCCAGGTCTCCTGGCTGATACAGCAAAGACTCACTATAATATAAAGGCTTGGCATGGATTGCTGCATGGATATACACTTGCAATAATAATAACTTGTGCGGATACAGACATTGTCCCTGGTGCCAGCTCTTTGGGACCGCCTCTCTGCCCGGGCCCTGTTGGATGCCCTGGAACATGAACTCAGAGACAGGGTGCCAAGGAACAGCCTTTCCTACACTGACTACCGTATGGACTATTTTTTGGCACTCGTACATATGGGGCGGTCCAGGAGGCCTGATGCATTATAAACTGTGTTAAGGATGCTTTGTGGCTCACCAGGGTTCACCTCATACTGAAAGGGGAAAATATGTCAATCCAGGACTGACACAGACTGATTCGCAGCCTGCTTAGAGATCCATCACAGGCATTTTAAAAAATGAGTGGGCCATTGTTCAAGTCTTTCTGCATTTCTTTGCACAGTGCCAGAGTCTTCTGTGCAGATGCCTGCACCATATTTCCTGCACTATTTTTAGAGGCAGTTCGGGGTCTCAGACCAGTCAGTGCCTGAAGAGAGAGCCAGAGATCTGTCAGTACTCTGGGAACAGGATGGGCAGCGCAGGGGCTGCCCTGACACACAGACCCTTGTGCACTGCACACCCAGCACCCGATATGCCACTAACCTCACCTCTCCTTCACTCCCTTCTCCCTTATATGTGCTTGTCTTTCAATAAAGCTCCAGGCCTGTGATTTCTCCCTCCCTAACTCCCCCCCCAGCCATCACACTGCTTGATCTTTGTTGTCTTGTTTATGTGATGAACTAATATTGGAGTGCACAATGTATATTGTAGGATGGGATATGTCCTGTATTGTACTATAAAGTTTTACAGATTTATGTTTGATAGTGCATTGTGTTCTGGCTGTATTGCTATGAAGTACAATTGAGTGTATTGCCTTATACTTGTTTTTTGTATGTGCAAATAAAGTGTCACGAGCCGCAGCGGTACTCACAGCCGCCGCGGCTCGCTTCCTGTGCTCCCCGGCGTCCCAGTCATCACCATGACGACTGGGACGTCACTTCCTCCCAACTCCCGACCGTTGCCGAGGCAACAGTCGGACACCCTGGAGTGTAGCGCCGCCTCCCGGCAACAGGGGACAGCCCGGCGCGTGCGCAGAAGTACTTAATAGCCTGGTGGCTATTAGGCTCTAATTTATTAAATCAGCCAGCTCCTGGGAGTAGTTGCAGAGCTAGGCTCTGATTAGCCCACCTGTATATTTAAGGCAGTGAGGTCTGCAGCCTCACTGCCGGTTATAGCTTCTGTTACCAGTCTGCTGACCTGCTCTGCTCCTTGTTCCAGTCCTTTGGATATTCTGTTGGATTGCCCGTGTATGACCTCTTGCCTGGATTTGGACCCGGCCGGTGTTTCTTGTGACCCCGACCTCTGGCGTGTTTATCGACCTTCCTGCTTGCTTTTGACCTTTGACCTTGGCTTGTATATTGGATTCCCTGTCTGCTGCCGGCCCTCGACCCTTGCCTGGACTTCACTCCGCTTTCCTGGGTTCTCCCTAGCCGGTACGCACTTCCAGGGCCGGGGCCACCATTAGGCAGCCTTAGGCAGCTGCCTAGGGCGCCGGCCTCTGGGGGGCGGCACTGCAGCCGAGGAGACTATTAATAAAACAATTAATAGTAGGTTAAGTTTAAGCAGGCGGCTCGATCGCCCAGGGCGGATCGTCCACCTGCAATATAGTGCTCCTGCTGCAGACTTAAGCGGTGCTGCTACTGTGCAGCACCGCATTTTCAAATGTGCCCGGCGCCTGGAAGCGTCGTGACGTCACGACGCTGCCAGTGTAGAGGAGCCGACAGGAGTCTGGCAGAAGTAAACACAGAGGAAAGAAGCAAGAAACAAGAGGCGGAGAAGAGAATGAAAGAAAAGTAAAGGTGAGTACAGAAAGGGGGGAGGGGGTAGTAAAAGTATGCAACAGAGAAACGGAGGGGAGGATGAGAGAAGTATGCTGCAGAGAACCGAGGAGGGGATGGGGGGGGGGGGTGGATGCTACAGTAAAATGGGGAAGAGGGAGAATGGATGCTACAGAAAGTGTGTGTGGTGGGGGGGAGAAAGGATACTACAGAAAGTGTGTGTGGGGGGAGAATGGATGCTACAGAAAATGTGTGTGTGTGGGAGAATGGATTTGCACAGAAAATGGGGGGGGGAGCCTGGATGCTACAGAAGATGGGGGGGATGGATGCTACATAAAATGTGTGTGTGGGGAGAATAGATGCTACATAAAATGTGTGTGGGGGGAGAATGGATGGTACAGAAAATCGGGGAGGGGGAGGAGGCTGGAGAAAATGGGGAGATGGGGGATTACACTTATAAATGTCCTTAAGTTAGAGACTATGGAGTCTATGTACTATAATAGTGCCGTGACAAATTGCAGCTATGCAAGGGCATATGTGAGAATAGCTGATGGGCATGTGTGAGAGAAGTTTGTGGGCAGCGGTGTACATGTCAGTCTGTAACAGGTGAGTGATGTAAAGTTTTCTTTTTTTTTAGACATCTGGACTGCATCCTAGCCAGCCAAGAGGAGGTAAGAGTTATTATTTTTATTTCAGAAATGTCAAGTGTGTTAGGGGCTGTGCAATATTTTTTTTTTTTATTATTTGAGGGGGGGGGGGGGGCGACAAGCTTAAGCTTTGCCTAGGGTGCCGAGCAACCTTACATCGGCCCTGCGCACTTCACGACCCTCTGCTAGTTTGCGGCCAAGTCTGTCCCCACCACTAGGGGCTCCAGTGAACACCTGACTGGCAGAGCAGACTCCGGGTTGTGCTGTACCAGCTAGAGGGGTTCCTAACATAAAGTATATATTTTCCAATCAAATACAGAATTTAATGCATACCTATAATCAACTATAAAGAGGTCACTGGAACCGTAATGAAACAGTAACATCCCATGAATCCCTCGATTTCTTAATGTTAATATTTTATGAATCAACAAAACATCCTTAACAACAATATTTTGATCCAAACCTTGACTTTAATCTTCACAAAAGTTACTTTGGTGAAGAATGATTTTTTTCGCTAATACCCTAATAACAATCTTTGTTGTTGTCTGCAACATAAAATAGATTCCAGTAGCCTAATTACTGTAAAGAGGTGTTACCATTGAGGGTCTCATCTGTAATGTACATCGTAACGGAAGCTCTTTATAGATAATTGTTATTTATATTAATATAATTATTTTGCAAGCTCAATTTAGGAGGTTAAAAAATTGTGGCCACCAGAACCGTGGTGTAATGATAGGTGCTGGTGATGACCATAAACACATATCTTTACTAATAAAAATAGGATGGCCTTTCCCCCCCAAAAAAGTGCTAACTACCCCCAGGCTATGTGAGGCTGGGCTGATTACACTATAACAGGGAGAAACGCAGCATGGGGTCCCCTTATCATTTTGTGAGCCAGCCCCAGCCTGGTTAGCATCAGGCTTGGATTGCCTAGGAGATTTCGGCCAGCCAAAAACATGCAGGTCTTCAACCTTGGAAAGCCAGCACCATGCTGTATACCACTGAGTGTCTCTTCTCTTGGGAAAGTGGGGGTTTGCGATAATGAGTTAAAGTATGTCATTAGTTTAGCATGTGGAATGTCAAGTTCCAGCAAACCCTGGCAGCCATTAACTGATTGGGCATCATGGCATCAGGGCACACTGTTACCTTCAGTTCCACTCACTGAACTCATATTAAATAAACACATATACACCCTAGTAAAAATCCTTTATTATAACTAAAGACTAAAAAAAATACCTCATTCCCATTATTACACTCCTAAAGCCATCTGGACTGTGAGAAAACTGGTCTGACTATGGTAAATGAAGATCATTGTTACAGTGCTTCAATTAACTTAATTTTTGTAACTTACAAAAAAAGTAGTTTCATTGTTTTGAAGATTGCTCTGTCTGTAAGATGACCAGAAGACATCCCTACATAACAAAAACTTTCAGTTGACTTTAATCAACATAAACGACAATTTAAAAAATGTTGCCACATCTAACTCTATGGGGATAATTAATTTTCCTTTTTCCATGCATTATAAAGCTTAATTTGATATTATTATTCTCCTTTATTTATAAGATACTTCAAAGGGTCTGCAGCACCGTACAGACAGAAGAATGGACTATTACAGTACAATGCAATATAGACAAAACAGTACAATACACAGCAACAAATAGCCAAACCAACATCAATGAGATGCAAAGCAGGGAAAAGCCTTTCACTATGGGGCACATTTATCAATGCTCGTCAAAAATGAAAAATAGTTATCAATCCTTATCGTATGGATAAGGATTGAACTATTTCTCAAATTTATTAAAAATGGATCACAGAAACAGCAGTTCCGATAAACTGCTGTTTCTGTGATTAAAAAAAAATCACACTTACCCCGCCTCTTCGGAACACGATGTCCTCCAGGTCCTCTTCATTTGTCTTCACACTGGAATTGCGCATGTGCCGTGATCCCATGTGATCCCTCCACACATGCGCTGTCCAGCTCTGCTCTTCGGAGCAGAGCTGACAGCACTGAAAACTTTCAATTATGATAATGTACGCCAGCTTCAGCTGGCATACATTAACATGACAAGTTTCCGAAAAAAATGTTTTTTCGGAACTTGTTAGATTGCGGCCATACTATTGAATGGTGACTGCTCCCAAAAACGAAAAGGAATGCAAAGCAGCAGATATCCACAATATCTGCTGCGATGCAGCCTTCTTAAATATGCGGGGGACACAGAGGGACGTTTTTTAATGGTAAGTGCACGATAGTGCACTATCATTATTTGTTAAATATGCCCCTATAACTTGAGGAGAGGGGAATGGGGAGAGGGGAATGGGGAGAGGGGGGCAAGGTAGGACGCAAATCAGTGCAAGATGATCCTGTGCCAAGAAGGATGTGTGCAGCAAACATGGACAGAGCCACTCATTGAGGAAAAAAGAGAAGACACAGGTGAGCTGGTGACATAAGCAATGAAGGAGGACACGAGGGAAGGGAGTTTACAATCTAGAGGGGAAGGGCGGACAAACAGGGATGACACAGAGGGGGTGATGCAGTTTGAAGGGGGCAGTGGGGGTGGGTTAGGAGTAGGTCTGGTAGACTTTGTTGAAGAAATGGGTTTTGAGAGCCCATTTAAAGCCTTGGAGAGAAGTGGAGAGTCTATGTGGGAAAAGGAACACGTTCCACAGGTGGGGAGCAGCACAGGTGAAGTCTTTAAATCAGGAAGGAGAGGAGGTAATGAGTGAGGAGGGAGGCGGTGGTCACTGACAGAATGGAGGGGGAGTATGGAGGTAGAGGATTTGGAGATATGGGGAGAGAGGATTGGATGAGGGCTTTGCAGGTGAGGGTAATGAGTTTGAAGTGTACTCTGTAGGGGAAAGGGAGCCAGTGTAGTGACTGGCAGAGAGGTATGAGGTCTGATGAGGTCACAATGGATGAAATCACAGATATATCCATGACTGGTGACCTCACATATTTAATCACAAAGGGTTATATCATAATGGATGACAACATACATGGCAACACAATGGGTGACATCAAGGTGGGTGACATGAAAATGTATGATATTACTGATGACATTAAAATAGGTGAGTGAACTCACAGATTACATCACAGTGGCTGACATAACGGTCATCATGATGGTTGATATCACTGATGACATCTCAGTGGGTAACATTACAGAAATAATCACAATTCGATGTATCATAAAATATGGTTGACATTACAATGGGTAATCACTAATGACATCATAATTGGTGACATCCCAGTGGTTGACATGACAAATGCCATGATAATGTGTGAAATCACAATAGATACCATCACTGATGATATCAAAATAGGTGAGTGGCATTAGAGATGAAATCACAATGTTTGAAATTACAATGGAAAATATCACAGATTACATCACAATAGATGGCATCCCAATGGATGACATCACAACAGATGATATCACTGACATATTAATGGGTGACATCATTGATAAAGTCACAATGGGGAACATCACATATGAACTCACAGTGGTTGAAATCATGTGTGACATCACAAGACATCACAATAGAAGACATCACTGACAGATGACAATGTGTGACATAAATGATGACATCACAATGTGTAGCACATTATACTATGATATACGTGTGATATTTCAATGGGTGACATCAAAGAATATATCACAATGGGTAAATCACATATAACATCACAATGAATGACATCACAACACAATGGGTGACAATACTGATAACTGATGACATAACAATAGGTGACATGAAAAGAGATGGCACCACACAATACAATAGGTAAGTGACATCAGAATAGGTGACATCACTGGTGACATCTTATATGACAAAGCAAAGGGTGACATCCCAATAGATGACATTCACAATTGATGACAATGCAATATGTGATATCATATATGACATCACAATAGATGACATCACTGATAATATTGCAATGAGTGAGTGGCATGACCGGTGACATCTCAATTTGGGAAATTACAATGTGTAACATCACAGATGACATCACAATGGTTGAAATCACAGTGCCTAACCTCACAACGGGTGTTATGGCAATGGCTGACATCACAGATGACAACACAGTGGTTATATCACAGATATAATCACAATGGATTACATTATTGATAATATCACAATGGATATAAGCTATAACATCACAATGAGTGACTGTAGATTAGATGATATAACGGATGACATCACAGTGAGTACCACCACATATATAATCACAATGGGTTATATCAGAATGGATAGCAATTGATAGCAACACAGAAAACATCACAATGGGTGACATATTAATGGGTGAAATCACTGATGACATGAAAATAGGGAGTGACATCATAGATTACATCACAAGTAATGACATCACAATGCTTAACCTCAGAGATGACATAACAGTGTGATTAACATCACCATGAATGACCTCCCAAATGGGTGACTTGACAATAGCTGATATCGCTGATGACCTAAAAGTGGGTGACATCACATATACCAGGCCTGTCCAACCTGCGGCCCTCCAGATGTTGTGAAACTACAAGTCCCAGCATGCCCTTCCAGCTATCAACAGGTTGTCTACTGGCAAAGCATGCTGGGGCTTGTAGTTTCACAACACCTGGAGGGCCGCAGGTTGGACAGGCCTGACATATACTCTCTCTCTCTCTCTCTCTGTCTGTCTGTCTGTCTGTGTGTGTATGTTAGGGAATTTAGACTGTAAGCCCCAATGGGGCAGGGACTGATGTGAGTGAGTTCTCTGTACAGTGCTGCGGAATCAGTGTCGCTATATAAATAAATGGTGATGATGATGATATATAATCATAATGGGTTACATCATAATGAGTGACATCACTGATGACATCACAATGAATGGCATCAGAAATAACATCACAATGAGTAACTTCACATTAGATGATATCACAATGGGTGAGATAACAGTTAACTTCACAATAGATGATATCACAATGTGTAACTACATATTACAGATTACATCGCCACAAACTGACATCATAAAAAAATCACAATGGTTTACATCATATTGTGTGATATCACAATGGGTGATAACACATATGACATCCCAATTCATGACAAAATAATAGATAACGTGACAATGGGGGATATCACAGATGACATCACAATTGCTAACTGATTATATGACAACAAAGGTCACATTACAAGACATTGCTTCACAATGGGTGACAACTCAATGTTTGACATCAGAATGGATTACATCACAGATAACATCCCAATGGGTGGCATTACAATATCTGACATTACTGATGACATCACAATGGGTGAGTGACATTACAGATTACATCATATAATGACATCACAGATAACAATGGGTGACATAGCTGACATCACAATGGGTGACATCTTAAAGGTTAACATCACAGTGGCTATCATTACTGATGAGCTTACAGTGAGTAAAATCATATAAAATAACATATGACATCACGTATGACATCTAACTACATCACCTGTGACATCATACATATAATGACAAAATCTATTTATTTATTTATTTTTAAATCTATAAATGATTTAATTATGATCTCCAATAATCGCATATCTTCATTAGTATACATTGATAAAGTTATCCTATTTGTTATACACACATAATTTTCACTCTATACATTGTTTCCATCTACACAATTTTTTCTTGATGTTTCACTCACTAAATATCATTCTAGGAAATTATTCATTGCTGCTTCCATCCTTCCATCCAGTTACATTATTGATTTGTATCCCTTACATGGTGGAGGTTATGTCACACTTTTACACAGAGAATGTCACCGACTGGTATTAGCGCTACTAACCTGAGAGGCGCGGAGTCTAACACACCATCGGTGTTCACCAGGGACCCCCTCAAGGAGGTTTGGGCTTGGCTGCGTGCGATGTGCAGGTCGCGGTTCTCCCAGGAAGTCACCAGTGCAGCGAATAGGGTAGTCAGACAGGCCGAGTCGAAACCAAGGAAGCGAGGTACCACGGAGAGTAGACAAGAGTAGTCAGGGACGGTCCAAAGGTCAATACCAGTGCGGGCAGCAAAGTACAAAGGAAATCCGGAAGAGAGGTCAAACAAGCCAAGGAGTCTATACACAGGAGTTCAGGAACAGGAATGCAAACTAAATGCTGGAGCAGGGTAGAACCAATACTCTGGCACTAGACATGTGTCAGAGGCTGCTTTAAGTACTCTAAGGTGCCTCCTGATTGGGTTAGGGAGATTTAGCCGGTTTAGACATGCTGGCTGCAGACAGGTGAGTAGAGAAAGAGTTCTGCTGCTAGGCAACAGGACGTGGATTGCGGAGAGGTGTCTGTCTGCGGCGCCTGTGGAGAGCGCGGAGACGGCACCTGACAGGTTATATGTACAAAATCTTGTATGAGATCAGTATTTAAACCAATTTCCATATTAACCATTAGAGTGTAGCACAGTGGCTAAGTGGTTAGCACTTCTGCCTTACAGCACTGGGGTCATGAGTTCAATTACTGAACATGGCCTTTTCTGTGTAGAGTTTGTATGTTCTCCCCGTGTTTGCGTGGGTTTCCTCCGGGTGCTCTGGTTTCCTCCCACATTCAAAAACATGCTGGTAGGTTAATTGACTGCTATCAAATTGACCCTATTCTCTGTGTGTTTGTGTGTATGTTAGGGAATTTAGATTGTAAGCTCCTATGGGGCAGGGACTGATGTGAGTGACCTCTCTGTACAGCGCTGTGGAATTAGTAGCGCTTTATATATAGCTGATGATGTGTAAACATTAACGTTGTTTTTATCTCAATTATCTTTGCATGATCTATATGTGGCAAAATGTATTGTACTAGATTTTTTTTTCTTCACTTCGAAATGAACTACAGGCAAACTACAAACTTGCTTTTACATACTGTATCTTGCGTGAAATATTTCTGCGTATGCACCAGAACGGGACTAACGCCAGTGAATGCAATTACATGCAATTAATGTCCGCATGCAACTGACTCTTCCAACTGACAACAACTTGAAGGGCGGAGGGAGTTAGGAATGAGCGGACTAACGTTGACAATGTACAGTAATGGCATGCCGAGGTTGAGCACACTCACATATGGCCAATTCAATTTCAAGGCATCTCTTAGGTATGTGATTTTTAGCAATATCACTTGCACCAGCTACAGCGCAGGTGTAAGGTCCGACTGATAGTGATGACTACACTTGTGTGCCAGATCATGTGTTTGCCAATAAGCTAAACTATAAAAATCTATTTTATGCACAGTACCAATTAAGAACATCCCTATGTATTTAATGTAAATAAAACACATTTTTTATTAATGATAATAGTATTAAGACATAAGAGTTGTAAATTAATTGTATAAAATATATATATTTTTTTGCATTCATTCTGTTGGGACTATATATTGTACATTGCGTTTCCTGTACTGCGTTCTGCCTCTACATGCGGCAAGTAACATATAGACAGAGTGTTCTTACACCCAGATTCAAATGGAAATCTTTCTTGAGATCCGCTTGTACTTGAATACAGGAGTAGCTGCGTGCAAGTTGTCTGCCATTTTTTTTAAACGCAGTTTGTATTCACATTGCTGTCAATTAATGTCTAGATGAAAGGTTATGCTGATTTATCAATTATACAATAAAGAAGAACAAAACAATTATTCAATGAACAAGAAGGAATATATTATATATTATTCATCTATGTAAACCTCAGCTTGTCTGCTCATCACTATCACTGCATGATAAAGGGACACAATCCTAAATCTTGTCTCAGACATGCTGTATCTTCAAGGCTTTGGAGTCAATCTTATATTAACTCACTATTTGTGATTACAGCAAGTTAGCTTTTCTTCTACTCTACATCGGTGGAACGGATTTATGTCTTATACACTGTGGAAAGATACTAACATTGTAACTTTCTGGAAACGTTTTATATTAGTACGGTATTTCTTGCTGACTGGAATGGACTAATCATTTGCCTGGAATAATTTCATTAATTAGATAAGACACTGATATCTTTTTGGAGATCCATTTTTGATTCTTACTTATATTTAACAGTCTAGAACAAGTCAAACATTACTGTGAAATAGAGAGAAAGAGAGAGCAAAAGAGAAGCAGAGACAGATAGAAAGAAAAAGAGGGGGAGAGAAATAAATTGAGGGAGAGAGGGAAAGACAGAGAAAGATGAACACAGAGAAAAAGAGTAGTGAAGAGTGAGAGACAGGGAGATAGAGGAAAAAGTGAGAGTAAAAAATAAATAGTGAGAAAGAAATAGAGAGAGAGAGAGAGAGAGAGAGAGAGAGAGAGAGACAGAAGGATAGAAATAGAGAGAGAGAAGGAGAAAGAGAGAGAAGGAGACAGACAGAGAGAGAAGGAGAGAGGGAGAGAAGGAGAGAGGGGGGTATATAGAATGGGAGAAAGAGAGAGCAAAAAATAAAGAAAGTAAGAAAAAGAGGAGAGAGAAGGAAAGAGAGAGCTAGAAAGAAAGAGTGGGATAGAGGGAAAGAGAAAGTGGTAAATAACGGATTGGGATAGGGGGAGAGGTGAGAGAGAGAGAGAGAGAGAGAGAGAGAGAGAAAGAGGGGGGGAAAGAGAGACACAAGGGAAAAAGACAGAGGGAAGATGGAATAAAAAAAAACACGAGTGCAAGGGAGAAAGAGGGAAAGAATAAAAGACTGGAAAAAAGAAGGAAAGATGAAAAGATAGAGAGGGAAAGAGAGTGAGAAAGGGAAAAAGAGAGGGGAAAGAGACAGCAAGAGAGAGAGGGATAGAGTGCAAGGGAGAAAGAGAAAGGGAGAGAAAGAAATAGCGAGAGAGCTAAAAAAAACAAGACCTGGCCCTTCGCCCCAATTATCACTTCTTTCCCCTGGAATCATCTCCCCTTCCCTGGTATACTACCACCCTCTCTTCTCTCCCTGGTATACTACCACCCTCTCTTCTCTCCCTGGTATACTACCACCCTCTCTTCTCTCCCTGGTATACTACCACCCTCTCTTCTCTCCCTGGTATACTACCACCCTCTCTTCTCTCCCTGGTATACTACCACCCTTTCTTATCTCCCTGGTATACTACCACCCTCTCTTCTCTCCCTGGTATACTACCACCCTTTCTTCTCTCCCTGGTATACTACCACCCTCTCTTCTCTCCCTGGTATACTACCACCCTCTCTTCTCTCCCTGGTATACTACCACCCTCTCTTCTCTCCCTGGTATACTACCACCCTTTCTTATCTCCCTGGTATACTACCACCCTCTCTTTTCTCCCTGGTATACTACCACCCTCTCTTCTCTCCCTGGTATACTACCACCCTCTCTTCTCTCCCTGGTATACTACCACCCTCTCTTCTCTCCCTGGTATACTACCACCCTCTCTTCTCTCCCTGGTATACTACCACCCTCTCTTCTCTCCCTGGTATACTACCACCCTTTCTTATCTCCCTGGTATACTTCCACCCTCTCTTCTCTCCCTGGTATACTACCACCCTCTCTTCTCTCCCTGGTATACTACCACCCTCTCTTCTCTCCCTGGTATACTACCACCCTTTCTTATCTCCCTGGTATACTACCACCCTCTCTTCTCTCCCTGGTATACTACCACCCTCTCTTCTCTCCCTGGTATACTACCACCCTCTCTTCTCTCCCTGGTATACTACCACCCTCTCTTCTCTCCCTGGTATACTACCACCCTCTCTTCTCTCCCTGGTATACTACCACCCTCTCTTCTCTCCCTGGTATACTACCACCCTCTCTTCTCTCCCTGGTATACTACCACCCTCTCTTCTCTCCCTGGTATACTACCACCCTCTCTTCTCTCCCTGGCTTGTTTACTTATTCATTTGCTGATATAGGACTCGAAGAAACTGCTTGACGTATAATATCCCAACTAGCCATTTAAAACTCTTAAACTGTGTAAGTTTTATCCATCCATCTATTTACATCAACTCTCAATATACAGACAAAATTTAATTGACTAAAATAAGCATTGACAAAACCATATTCAAACATACAGTTTTTGTTTTTTTGCTTGTTTCTATTTTGGAATCCAAGCGAAATTTGCTGCTATTCACACCTTTGGAGCTGGAATTCATCCAGATCATGAACAAACAGGATTTCTTGTGCTTTATTCAACCCCATGATTTCCAACTGTCCAAATTTAGTGTGTTTTATCTTGTGGATATAACTTATTTTGTAGACAAAATAAGATTTTAGATTACCCAATACATTGTTAAAATAAAGCGCTATCTTTTCTGTAGTATATTTATTAACTGAAATCATTGCATGGCTGCAAAATTTACTTTCTATGACAAAACTTTCTTTGCAATTTGTTATGACTTTAACGTGACAAAACTGCTTTTATGACTACAAAATAAATTTAGCAAATACAAACGTTACCATATTTTCATTTGTGTATCACATTTGCGTTATGGAATATATTGTGTCATAAAATTATAAAATGTAATCGATTTTGTAGATACAATATATTTTTACAAATGGCACCTTATACAGTATGAACTAGCTTAATTTAGTACTTTGAAATAAAAAATATTTATCTATACGTATATATATATATATATATATATATATATATATATATATATATATATAAAATATATATATTTCTTTCATAACTGGAGGATGGGGGACTGAGGCGGACACCCCACTATAAACTGCATACAACAGCAACATTTAAGTGGCATTCTGTTGTAATATTACATGAACCAGTTAATCTAGTGGCTTCTTTTAATGATATAGTTCACTACGTACTCTTCTTATTTATTATTATTTATTTATATAACGCCAGCATTTTCCACTATAAAAATAAGTTTTAATAGAAATAATAGGAGTATATGATGAACTAATCAAACCCACTCACTTAACAGTAATATATATATATATATATATATATATATATAATTATATATATATATATATATATATATATATATATATATATATATATATATATATATATATACACACACACACATATATATATTTATTTATTTATACAGGTTCATCTATTTATTTTACCAGAATGCAGTTTAAATTAGTGTCTTTAAACATTTAGGTAAGACTTCCATCTAGTGGATAAAACTAAAACAACATACTGTGGTTTTCGTTCTGTAGCTGTCATTTCAGCCTATAGTTGTACCTCTTCTGCTTCAAGTATCATACATACTTGTATACATACAAAATGAACCAGCACATCCTTGGTTGATGGAATGATACCAATGTGACCAGACAAACTAAGAGCAATTAGTACAGATGTTAGTGTATATACTAATACAGTAAAATGTATTTATATACCTGCATTGATGCACACATGCCTGCTGTCTTTATGAATCCATTAAAACACTTATATATAACATTTTCATTTCAGATCCACTAACCTCATGAGCTGACATTCTCTTACTTCTCTCATTATAATGGAGACAACTCCTCTAGCTTAAGTATTTTGTTATTCTGTAATGAGCACCTAATACTGGATGATACGAGTTGATCTCATTTGAAAACTTGTTGCCAACTTTTGGATGCACTCTAGACCTAGGATATTTCACTCCCATATGACCTGACTACTGGATATGATCATAACATACTTTTGATGAATTTTAAATATGCTTTTCAATAAATCATTATCCATACAGCCAGATGAGGGCTGTCAATGTGGGCAAGGGGGAAGATCATCATCATCATCATCTATTTATATAACGCCACTAATTCCGCAGCGCTGCACAGAGAACTCATTCACATTAGTCCCTGCCCCACTGGAGGTTGCAATCTAAATCCCCTAACATACACACACCAAGAAAGACTAAAGGCAATTTAGTAGCAGCCAATTAACCTACCAGTATGTTTTTGGAGTGTGGGAGGAAACCAGAGCACCCGGAGGAAACCCACGCAAACACGTGGAGAACTTACAACCTCCACACAGATAAGGCCATGGTTGGGAATCGAACTCATGACCCCAGTGCTGTGAGGCAGAAGTGCTAACCACTAAGCCACCGTGCTGCCCATGTAGATGTTGCTGGATTGCTCTAGGGGGTTATATTTACTAAACTGAAAAAGTGGAGATGTTGCCAATAGCAACCAATCAGATTCTGTCATTTATTTTGTACATTCTACAAAATGACAGCTAGAATCTGATTGGTTGCTATAGGCAACATCTCCACTTTTTCAAACCTGCAGTTTAACAAATATGCCCCTAGGAGTTTCTGACAGTGCTACACATAACCATCTCTATTGCACTGTCTGAAAATAGACATAATTATAACCTTACTGCAGGAGGATACAGGAGCAAGCACTTTACCTGCTTTCCTTGTAGCAATATCTTATTATTATAAACATACAGAAGGTGATGTCAGAACATGGACCACTTACTTCTGTATGTTCCCTAGTGAGCCCAGCGATGGCAATTGTGGTTAACCTGAGAAGGGTTATAGATAGGGGTGAGGAGGGTGCCAGCAGACTGGTATAGAGTGGGGAAGTCCGGTGGTCACACCCTGCACAGTCCAGCCCAACAATTGTCCGCACTGAGCCTGAGTCTCCTCTCGGCGCCCCCCTGGACAGTTATGTAAATTGACATCTTGTCATCTTTTGTAGTCTGTCTTTTTAGACACAAAATTGCAGTGTCCTTTACTAAGCTTAAATATAGAAATGTGATGTGCATAGGAAAACGGTTTCCTCCACAATCATATATTTATTTAAAATATCAGAATTTTTTTAAAAAAATATCCTTTAACAACTGTTACACACAGAAAGGTTTACATACGAAGCTGCAAAATGCAGGCTGGTAGAGAAAATTACATTTGTAATGTAATGCAAATTGTTTTGATCAATGCGCCCATTTTTTTTATTAAAGAGGTTTAGGGCTAGATTTACTAAGCTGAGGGTTTGAAAAAGTGGGGATGTTGCCTATAGCAACCAATCAGATTCTAGCTGTCATTTTGTAGAAAGTACTACATAAATGAAAACTAGAATATGATTGGTTGCTATAGGCAACATGCCCACTTTTTCAAACCCGCAGCTTAGTAAATCTAGCCCTTAGTGCGTCAAGATGGCAGTGTCTTTGGGTTTGCAAAAGTTTGCATCTTTTGATGAAAGGATTTGGATGAAACTGGGCAGATTTGGCATTTCTTGCTGGATGCAGGGGATACACACTCGTGCGACTGTATTAAAAAAAAAAATAGATGTCATGTTGTTGGATGAGATATTTAAATGAACTTCAAGGGGTGGAAAATGCACATATAGGGTCTGATTCAAATCAGAACGCAACTTGTCTGTAAGTTTTGTTTTTAAAAAGAGCACGGAACTTGTGCGTACATATACCAGTATTCAAATGCAGATGTTTCTGTAATTATTGTGTGACCTTTATGGCAAAAATGAAGACATTTATATCTCTATTTATGTCTGCACCAGTATTTAGTAAATATTTGTCACTATACATAGCAACTTTTTTAACTTTGGACATTTCACACAGACTGAGAGACAACCACAAACATGCGGGGGGGAATGGTAGTGGTTACGATGGAGTCCTTGGACCGCAGCCCTCTGGATCACACAGCATTGACCTGCCTCGATCAACAACTGGTGCAGAGTGTGGGACGGATAGACACTGGCCTGAGTCCCCAAGCCACACAACAATCCCCTTCAGGTAAATATCATAATACATGCAATAACTATTCAAATTAGTTATATTGTCACGGGCACTAGGAGTCTTTACCCAGGGATCACCAGGTGGTAGGCTTACCAGAGCAATGTAGATGGTAATAGGGTACTCTGGTAGCTGGGTGATCACGGAACAGGAAACAGCAGATGATGAGATGCTCAGGAGAGTCTATGACTAGCAGCACTGGTAATATGGAGGTAATAGTACACGAGGAACTGTAGGACAAGGACACGTGGGGGTAGTCAGTGGTCTGCGATAGCAAGTTGTACCACTGCTATAGTGAGGAGGAATGTCCAACAGAAACGAGGAGGTGATGAGAGTCAGCGGTCTGCGGATAGCAAGTGGTACCGCTGTCTGAGTGAAGGAATGGAATCCAAGTGGAGGTATCCGGAGAGTCAGTGGTCTGCGATAGCAAGTTGTACCACTGCTATGTGAGAGGATACTGGAACAGGTGATACTGGAAGCAGGGATCAGTGGTCTGCTACTAGCACGTTGTACCACTGAATATATATGTGAGGAGGTGCACGGGAAGAGACTGCAACACAGGATATACACAGGCACCTTATACACGATCCACAGTAACATGCACAATATATATATAAATGACTGAACAGGTCTGCAAATATAGAAAGTCTCTTGAAGTAGTCCAGCACAAGTTAACACAGTCAATGATGGCAATAGACTCAGCGGATAGCAGACTCCAGAGGAGAACCAACACAGTCCAGCAAGATATGCAATACACCAGCACAGTCAATGAGAAGTATGCATACCGTGGTTCAGAAGCAGGCAGTCAGATAGGAGTGCAACGATACCTGAGCGGCAGGAGGCCGGCTGGATGAAAAGTCCCAGGATAGATGAGGCAGCGGTCTAGTAGGTGCAGCGCACAGATAAGAGACCAACAGGGACACGAATCCACAGGAATCAGTAACACGTGGAACTGGACTCAAGGAGGACCCAGGAGAGTGAAGATGATCCAGCAGAGGAGTAGTTGATGAGATATAAATCCAATGCTGACAGGAGTGTAGAGCAGCGGGACACGTGAAGGCGTGGAGAGCGGGTCAGCGGTAGATGGGTGATAGCGCGGTCAGCAGCAGCAGGACTCTACGGTACACGGAGGTAACCAGTAGCAACCAATAGGTGTCAGTAGCGATGGAACACGGGAGAGCAGAGTAGACCAGGAGCTGTTGATCACGGAGAGTAGCGAATGGCAATGAGAGCAGCAGTCTCGAGGAAACACAGGAGAGCTGAGAAGAGACTGCAGTGCACAGGGGCAGCGGATAGGAATCAGCTAACTTGTCACGATGATGAACACAGGCGAGTTGTAGGCTGGAGGCTGTAGTGCACGGAAGCAGCGGATAGACATCAGCTAACAGTCACGATGATGAACACAGGCGAGTTGTAGGCTGGAGGCTGTAGTGCACGGAAGCAGCGGATAGACATCAGCTAACAGTCACGATAATGAACACAGGCGAGTTGTAGGCTGGAGGCTGTAGTGCACGGAGGCAGCGGATAGGAATCAGCTCACGGACTTGATGAGGAACAGGTGAGTGGATGTAAAGTAAAGGTTGGAGTGCACAGAGGCAGCGGGTAGGAACCAGCAAACAGTCACAGTGAAATATAATAGCGTGATGTGGATTAGAGGACTGTAGTGCACGGAGGCAGCGGATAGGAATCAGCAAACAGTCACAATGATATGTAATAGCGTTGAAGTGGTTTGGAAGACTGTAGTGCACGGAGGCAGCGGATAGGAATCAGCAAACAGTCACGATGATACAGATGATGGTAGAAGTGGTATGGGAACCACAGTAGTAGAAGTGGTTTGGAAACCACAGAGGTAGAAGTGGTTTGGAAACCACAGGAATCAGCAGCGCTGAAAACACGAGGAATACAGGAACACCTTCAGAGACTCATAGGGAATGAGACTCCAAGATCAGGCAACGTGGTGTTGACCACAGGTGCTTAATATAGGGAGTGTTGCCTGATCTGCCAATTGAGTTAAAGGGACATACACTGAAGTATAGGAAAGGGCTGCGCATGCGCAGACCCTCAGGATGGAGGACGGCCACGGTTCCTAAATGTCCGGGAAGAGGCACTCACAGTACGGTGAGTGACAGTACCCCCCCTTTTAAAGGTGGGCACAGAACGCCTGGAACCGGGCTTGTCCGGATTTTTGGAGTAGAACTTCTTCAAAAGAGCAGGAGCATTAAGATCTTCAGCTTTGATCCAAGAGCGCTCCTCAGGACCAAAGCCCTTCCAATGAACGAGGAAACGGAGGACTCCTCGCGAAATTTTTGCGTCTAGTACCTCAGTAATCTCAAAATCCTCCTCCTGATGAACTTGAACTGGCTGCGGAGCTGAGGGAGGATTTGAGAAACGGTTGATAATTAGAGGTTTGAGTAAGGACACATGGAAGGCATTAGAAATCCGAAGATTCTTAGGAAGAAGAAGTTTCACACATACTGGATTGATTACTTGAATGATCCTATATGGACCAATAAAACGAGGGGCGAATTTCATAGATGGAACCTTCAAACGAATGTTTTTAGTAGATAACCAGACACGATCTCCAATTTTTAGTGGTGGAATAGCCCGCCTCTTCTTATCTGCGAAAGATTTATATTTGATAGATGTCTTCTTTAAACAGGTTTTGACCTGAGACCAGATATTTTTAAAGGTCTGACAAGCAGTCTCCACCGCAGGAACTTGGGTGGGCGGGAGGGCAGGAAATTCCGGAAAAGACGGATGGTGACCATAGACCACAAAAAATGGAGTTTTGGATGATGACTCATGGTACATGTTGTTATGGGCGAATTCAGCCCAAGGAAGCAACTCTACCCAGTTGTCTTGATTGGCTGAAGAGAACATCCTTATAAAAGTCTCAAGATCTTGATTGACACGTTCAGTTTGTCCGTTAGATTGCGGATGGTAAGAAGATGAGAGTGCTAATCGTATGCCCAAGGTTTTACAAAGGGCTCGCCAGAATCTGGAAACGAATTGTACTCCTCTATCCGACACGATCTCAGAAGGACATCCATGGATACGGAAGATCTCTTTAATGAAATGTTCAGCCAGAGTAGACGAGGAAGGCAAACCAGATAGAGGAATGAAATGAGCCATCTTCGAAAATCTGTCCACCACGACCCAAATAGTGTTATGATTCTTACTAGGTGGTAAGTCAGTAACGAAATCCATACTAATATGGGTCCACGGTTTGGACGGAACGGGTAGTGGTCGCAGCAACCCTGCTGGAGTTCTGCGGGAGGATTCGAACTGGGAACATAGCTCACAGGAAGCAATGAACTCTTTGACGTCTCTCCTCATTGAGGGCCACCAGTAACTTCGAGAGAGGATCTCAAAGGTCTTGTGTTCACCGGCGTGTCCAGAAAAACGAGAGGCATGGAACCACGAAAGGATTTTCCTCCTTAGAGTAGAAGGCACGAGGGTCTTCCCAAATGGTAGCGTTTTGGTGGATGAAGCAGCCAGTGAGATACATTTGGGGTCTAGAATGGTATGGTTGGAAACCTCTTCTATATCAGAGGACGTAACAAAAGCTCTAGATAAAGCGTCAGCTTTTTTGTTCTTGGCAGCTGGTTTGAAGGTTATTATTAATTCAAAACGGGAAAAGAAAAGAGACCATCTTGCTTGACGAGGGTTCAAGCATTGGGCAGACTGGAGATATGACAAGTTCTTATGATCCGTGAAGATCGTCACCGGATGGCGAGCTCCCTCCAATAAGTATCTCCATTCCTCTAATGCAGCTTTGATAGCTAGTAACTCCTTGTCCCCGATAGTATAATTCTTCTCTGCGGGCAGGAGGCCCCGAGAATAGAAGGCACAAGGATGGAATTTTTGCTGTTCCGAGCGTTGAGAGAGAATAGCTCCTAAGCCCACATTAGAGGCATCTACTTCCAGGAAGAAGGGGAGTGTCACATCAGGCTGTCGAAGGATTGGAGCCGAAGAGAAGGACTCTTTTAGTGTTTGAAAGGCTTGAAGAGCCTCAAGTGACCATTGCTTAGGATTAGCCCCCTTCCTAGTCAGGGCCACAATAGGAGATGCAATGGAAGAAAAGTCTTGAATGAAGCGTCTATAGTAATTGGCAAAACCTAAAAAACGCTGGATAGCACGAAGAGTAGTTGGCTGGGGCCAATGTAGTACAGCATTCACCTTGTCTGGATCCATCTTCAGGCCAACTCCGGAAACTATATACCCCAAGAATGGAATCTGGGGTAATTCGAATGAACATTTTTCTAATTTACAAAACAATGAATTTTTCCGTAGCCTGGAAAGGACTTCTGCCACATGTTGGTGGTGAGAAGGCAGGTCCTGTGAAAAGATCAATATGTCGTCCAGGTAGACGACGACACATACATATAATAAGTCCCGGAAGATCTCATTGATGAAACCTTGAAAAACAGCGGGGGCATTACACAGCCCGAAAGGCATTACCAGATATTCGTAATGCCCATCTCTGGTGTTAAACGCTGTCTTCCATTCGTCACCGGAACGGATTCTGATTAAATTGTAGGCACCACGAAGATCCAACTTAGTAAAGATACGGGCTCCCTTGATGCGATCGAATAGCTCAGTGATCAGCGGAATGGGATACCGATTCTTGATAGTAATGGCATTGAGTCCACGAAAATCTATGCAAGGGCGTAAAGATCCATCCTTCTTTTTAACGAAGAAGAACCCAGCTCCAGCGGGAGAGGTGGAAGGTCGAATAAACCCACGCTGGAGGTTCTCCTGTATATACTCAGATGTAGCTTGAGTTTCAGGTAACGAGAGTGGATAGACCCGGCCCCTGGGGGGAGTCTTGCCAGGTAGAAGATCGATCGGACAATCCCAAGAACGATGAGGAGGAAGACGTTCAGACTGAGCTTTATCAAAAACATCAGTAAATGAAGCATATTGAGGCGGGAGTCCCGGTGAGGTAGATGAGATGGAAGATTGCTGTACTTTGAGAGGAATGACTTGGGAAAGGCAACGATGGTGACATTCAGACCCCCAAGACGTGACTTGAGGGGTGCGCCAGTCAATCTGGGGAGAGTGACACTGAAGCCATGGAAGGCCTAAGACAATTGGACTAGTCGTAACAGGGAGGATTAAAAACGATATTTCTTCATGATGCAGGGCACCAATCAGAAGGGTTACTGGAGACGTACTCTGAGTGATGAGACCGTTGATGAGACGTGATCCATCTATAGCCGTCACAGTAATGGGTGTTTTTAAGGTAATCACTGGTAGGGACCATTGATTTACTAATGATTTGGAAATAAAATTTCCTGCTGCTCCGGAATCAATCAATGTGTCACGGGCACTAGGAGTCTTTACCCAGGGATCACCAGGTGATAGGCTTACCAGAGCAGTATAGGTGGTAATATGGTACTCTGGTAGCAGGGTGATCACGGAACAGGAAATAGCAGATGATGAGATGCTCAGGAAAGTCTATGACTAGCAGCACTGGCAATATGGAGGTAGTAATACACGAGGAACTGTATGGACAAAGGACACGTGAAGGTAGTCAGTGGTCTGCGGTAGCAAGTTGTACCAGTGCTATAGTGAGGAGGAATGTCCAACAGAAACGAGGAGGTGATGAGAGTCAGCGGTCTGCGGATAGCAAGTTGTACCGCTGTCTGAGTGAAGGAATGGAATCCAAGTGGAGGTATCCGGGAAGTCAGTGGTCTGCGTTAGCAAGTTGTACCACTGCTATGTGAGAGGATACTGGAACAGGTGAAACTGTAAACAGGGGTCAGTGGTCTGCCACTAGCAAGTTGTACCACTGAATATATATGTGAGGAGGTGCACGGGGAGAGACTGCAACACAATATATACACGGGCACCTTGACTTTGAACCACAGTGATATGCACAATATAAATGTATAGATGACTGAACAATACTGCCAATATAGGAAGTCTCTTGAAGTAGTCCAGCATAAGATAACACAGTCAATGATGGCAATAGACTCAGCGGATAGCACACTCCAGAGGAGAACCAACACAGTCCAGCAAGGTATGCAATACACAGCACAGTCAATGAGAAGTATGCATACCGTGGTTCAGGAGGCAGTCAGACAGGAGTGCAGAGATACCTGAACGGCAGGAGGCCGGCAGGATGCGAAGTCCCTGGATGGGTGAAGCGGTGGTCTAGTAGGTGCAGCGCACGGGTAGGTAGACCAGCAGGGAACACAGGAAAGCGTGGAGAGCGGATCAGCAGTAGATGGATGAGTAGTGCTGAGGAGTAGCAGCAGCGGGTCTCTGCGGGAACACGGAGGTAGCCAATAGCAACCAGCAGGTGCAGTAACGATGGGACACGGGAGAGCAGAGTTGAACAGGCACTGTTGATCACGGAGAATAGCGGGTAGCAATAGTGGAGGCAGACTCAAGGAAACACGGGAGCGTTGACAAGGACTGAAGACTGAAGCGCACAGAGGCAGCGGATAGGAATCAGCCAAACAGTCACGATGATGAAACACAGACGAGTTGCAGGTTGAAGACTGTAGTGCACGGAGGCAGCGGATAGGAATCAGCTAGCAGTCACGATGATGAAACACAGACGAGTTGCAGGTTGAAGACTGTAGTGCACGGAGGCAGCGGATAGGAATCAGCTAAACAGTCACGATGAAACACAGACGGGTTGCAGGTTGAAGACTGTAGTGCACGGAGGCAGCGGATAGGAATCAGCTAAACAGTCACGATGAAACACAGACGGGTTGCAGGTTGAAGACTGTAGTGCACGGAGGCAGCGGATAGGAATCAGCTGGCAGTCACAATCATGAACAGGTGAGTGGATGTGAATGAAAGACTGTAGTGCACGGAGGCAGCGGATAGGCATCAGCTAACAGTCCCAATGATACATGGTAGAGTTGAAGTGGTTAGAAGACTGTAGTGCACGGAGGCAGCGGATAGGAATCAGCTCACAGTCACGATGATACAGTAGATGGTAGAAGTGGTATGGGAACCACAGTAGCAGAAGTGGTTTGGAAACCACAGAGGTAGAAGTGGTTTGGAAACCACAGGAATCAGCAGGGCTGAATAAACAAGGAAACACAGGAACACCTTCAGAGACTCATGGGGAATGAGACTCCAAGATCAGGCAATGTGGTGATGACCACAGGTGCTTAATATAGGGAGGTTGCCTGATCTGCCAATTAAGTTAAAGGAACATACACTGGAGGTATAGAAAGGGCTGCGCATGCGCAGTCCCTCAGGATGGAGGACGGCCACGGTTCCTAAATGTCCGGGAAGAAGCACTCACAGTCCGGTGAGTGACAGTACCCCCCCTTTTAAAGGTGGGCACAGAACGCCTGGAACCGGGCTTGTCCGGATTTTTGGAATAAAACTTCTTCAGAAGGGCAGGAGCATTAAGATCTTCAGCTTTGATCCATGAACGCTCTTCAGGACCAAAGCCCTTCCAATGAACGAGGAAACGGAGGACTCCTCGCGAAATTTTTGCATCCAATACCTCAGTAATCTCGAAATCCTCCTCCTGATGAACTTGAACTGGCTGCGGTGCTGAGGAAGGAGTCGAGAAACGGTTGATGATGAGAGGTTTGAGCAAGGACACATGGAAGGCATTGGAAATCCGAAGATTCTTAGGAAGAAGAAGTTTAACACATACTGGATTGATAACTTGAATGATCCTATATGGACCAATAAAACGAGGGGCGAATTTCATAGATGGAACCTTCAAACGAATATTTTTGGTAGATAACCAGACACGATCTCCAATTTTTAGTGGTGGAATAGCCCGCCTCTTCTTATCTGCGAAAGACTTATATTTGTTAGATGTCTTCTTTAAACAGGTTTTGACCTGAGACCAGATATTTTTGAAGGTCTGACAAGCAGTCTCCACAGCAGGAACTTGGGTGGGCGGGAGGGCAGGAAATTCCGGAAAAGACGGATGGTGACCGTAGACCACAAAGAATGGAGTTTTGGATGATGACTCATGGTACATGTTGTTATGGGCGAATTCAGCCCAAGGGAGCAATTCTACCCAGTTGTCTTGGTTGGCTGAAGAGAACATCCTAATAAAAGTCTCAAGATCTTGATTGACTCGTTCCGTTTGTCCGTTAGATTGCGGATGGTAAGACGATGAGAGTGCTAATCGTATGCCCAAGGTTTTACAAAGGGCCCGCCAGAATCTGGAAACGAATTGTACTCCTCTATCTGACACAATCTCAGACGGACATCCATGGATGCGGAAGATTTCTTTAATGAAATGTTCAGCCAGAGTAGACGAGGAAGGTAAACCGGACAGAGGGACGAAATGAGCCATCTTCGAAAATCTGTCTACCACTACCCAAATAGTATTGTGATTCTTACTTGGTGGCAAATCAGTAACGAAATCCATACTAATATGGGTCCAAGGCTTGGACGGAATGGGTAGTGGTCGCAGCAACCCTGCTGGAGTTCTGCGGGAGGATTTGAACTGAGAACATAAATCACAGGAAGCAATAAACTCTTTGACGTCTCTCCTCATTGAAGGCCACCAGTAACTACGAGAGAGAATCTCAAAGGTCTTATGTTCACCGGCGTGTCCAGAAAAACGAGAGGCATGGAACCACGAAAGGATTTTCCTCCTCAGAGTAGGAGGCACGAGGGTCTTCCCAAATGGTAGCATTTTGGTGGATGAAGCAGCCAGAGAAATACATTTGGGGTCTAGAATAGCATGGTTGGGAACCTCTTCTACATCAGAGGACGTCACAAAAGCTCGAGATAGAGCGTCAGCTTTCTTGTTCTTAGCAGCTGGTTTGAAGGTTATAATTAATTCAAAACGGGAAAAGAAAAGAGACCATCTTGCTTGACGAGGGTTCAAGCATTGAGCAGATTGCAAATATGACAAGTTCTTATGATCCGTGAAGATCGTCACCGGATGGCGAGCTCCCTCCAACAAGTATCTCCATTCCTCTAATGCAGCTTTGATGGCCAGCAACTCCTTGTCCCCGATAGTATAGTTTTTCTCTGCGGGCAGAAGACCCCGAGAGTAGAAGGCACAAGGATGTAATTTTTGTTGCTCCGAGCGTTGGGAGAGAATAGCTCCTAAGCCCACATTAGAGGCATCTACTTCTAGGAAGAAGGGGAGTGTCACATCAGGTTGTCGCAGAATGGGAGCAGACGAGAAGGACTCTTTGAGGATTTGAAAGGCTTGGAGAGCCTCAGATGACCATTGCTTAGTATTAGCCCCTTTCCGAGTTAAGGCCACAATGGGAGATGCAATGGATGAGAAGTCTTGAATGAAGCGTCTATAGTAATTGGCAAAACCTAAAAAACGCTGGATGGCACGAAGAGTAGTTGGCTGAGGCCAATGTAGTACAGCATTTACTTTGTCTGGATCCATCTTCAGGCCAACTCCGGAAACTATATACCCCAAGAATGGAATCTGGGGTAGCTCGAATGAACATTTTTCCAATTTACAGAACAACGAGTTTTTCCGTAGTCTGGAGAGGACCTCTGCCACATGTTGGTGATGAGAAGGCAGGTCCTGTGAGAAGATCAATATGTCGTCCAGGTAGACAACGACACATACATATAATAAGTCCCGAAAGATCTCATTGATGAAACCCTGGAAAACCGCGGGGGCATTACACAGCCCGAAGGGCATTACTAAATATTCGTAATGCCCATCTCTGGTGTTAAACGCGGTCTTCCATTCGTCACCGGAACGGATTCTAATTAAATTGTAGGCACCACGAAGATCCAACTTAGTAAATATCCGAGCTCCCTTGATGCGATCAAATAGCTCAGTGATCAGCGGAATGGGATACCGATTCTTGATAGTAATGGCGTTGAGTCCACGAAAATCTATACAAGGGCGTAATGATCCATCCTTCTTTTTGACGAAGAAGAACCCAGCTCCAGCGGGAGAGGTGGAAGGTCGAATGAACCCACGCTGGAGATTCTCCTGTATGTACTCAGATGTGGCTTGAGTTTCAGGTAACGAGAGAGGATAGACCCGACCCCTGGGAGGAGTCTTGCCAGGTAGAAGGTCGATCGGACAATCCCAAGAACGATGAGGAGGAAGACGTTCAGACTGAGCTTTATCAAACACATCGGCAAATGAAGCATACTGAGGAGGGAGTCCCGGGGAGGAAGATGAGATGGAAGATTGCTGTACTTTAAGAGGAATAACTTGAGAGAGACAACGATGGTGACATTCAGACCCCCAAGACGTAACTTGAGGGGTGCGCCAGTCAATCTGGGGAGAGTGACATTGAAGCCATGGAAGGCCTAAGACAATCGGACTTGTCGTAACAGGAAGAATTAAAAACGAAATTTCTTCATGGTGTAGTACACCAATCTGAAGGGTTACTGGAGACGTACTCTGGGTGATGAGACCATTGATGAGACGTGATCCATCTATAGCCGTCACAGTAATGGGTGTTTTTAAAGTGATCACTGGTAGGGACCATTGATTCACTAGTGATTTAGAAATGAAATTTCCTGCTGCTCCGGAATCAATCAATGCCTGTGACTCAAAGGATTTGGTAGCAAAGGAAATCGTAACATCGAAAGCGCAGACTTTAGATTTCATAGACAATGGAGAGGACTCCAGGGACCCTAACTTCACCTCTCCAGAACTAGTTAGGGCCTGGCATTTCCCGATTTCTTAGGGCAAGAACTGAGCATATGTGTGGAATCAGCACAATAGATACAGAGTCTATTCTTTACTCTTCGTTTCCTCTCTTCTAAAGATAATTTGGAACGTCCTATCTCCATGGGAATCACAGAAGGTGAAACTGGACGAAATTGAGGGTTTAAACGAAGAGGTGCTTTAGCAGAAGTTGTTTTCTCAGATTCTCTTTCACGAAATCTCATGTCTACACGATGGCAAAGAGAGATCAAATCTTCTAGTGACGAAGGAAGCTCTTGGGTAGTCAGTGCATCTTTAATTTTATCGGAGAGCCCCTGCCAGAAGGCGGCAACTAATGCTTCAGTGTTCCACTGAAGTTCAGAGGCTAAGATCCTAAATTGAATGACATACTGTCCTACTGTATGGGAGCCTTGTCGCAAACGAAGAATGCTGGAAGCAGCGGAGGTCACACGACCTGGTTCATCGAACACACTTCGGAACGTGGAAATGAATTTGGCACTATCTTGTAGAATTGGATCGTTTCTTTCCCACAGAGGGGAGGCCCAAGCCAGGGCTTGTCCAGAAAACAATGAGATAAGATAGGCCACTCTGGAACGATGGGTAGAAAAATTTTGAGGTTGGAGTTCAAAATGGACTGAACATTGGTTAAGGAAACCTCTACAAGTTTTGGGGTCCCCGTCATATTTTGACGGAGTAGGCAGGTGAAGCGAAGGAGCTGTAGACACCTGGGATGGCACTGGGGAAACGGAGGAAAGCACAGGAGCTTCAATACTAGCTGTAACAGTCTGTCCAGATGTTCCTTGGGAGGTTAACGATTGGTAACATTGAAGTAACAGCTGTTGGCGAGCATCCTGTTGCTCCACACGGCTGACCAGATGCTGCAGCATCTCTTTAGCAGTAGGTTCCGTATCTGGGTCTGTCATGGCCTGATCTTACTGTCACGGGCACTAGGAGTCTTTACCCAGGGATCACCAGGTGATAGGCTTACCAGAGCAGTATAGGTGGTAATATGGTACTCTGGTAGCAGGGTGATCACGGAACAGGAAATAGCAGATGATGAGATGCTCAGGAAAGTCTATGACTAGCAGCACTGGCAATATGGAGGTAGTAATACACGAGGAACTGTATGGACAAAGGACACGTGAAGGTAGTCAGTGGTCTGCGGTAGCAAGTTGTACCAGTGCTATAGTGAGGAGGAATGTCCAACAGAAACGAGGAGGTGATGAGAGTCAGCGGTCTGCGGATAGCAAGTTGTACCGCTGTCTGAGTGAAGGAATGGAATCCAAGTGGAGGTATCCGGGAAGTCAGTGGTCTGCGTTAGCAAGTTGTACCACTGCTATGTGAGAGGATACTGGAACAGGTGAAACTGTAAACAGGGGTCAGTGGTCTGCCACTAGCAAGTTGTACCACTGAATATATATGTGAGGAGGTGCACGGGGAGAGACTGCAACACAATATATACACGGGCACCTTGACTTTGAACCACAGTGATATGCACAATATAAATGTATAGATGACTGAACAATACTGCCAATATAGGAAGTCTCTTGAAGTAGTCCAGCATAAGATAACACAGTCAATGATGGCAATAGACTCAGCGGATAGCACACTCCAGAGGAGAACCAACACAGTCCAGCAAGGTATGCAATACACAGCACAGTCAATGAGAAGTATGCATACCGTGGTTCAGGAGGCAGTCAGACAGGAGTGCAGAGATACCTGAACGGCAGGAGGCCGGCAGGATGCGAAGTCCCTGGATGGGTGAAGCGGTGGTCTAGTAGGTGCAGCGCACGGGTAGGTAGACCAGCAGGGAACACAGGAAAGCGTGGAGAGCGGATCAGCAGTAGATGGATGAGTAGTGCTGAGGAGTAGCAGCAGCGGGTCTCTGCGGGAACACGGAGGTAGCCAATAGCAACCAGCAGGTGCAGTAACGATGGGACACGGGAGAGCAGAGTTGAACAGGCACTGTTGATCACGGAGAATAGCGGGTAGCAATAGTGGAGGCAGACTCAAGGAAACACGGGAGCGTTGACAAGGACTGAAGACTGAAGCGCACAGAGGCAGCGGATAGGAATCAGCCAAACAGTCACGATGATGAAACACAGACGAGTTGCAGGTTGAAGACTGTAGTGCACGGAGGCAGCGGATAGGAATCAGCTAGCAGTCACGATGATGAAACACAGACGAGTTGCAGGTTGAAGACTGTAGTGCACGGAGGCAGCGGATAGGAATCAGCTAAACAGTCACGATGAAACACAGACGGGTTGCAGGTTGAAGACTGTAGTGCACGGAGGCAGCGGATAGGAATCAGCTAAACAGTCACGATGAAACACAGACGGGTTGCAGGTTGAAGACTGTAGTGCACGGAGGCAGCGGATAGGAATCAGCTGGCAGTCACAATCATGAACAGGTGAGTGGATGTGAATGAAAGACTGTAGTGCACGGAGGCAGCGGATAGGCATCAGCTAACAGTCCCAATGATACATGGTAGAGTTGAAGTGGTTAGAAGACTGTAGTGCACGGAGGCAGCGGATAGGAATCAGCTCACAGTCACGATGATACAGTAGATGGTAGAAGTGGTATGGGAACCACAGTAGCAGAAGTGGTTTGGAAACCACAGAGGTAGAAGTGGTTTGGAAACCACAGGAATCAGCAGGGCTGAATAAACAAGGAAACACAGGAACACCTTCAGAGACTCATGGGGAATGAGACTCCAAGATCAGGCAATGTGGTGATGACCACAGGTGCTTAATATAGGGAGGTTGCCTGATCTGCCAATTAAGTTAAAGGAACATACACTGGAGGTATAGAAAGGGCTGCGCATGCGCAGTCCCTCAGGATGGAGGACGGCCACGGTTCCTAAATGTCCGGGAAGAAGCACTCACAGTCCGGTGAGTGACACAATGCCTGTGATTCAAAGGTTTTGGTAGCACAGGAAATAGTAACATCAAAGGCGCAGACTTTAGATTTCATGGAAGATGGAGAGGACTCCAGGGACCCTAACTTCACCTCTCCAGAACTAGTTAGGGCCTGGCATTTCCCGATCTCTTAGGGCAAGAGCTGAGCATATGAGTGGAATCAGCACAATAGATACAGAGTCTATTCTTTACTCTTCGTTTCCTCTCCTCTGAAGATAATTTGGAACGTCCTATCTCCATGGGAATCACAGAGGGTGAAACTGGACGAAATTGAGGGTTAGAACGAAGAGGTGCTTTAGCAGAAGTTGTTTTCTCAGCCTCTCTTTCACGAAATCTCATATCCACACGATGGCAAAGAGAGATCAGATCTTCAAGTGACGAAGGAAGCTCCTGGGTAGTCAGTGCATCTTTAATTTTATCGGAGAGCCCCTGCCAGAAGGCGGCAACTAGGGCTTCAGTGTTCCACTGAAGTTCAGAGGCTAAGATCCTAAATTGAATGATGTACTGTCCTACTGTATGAGATCCTTGTCGCAGACGGAGGATGCTGGAAGCAGCGGAGGTCACACGACCTGGTTCATCGAACACACTTCGGAATGTAGAAATGAATTTGGCACTATCTTGCAATATTGGGTCGTTTCTTTCCCACAGAGGGGAGGCCCAAGCCAGGGCTTGTCCAGAAAACAAAGAGATAAGATAGGCCACTCTGGAACGATGGGTAGAAAAATTTTGAGATTGGAGCTCAAAATGGACTGAACATTGGTTAAGGAAACCCCTACAAGTTTTGGGGTCCCCATCGTACTTTGACGGAGTAGGCAGGTGAAGCGTAGAAGCTGTAGACACCTGGGATGGCACTGGGGAAACGGAGGAAAGCACAGGAGCCTCAGTAGTAGCTGTCACAGTCTGTCCAGATGTTCCTTGGGAGGTTAACGATTGATAACACTGAAGTAACAGCTGTTGGCGGGCATCCTGTTGCTCCACACGGCTGACCAGATGCTGCAGCATCTCTTTGGCTGTAGGTTCCGTATCTGGGTCTGTCATGGCCTGATCTTACTGTCACGGGCACTAGGAGTCTTTACCCAGGGATCACCAGGTGGTAGGCTTACCAGAGCAATGTAGATGGTAATAGGGTACTCTGGTAGCTGGGTGATCACGGAACAGGAAACAGCAGATGATGAGATGCTCAGGAGAGTCTATGACTAGCAGCACTGGTAATATGGAGGTAATAGTACACGAGGAACTGTAGGACAAGGACACGTGGGGGTAGTCAGTGGTCTGCGATAGCAAGTTGTACCACTGCTATAGTGAGGAGGAATGTCCAACAGAAACGAGGAGGTGATGAGAGTCAGCGGTCTGCGGATAGCAAGTGGTACCGCTGTCTGAGTGAAGGAATGGAATCCAAGTGGAGGTATCCGGAGAGTCAGTGGTCTGCGATAGCAAGTTGTACCACTGCTATGTGAGAGGATACTGGAACAGGTGATACTGGAAGCAGGGATCAGTGGTCTGCTACTAGCACGTTGTACCACTGAATATATATGTGAGGAGGTGCACGGGAAGAGACTGCAACACAGGATATACACAGGCACCTTATACACGATCCACAGTAACATGCACAATATATATATAAATGACTGAACAGGTCTGCAAATATAGAAAGTCTCTTGAAGTAGTCCAGCACAAGTTAACACAGTCAATGATGGCAATAGACTCAGCGGATAGCAGACTCCAGAGGAGAACCAACACAGTCCAGCAAGATATGCAATACACCAGCACAGTCAATGAGAAGTATGCATACCGTGGTTCAGAAGCAGGCAGTCAGATAGGAGTGCAGCGATACCTGAGCGGCAGGAGGCCGGCTGGATGAAAAGTCCCAGGATAGATGAGGCAGCGGTCTAGTAGGTGCAGCGCACAGATAAGAGACCAACAGGGACACGAATCCACAGGAATCAGTAACACGTGGAACTGGACTCAAGGAGGACCCAGGAGAGTGAAGATGATCCAGCAGAGGAGTAGTTGATGAGATATAAATCCAATGCTGACAGGAGTGTAGAGCAGCGGGACACGTGAAGGCGTGGAGAGCGGGTCAGCGGTAGATGGGTGATAGCGCGGTCAGCAGCAGCAGGACTCTGCGGTACACGGAGGTAACCAGTAGCAACCAATAGGTGTCAGTAGCGATGGAACACGGGAGAGCAGAGTAGACCAGGAGCTGTTGATCACGGAGAGTAGCGAATGGCAATGAGAGCAGCAGTCTCGAGGAAACACAGGAGAGCTGAGAAGAGACTGCAGTGCACAGGGGCAGCGGATAGGAATCAGCTAACTTGTCACGATGATGAACACAGGCGAGTTGTAGGCTGGAGGCTGTAGTGCACGGAAGCAGCGGATAGACATCAGCTAACAGTCACGATGATGAACACAGGCGAGTTGTAGGCTGGAGGCTGTAGTGCACGGAAGCAGCGGATAGACATCAGCTAACAGTCACGATAATGAACACAGGCGAGTTGTAGGCTGGAGGCTGTAGTGCACGGAGGCAGCGGATAGGAATCAGCTCACGGACTTGATAAGGGACAGGTGAGTGGATGTAAAGTAAAGGTTGGAGTGCACAGAGGCAGCGGGTAGGAACCAGCAAACAGTCACAGTGAAATATAATAGCGTGATGTGGATTAGAGGACTGTAGTGCACGGAGGCAGCGGATAGGAATCAGCAAACAGTCACAATGATATGTAATAGCGTTGAAGTGGTTTGGAAGACTGTAGTGCACGGAGGCAGCGGATAGGAATCAGCAAACAGTCACGATGATACAGATGATGGTAGAAGTGGTATGGGAACCACAGTAGTAGAAGTGGTTTGGAAACCACAGAGGTAGAAGTGGTTTGGAAACCACAGGAATCAGCAGCGCTGAAAACACGAGGAATACAGGAACACCTTCAGAGACTCATAGGGAATGAGACTCCAAGATCAGGCAACGTGGTGTTGACCACAGGTGCTTAATATAGGGATCGTTGCCTGATCTGCCAATTGAGTTAAAGGGACATACACTGAAGTATAGGAAAGGGCTGCGCATGCGCAGACCCTCAGGATGGAGGACGGCCACGGTTCCTAAATGTCCGGGAAGAGGCACTCACAGTACGGTGAGTGACATATATTTTGTGACTAAATAAATCTTAACACCCCCACCAACAATGTATATATTCCCGTGTTTTGTAAAACCATCGCCACTTGCTTTTTTAAAGGGATCTTGAGAGTTTTTCATCACCACCACCCTAAAGCCTAGCACCCTAGACTGCAGCCTAGTTAGCCTGGATAATCAGGTCCTGTGGTCAAGTTTACTATGTATTTTCTGCCCTAGGAGAAATAACTCATTTAAATAAATGTATATGTAAAATTGCGATAGAAGACAAAGAAATGAACTTTGCACGTTAAGCATATTGTCAACCCATTTGCTGTTTTTTTTAATCTAAATGACCAATTGTGAGGATATTGGGATCTTAGATTACACAAGCCGAAGACAGATGAAGATACTTTGTTAAGTTATTATGAATGGCTATGGAATGGCAACAGTCTTTAACAAGCAATGTTCTCTTTTCCGAGTGGCTAACAATAGGCCAGCAACTGACAAGGCAAGTCCCAGGTTGGTAGCACGATGGAAAAGATCCAACATAATAACAAGATAGCCAAATCCCAGACAACGTTAGTTCCACAATGTTCCCAGATGTTGATATTCCTCAGATTAGAGTAAGACCTCTTCAATCCGTCACTCCAAGCTGGATTTGTGGGCTTTGGAGACGAAGCCTCAAACTTCCAGTCTCACCACCAGATCACACACACTGAATACTCCCTGCTCTGTCCTGCACATTTTTATAGGCACAGAAATAGCCTTCTCCTATCTGAGAAATCCACAACTCCTTACATACTTTTACTGTTCAGATGTGTATTTGGATAAAAAATACATTTGTACAATATAATATCCCTTCTACACACAGCCCAACACAATATCCTCCTGGCTTTCAATAGAGTTTGTTATTCAATTGCTAGCAGGACCTCCTGTGGTTCTGTGTACTGGGCAAAAAATAGCCAGGCTGCTGACTACACAATAGAATGTTGATTAAGGCCCGAGTGAATAATTAATTAGGACATAAAGCAGCTGCAAACACAATCTTAGAATATTATCCTAATTGTAACAGTATGCATAACCTAGCTACTAATTATGCACATTTTACCATCTAAGTTATGACATTTAACTTACACATTATATTATTGAATACACATTGTCAATTTGTTAGTTGTTATCCACCTGCTAATTTAAACAATGCGGGCCTGATTCATTAAGGGACTAAACGGCGATTTTGTGCATATAATTCACACAATTACTCTACACATGTCCAGAACCAGAATATATGCCACAGAAGAACGCAGCAACATTCAATTCATCTTCGAGTGCAAAGGACACTTGCTACAGCCCACTCCCTTGGCTGAGAAGCAACCCCACATATGAATGGTCTCAGGATGCTTTACTGTTGGCATGACACAGGACTGATGGTAGCGCTCACCTTTCATTCTCTGGACAAGTATTCTTCCAGATGCCCAAAACAATCTGAAAGGGGATTCATCAGAGAAAATGTATTTATCCCAGTCCTCAGCAGTCCAAAGCTCTGTACCTTTTACAGAATATCAGCCTGTCCCTGATGTTTTTCATGGAGAAAAGCGGCTTCTTTGCTGGCCTTCTTGACACTAGGCCATCCTCCTAAAGTCTTCGCCTCACTGTGCGTGCAGTTGCACTCACACCTGCCTGCTGCCATTCCCGAGCAAGCGCTGCACTGGTTGTGCCCAGATCCCGCAGCTGAATCAACTTTAGGAGACGGTCCTGGTGCTTGTTGGATGTTCTTGGGTGCCCTGAAGCCTTTTTCACAACTATTGAACCTCTCTTCTTGAATTTCTTGATGATCTGATAAATGGTTGATTTAGGTGCAATCTTACTAGCAGCAATATCCTTACCTGTGAAGCCCTTTTTGTGCAAAGCAATAATGACTGCACGTGCTTCCTTGCAGGTAACCATGGTTAACAGAGGAAGAACAATCATTTCAAACACCACCCTCCATTTAAAGCTTCCAGTCTGTTATTCTATCTCAATCAGCATGGCAGAGTGATCTCAAGCCTTGTCCTCCTCAACACTCTCACCTGTGTTAACGAGAGAATCACTGACCCGATGTCAGCTGGTCCTTTTGTGGCAGGGCTGAAATACAATGGAAAGGTTGTTTTTATGATAAAGTTCATTGTCATGGCAAAGAGGGTCTTTGAAATTAATTGCAATTCATCTGGTCACTCTTCATGACATTCTGGAGTATATGCAAATTGCCATAATAAAAACAGAGGCAGCAGACTTTGTGAAAAATAATATTTGTGTCATTCTCAAAACGTTGGGCTATGACTATAGTCTAACTGCTGATTACTAGTGATGACAGCTGTGTATGTATGTTAGGACTTGAGTTTGCAATCAGGAGCAACTGTAAAACTAGTTGTCCTATCAACATGGAATATTAATCGTATACTTTTTTTTACTTTTCTGTGTGTTCTTTTTTGAGTTTATATTCCTCATATGTATTGGACGTATCCTGCAGTGTCCTGTCTAGTAGAACAGAGCAGACCTACACCTGTATTCATCACCACACGTATCTTCACATCCACTCCTTGTTGAATTCGGACGTGTGTATACCCAATTGACATGCACTTATTTAAAAACGCACATCACGTTCAGTCTACGTGCCTTACTGAATCAGGACCTACATCTTAATATACCAAAATTCACAGATAACATCACAACATATGATATATGTCAATCTTGCGACCGCACCATCCGCGTACTTTAACGATTCCATGTATATTGGTGCCTGAGCCTTACACAGCACAATGTTCATAATAGTTGCAAATGATTTCTATTATTATGTCCTCAGCATCCTGCTTTCCTCTCAACATTGTACAATCAAAACTGGATGAGATATGCCAGAAACTCACCAATATTCATGCAACATTTGAAAAATTTACTGATAACTTATGTGGAGAAACAGAGTGAGGTGACACCAGCCGCTGTGGCACCTGCAGTACTTGCTGCTTCCGGGTAGCCTGAGCAGACAGAGTCAGAGGCAGTGGCGCAACTACCATTGGTGCGGCAGGTGCAGTGCACCGGGGCCCATGGAGATTATGGGGCCCGCTGCCCATCAGATGCAGAGAGTTGGAACTAGCGAGCGGTGGTCCCCGGTTCACTACTCCCCGCTCTCCTGCACCGGTGCCCGCAGCTTGCTACTTCCACCACCGGTCAGATGCCATTTACTTTGGGGGAGAGCACTCTTTTTTTTCTTGGAACTATACTGCAAGATATACATTATAAGCGTACCTTACGCAAATGTACAAAATGTGTGTTCTATTTGGATTCACACATATCTCAAGATACCAGTCAAATGACGTCATCTATCATTTAAAGCACATGTAGGCCATACATGCCAACTTTTAAAATTTCTCCCCCCGGGAGATTCAGGGGAGAAGTCATGTGACTCGGGGTAGGAGGGGGCGTGGTTGAGTCACCACAGCCCCGCCCCCACTATAAAATGCAGAAATTCACGGCATTGAACAGCGGGGGCGGAACAGTGGTGGTGGGGTTTAAAGACGTGATTAAGCCCCACCATTCAATGCCGTGAATTCTGGCGAATGCGGGAGGTTTGCCTATTCTTTTGGGAGTCCGGGAGGACTCCTCGAAATTCGGGAGCCTCCCAGGAATTCCGGGAGAGTAGGCAAGTATGATGTATGTCACGTCAGTTGTCAGTCCTGGTGATAGTAAGAGAAGGATGAAGTCCAGTCATCAGAGATTTAGTAGTATTTGTCAGGTTATTTCCTACATGAATATCTGATGGATTTATTGAGAAAGAGCATGCCTCCATTTACTTCAAAGATGTTACTTTTCTCTCAAAAAAAGTTTCTTTAAGAAAAGTGTCTTAGTGATTTCTTCATCTAGTATCCCTAAACTATGTATTTATTTCAGTATGCTAATTATTCATGAAGGTGGGCCTTGAAAGTTCACATCTTCTTCCCTTTTCTTCTTTATGTTTTTAAATTATTATATTCATAACATATAAACTGACAGTGAACTACTTGCTTTTTCCACTAGATGGCAAACTGTGATTTCTAACACTACTTATTCATACTTGCAAATCAGACAAATATATCACTGACACAACATTTGCACTTAATGTAACTACCTAATGCCCTATTTTATATTCACAGTTTACTTATACAGCACATTATTGTCCTCATAAAGCTGAAATTGCAGACTCGCAAGATGATAAATCATTATTACAAATATTCTTAGGCAAATTACATATTCTCAAAAACTTGTTTTGATGGTTATACAACTTTCTTGTAGAATACTTTCAAACCTCAGATTACCCAACAATGTGAGCATTCAATTGATAATTTGGTCCTAGACATCAAGGGATAATCTACATGTTTAGCCTCAAAGTAAAGTTTTGAACCATAAATCCAGTAACAGAGGTTTCAGTAATTTCTGTGTATATTACAGAGGCAGTTTTTCCAAATTACCTTAATGCCACACTTCTCTTAAATGTTGCATTATTGCATAGCACTTAAGCATGTACAACTCTCAGACAATAACCAACATACTGCAATAAACAGCATTTCATATTTAACTATATACAGCATATTATGACCAGCAACAACCAAATGTTCTAATAATCAGAAAGGATGAAATTAGCAGACTATGCAGTGTACAAAGCAGAGAACTGGCACTGTGTAATTGTACATTCATATAGTATAATAACAAGTAAGGAAACAGGTAGCCAGAAGTGGAACTGTAGCCATTACAGAGGCTGCTAAAACTATAGGGCCCAATGTTGCTAAGCCGGCCCATGCTCAGCTCTTCTGAAAATGAGCGGAGCTGGCATGTGGGCAGCAATGAACCGTTTGGATGGCAAGGTTACAATATGTACTCGAAATATGGTACTTTCACCTATTTCAACTATTCACGTGGAGTGGGAACTTTTTAGCATTTACTGCAAATAAGAATCGAATTGTGCAGCTGGGTTTTTAGAACAAATGTTATTGCTGTCAGATAGAGATTTATGCTCTAAAATACATTATTTAAGGAAGCTCCACATACTGTGCATAGAGAGAGAGAGAGAGAGATAGAGAGCTGTTCCAAAATAACTTTAAAAAATCTTTTCAATGAGCAGTTTATCAAGCAAGGTAAAACTTTTCGATGCTTGTACTGAGAAGATAACACATCTCAGGATGGTTCCATCAAGTCGAGTCGGAACTAGCGAGCTGTGGGCCCCGATGCAGGGAAGCGGGGCCCACAGCTCGCTAGTTCAGCACCTGCTGTACCAATGGTAGTCCCGCCAATGGTCCAGACACTTGACCACTCCTTTGGGCAAAAACAGCAGCAGCATCTGCTGGGGTGTAAGAGTTTGTACTTGCTAACAGGAAGAATTTGGCAGGTCAGGGTATACTTTTCCACTAGGATTACTCGTAAAAAAGATAAGGTAAGGGGAAAAATGATTTCCTCAGCATTATTTTACTTTATTTTGCTGAACCACTAATGTGGTTGTAGAACTGGGACTATCAAAGGTTATTAACATATACTAATAAAATGCTTCTAATTTTTATCTTTTTTTCTGTGCACTTAGCAAAAAAATATCTTATTGTCCCTCTAGGAATTGTCTAAGATTTTAGTTACATGTTTGTAACTATGAGGGAGAGGGAAAAGTTGCAAATTTGTAAAACTTTGCCAACATTCAATATTTACACCTACACAACAGGTCAAAGCTTTTAGAACACCCCCATCAGTTTTTATTGAAATTTAAGCAATTCAAGACCAGTGAATAACCTAAAATGGTACAAAGGTAAGCAGTAGAGGTTAAAAAAACAAAACAGTTTAGGTTAGCAAAACTGAAAAGTAATGAAAGTACATGAACCCTTGAAAGTTGATTCAAACAATTCCTACAGGTGTCGCAACTTTTGTTGATTACTTGATTACAAATCCCCTGTCTGTATAAAAGCAGTGTTGGAACAGACTCTTATTAGACCCTCTGAAGCATTATTTGGACAATATTGTTCTGCAGGAAGTAGTATATTATATATATCATGATAGCAAAAAAAAAAAAAGGCAATTAACCAAAGAAGACCGACAGATATGTTTTAGTGAGTATAGTTTCCTGAACCATCAAAAGGCATATAGAGACTGGAGGAAATTGTGATAGGAACAACAGAATCAGAAGACAAGCTTCTTAGAGTCAACAGGTTGTGTGATATTCAGCTCCCAGGACAACAGCATCAAGCACAGCTTAACAGTGGTCAAAACAAGCAAGTCTCATTTTTAACTGTGAAGAGAAGACTTCTAGCTACAGGTTTGACAGGCCGAGTAGGACTAAGAAAGTCATTGCTAAGATGGCAATATAAGAGAAAGAGTCTTGCCTCGGCCATGAAGCACCACCAGTGGTCTACTGAAGACTGGAAGAAGGTCTTATGGACGATGAAAAAAAATTTAAATCTTCGGTTCATCATGCAGGTTTTTGTTCACCTTGAGTAGGCAAAAGGATTATTCTTCAGTGTGTGACACCAACTGTGAAACATGGAGGAGGAAATGAGTTGATCTGGGGCTCTTTTGCTGGATCCACATTCGGCGACTTGCAAAGATTGACTGGCACACTGAACCAAGAGGGCTACCATAGCATTGTGCAGCACCATGAAATACCTTCTGGTCTATGCCTAGTTGGTCAGGGGTTCATCCTAAAGCAAGATGATGACCCAAAACATACCTCCAGGCTATGTTTGACCTACCTTTGAGGAAAAGAACAAGATGGTAGGCTTCAAATCATGGAATGGTCAGCGCAGTCTCCAGACTTAAAACCCATTGAGCTGGTTTAGGATGAACTGGACAGAAGGGTGAAAGCAAAGCAACGGTCAAGTGTAATACATTTGTTGAAACTTCTGCAATTGTGTTGGAAGGACGTTCCCGAACAATATCTGATGTAGATTGTTGAAAGAATTCCATGAGTGTGTACAGCGGTTATATTTGCAAAAGGCGGCCACTTTGAAGAGTCAAAACTTTAGATTCAATTTTGTTAAACAAAATGTTGCTATGATTTCAGTTTTGTCTCCAATTGTTTATATGTGCTATGCTTTAATTTCAGAGTACATTAAGATTTTAAACTGTGTAAATTACAATAAAAACTGGAAAAATTGGGGTTTTCTAAAGCTTTTCACCAGTAGTATATCTGCATTCACAATTTTTAAGAGGCAAGTGGGGCCTCCGAATATGGGAGCAAGTAAAATAAGATGGTTTTGAATACCCTATCTGTAGGACACTCCAATTAATCCATGTCATATTTACTTTAATATGTTATTATTGTTCATCGGTGTAAACATAGTTTCTGGAGGTCCGGATGGTGACATTTGTGGGGTAGCACACAATGCTTTACATACCATATCCTGGATGGGACATGTTTTCTCAGATTAGACTATTTATTTTTCCCTTAAAATTAATATTTTATTTTACAATACAGATGTGTTTTTATGAGAAATCCTCCATGTGCAAACATTTCACATGCTGGAGGAAATGACATTAACACAATAAACTACTGTGGTCAGTTGTAAATTGTTGTGCACGGTTTTTTTTCGTTATTTTTCTTGAATTTTGATGTGATTTTAGACTTTTCCCTTATTTTACACTCCCCTGGATATTAAATCAGATTTCCTGGTCCTTTGGAGAATATATGACTGTATTTAAATAGCAAATACATGCCTGCAGAGGAAAATACATAGGTATACATAAGCATTTTGTTTGTATAACTGAAATCCTTTCAGCATGTGGGGAGGTTGCTTTCTTGATGAGTAATTTAGCAAGTATTGTACAGTTCTGTAATGTTCCGTATGTACAGTGGTTAGGAATAGACGTGTCAGCATTAATATGGGTAAATTGGCCTGCAGATCTATTGTTTAAAACATGTAAGCCAAAAAAAGCAAAAAGCAATTCATAGCAACTAAAAATGCTCAAAAGTCACTGATTCGGCGAACCGGTTCGAGAAACACTTTTATAAATGCTTTTTTTTTATTGTATCACGACTAAATGTGATGATACATTTATCATTTTTATATTAAATAGAACAGTGTTTAAAATTTATATTAAATATTTAGGCAGTTTAGTAAATCAAATACATCTGATATTTTGGCCATCTGTGATTAATTTTGATAACATCCACTGTATTTTTCTTCTCTTTTTTTCCCACAAGACAAATCAACTGTTCTTTTTTTTTTTATTTAATAAAGGCACTTTACAGTGTTTCAGGAAATTCTTCACTCTCTTCCCACTGATAATCTCCTGTTTCAAATTTATATCTGAAAAGCTGATACTTCCTACTCAGCACTGAGGGTTGTGAGGGTTTCCTGACCTCCACTTTTATCTCTATAGTGATTACACTGCAGCCTTTACTAACACAAAACCCACCACGTTCTTCAAGTTAGAAGGTTCAGTGCCTGAAAACCCCAAATACTTATTTTTAAAGTATGTTATTTAGGGTCAGACTTTAATTACTCCATGTCCAGGATGTCCCTGTGTTGATGGGGGTGGAGATTGAACAACCTGTAACCTAGATAGATCATTGGAATGTTTAAAGCAATAGCAGAGTGCACTCAGGGTCAATGCAAGGTTTCTCTGATTATTATAAATGATAAATCTCAAATAATAAAAATAAATAAAGAAACAAAAAGCAGACCTCACTTTATATCACTTTTTATTATATATGTTCCTTACCCCTACAGCGCCCTTTTTTATATACCTGGCTGATTATAATGGGGTTTATATATTGTGACACGGGCACACCTTCTTGCTTTTTTAATTTGCTTTTATTTTCAGGATAGTAAAGTAAATTGACAGCATAGAGTTCCACACTCTTTATTGTGACCAAAACGCCAGATAGACAGAGACCATCTCCCTAGCCACAGGTCACTATCTGACATCGGTCACAATTGATTAATGAAACACACAGGATGAAATAGTTACACTCCTCCCACAGCCCTAATGGACAGATGACACTCCCACCTTGCCTTTAGAAGGGAGTTTGTTGCAGGTGCTCTGTTTTATTGCAGACACACCCTGTCCAGCTGCTGCTTGCTGTGGAAAAGATGTTTTTTTAAACCACTTCAAAATGAGTAAGTTAAAGCAATCTAATTGAATCTGTTGTATGTTTTTTGGGGAAAAAAAAAATTAAAAGTTTTATTTAATGAAAGGGCTAGTTCTAAAGTGATAGGTTGTCGGACAATGTTTACACTTTTGTACAGCGCATATATTCAGATTTTTCTGTCTGCTTTTCTACAAATCTAGGAACACTGCTATTTTGCAGAGGCAGTAATTTCAAATACTGAAGAGTTGCCATGTTCCTTGAAGTGTTCTGGGTGATTCAGATAGTTGCACTAATGCAGACCCAAACAGATTTGCTATGCACAATGCGCACATCTAAGATATTTTTTAAATTAATTTTTAAATTTAGGGTTAGTCTAATATGCCTGAAAAGTAATGTGTGTGAGGTGAATTGTGAATCACTGATTTCAAAAGGTAAATTACGGATTTCACATTTTTGGACGTGGTTTGGGATATTTGGCACGGTTCACAGGTTTTCTGTCACAATTTGGGCAAATGGGATTTTTGGGGCTTCATACATTTCTAGTGGGGAGATGGTGCCATTATGGAGAGATCTACGGCAGTGTGTATAAGTATATTACAACATTTCATATAATTATTCCAAAATGTTTGACTTTGCTTTCAACCGACCATACTAACTTTTCTTCAAAATAGGTATCATAAGCAGAGTATTTTACATGTCATGAAAAACTGTATCTGGCCTAAACAGAATACCAGTAACTGTCTGGCAAAAGTGGTTTTAAACTATGTTAGATATCTGGCAAATAGCCAACCAGTTTTACCACAAATCCCTGGAATACCGAGAGGCTAAATATAGCATGTAATTGAGTTATGTTCGTGCCGTTTCTTCATATATTATGTATTTATGTGCCTCAAATATGCTTCTATTGTTAATGCAACATATAATGTTTCTGGAAGATGAACTTTACAAACATTTAACACAACTTAAATCTTTATATTTAGAAATACAGCGACTTTGAGTTATATATTATTTTAAGCAAAAATAATTGGAAGAACTTGGCACAGCTAACGACTGATGTTCAGATAGTTGTACTCCCATTTTTTTTAGCATAAAATATGTTCATTTGCACTGTGAATGCCCAGGCACAATAGTCCACGCTTATGTCTATAGATGGAAGCCTCTGACACTTGCACCTCCTTATGACTGGAGAAGCGGAACGGGCGGAGGGGAGGGTTATGAAAATGCAGGCAGTATAGTAATTGTTTTTTGTGTAATTGTGAATGATGCAGACCCACAGGGACTCACAGATGCACTTGTCACTAGGTGTATATTTTGCGGATACCTGAGAGTTGTTGCAAAGATCTGTGCCAATCTTTTATTTTAAACAACGTAAACCCTACCCCAAAATGCTACCAACACCAGCTCCCCTAGGCTAGGCTGGAAACAACAAAATTGGGTGACAAACAGCACGGGGTCCCCCAGATAAGTCACAACCAGCACTAGACTTTGACAGGCGGGTGACACTATACAGGGAAACCCGCAGCCTGGGGTCTTCCTGTCATAATGTCACTCAACCCTAGCCTGCTCAGCATGGAACTGAATTCCCTAGGGGATTCGAGCCTGCAAAAAAATGTGCCCAACCCCCACATCTCCAGAAGAAAACAGTCCAATACTGAAAGATCTAGGGCTCTTCTCAGCACTCCCTCTGCGGTGGTTGTTGGGATAATAAAAGTATTAAAAATAGTCCCTAGCATCCCTAATCTGTATGGGTATGCTGGCGAGAACTACAACTGTCAGCATAACCATGGCTGCCAGAGCATGCTGGCACTTGTAGAGCTTCATGCACCCTCATTCCCTGGCATCCAGGGCCTGCTAGGACTTGTAGTGCACTTGTAAAACATACAGTTAAATATCCAAACACACAGCATGAAAAAGAAATAGGGGCCTCATTTTCGTCCCTTTACCATTCCTCCTTAACAAACGTTGCATAGTTGAAGCTCCTCCTTGAAAGTAATTGGAAGAGGGTTTTGGGTGAAGGATCTGGGTGATGAACTAGCCACAGAGGACTGGTCAGATATTTGGTTGGAAGCTGCCAACTCTTCTATCTTGTACGTATTAAAGAAAACATATATTAGCTGTTGTACCGGTGGTAACTTGTCCCAACCAAACTGCACAGAATTTACCCAAACTCCTCTTTGCTGGAGGTGCTGTCAGGAAGTTGGTTACTTTCTACATATGTGAAGGACCTGTCTGACCCTTCAGAGGTTCTGGTCAGATGTCCCTAATCTTGTGAACTTTGTAGCTGACACTGAAACCCCCTTCCTCCATAAATACTTCTTACTGCCCCTCTCACTCCTTGATGTGCTAAAGCAACTTAATAAACTTGTCAGACATTTTATGGGTGCTGCTACCTGTCTCATTGCTGGCTCTTGGAAGAGCCTAATCCCTCCTAACCTTCCTACCCTCAGGAAAAAGATCGTGGCTCATATATGAGATGGAAATGACAACCAGAATCCTGTGAAACTCATCAGTCACGTTTAATCAAACCTGTAGACCATGGACTCAGTTTAAGAGTATTTCCTCACCTCTGCTTTGTTACCTTCCCCATTGTATTTAGATTCCAGTTTTGGGCTCTCTGTTTTTAGACCACCCACATTCACCCTTTATACCCCCTTGCTTCTTCCTTCCCCTTTGTTTAAAGCAAAAACTTAATTTCGGCATTTGATACTTACTTTTTCCTAGTTTGCTGTATATGTACAATATTTGTGTAGAATTCTATATTTGGTTATATGTATTATACAAAATTTTGTATTTTTCTTTTTTTCTTTTCTACTCTATTTATAACATTCTCTGCATAAGGTGTAATAGTTTATTATTTAATATATTTAATATATGTTTGTATTTTCAGATGTTTCTAATAAAATGTTATTTAAAAGAACAAATATATTTTGTTAAAAGTAAAAACCCTCCCCCACATCTTCAATCACCATTTTATTGCTTACCTAAATCCTGGTGGGTCCTCTTCTTTCTTCCTGCTTCTAATCTGTGAAAAACGAAACCTCTGTGGAGTGACGAGGACATGCTCGTTGCGGACCCATGATCTAGTGACCTGTCAGATTCTAACTAATACAGAGTGCCTTTGCTTTGATTGGTCAGTGAGTGGGAAATCCATTCTGTATTGCTTAGTGGTAATGAGACTCTGCATGGAAAAGTGCAATTAATACAAATTAATACAAAATTAAACTGTAGGACATTAAAAAACTTGAAACAGTCTATAAATGATTTGTGAGTACACTGCAAGAAACTCATTAGAAGATGCAGGATGCTGGAATGGCTGTTCTCCATCCATGAACTCCACACGTAGTTCAACCTAGCGATGCTGTATGAAGTTTCGGCACGTTGGTTCTTAGTATCATTTATTCCTAACCAAACAATACCTCTTTGGACATATTGATTGGCACCAGCCGATTTGACACAGTAACACAAACATAAATAGTGTACGTGATTTATAAAAGGCGCTCTCCATGGCTAAAACAGTGTTGGACCTGAAGTGTGCCTTAATTTGCCCAAGTTTACCTAGAAAGGCAACCCATGTTTTTAAAAAGTGGGACATGAGTTCCCAGGAAACCCCCCTCCCGAGCCCTGGCCCAGAGAGTAGGGAGCAAGGGAAGGAAAACCCTGAGTCCCTCAAACTGGCTTGGTGATGGAGAGTGAGTAGAGTCATGGGCTAAAATTGAGTGAAGTCAGGTCAAGTCTGCAACTTTTCGTATCCTTTTTGCAGCTAAGGATGAGGAGAGGTGAACCAGTTCAAGATGTGACTGCAGCTATTCAGAGGGACTACGCACCTATGCAGGGTGACTGCACGTATGCAGAGGCATGAGCTAGAGTGACAGTGTCATTATGCGCAATTGTCAGCTCTTGTGTCAAAGCCTACACTGCTTACAGTAACTAAGTACATTATGCTGGTGTGTGAATTTGGAAGATATAAGGGAAATCCTACTTACCGTATATATACTTGAGTATAAGCCGAGTTTTTCAGCACATTTTTTGTGCTGAAAAAGTCCCCCCTCGGCTTATACTCGAGTGATGCTCCAGGACAATGAAAAGTCCCTGCTTGAGGTGGCCGGCGGCAGCAGTGTGAGTTGTCCGTCCCCGTGGTACGAAACGCATTGGATTAACCTGTCAAAACATCAACCATCAGTCCGTCCCCCCTGAGTGGCATCAAATACCGCCTCTGATCTACGCCTCCGTAGAAGCAATCAGACTTTTTCGGCGCATGCGCAGTCTTCACCTGAGACTGATCGCGACTTCTGCATCACTGTACATTATGGCACAAGCGCTGTCACGGCACTGGACACAAGCAGCGCGGAACAGGAGCCCTAGAGGACATCGCCAGCTCGTTTATGCGAGGGTAAGTTCTCAATCATCAGCCCACCCCGAGTCTCCTCCACAGAAACAGTTTGCCAACTGAGACAACACTAAGGAGGATTTCCATTTCCACCACACCTAGATAGGAATTGATTCTTTTCTCGTTGCTTTATCAATATAGAGGACTATAATAGCCCCAACAGAGCATCATTCTAACTGTGGTTAATATGTACTATTCACAATCCAATCCTGCTCGCCATTTGTGCCAATACCTCTTACCTCTTGTGTACCTTTGTGCCGCTTATATTGTATATTGGTTCTTACATGTATATTAATAGTTAGGGTTGCAACCCATCTATACTGTTATACTGAATATTAATAAAACTGCGTTTTATTTACTTTACATCACTGTGCACTCTGTCCTATGTGCCCAGGAAATTTACCAGTATTTACCAGTAGCTACTGCATTTCCCACCCTAGGCTTATACTCGAGTCAATAAGTTTTCCCAGTTTTTTGTGGTAAAATTAGGTGCCTCGGCTTATATTCGGGTCGACTTATACTCGAGTATATACGGTAATTATTTTTTATCAAGAGAGATCGTCTGGCATCCATTCATTTACCTGACAAAGCAACTAGAGTCAGCTGCCAAGAAATATACATGCTGCATCCGCAGTACATGTACTTTATTGGTATAATATCTGTATGTGCAGGGACACATGTTTGTGGATTCACTGACCAACACCTGAGGTGAGAGACTGTGTCACAGCCAGGTGGCAGATTCAACTCTACTGATACACAATGTAATTCATTGAAACATTGAATATAATTCAATGGGCTAAAGTGTGCCAGCCATCCCACATAGGGTGTAACAACTATTAGGAGCTGGCTGGCAAACTCTTGCCTGGGGGCAACATCAGGTTCAGCAGTCAAACTGGAACATTATAAAGAAAAAAAAATGTAGGTAGCCCAGTGATCCATTATAGGACCACCCCCGGAGGTCAATGGTTCCCTGCCCATCCAGCCCCTGACCTCTACTAACCAATAAAGAGCAGTTTTCCAATGACCAATTAGAGTGAAGCCACTTTGTATTTATTAAAAGATGACAGGCTACCTGATTCCACAAGGAGCACGTTCTCAGTGCGTATATTTCTTCCTCACACAGATTTTAAGCAGGATAAAAGTAGAAGACCCACAGGATTTAGGTGCGCAATAAAGTGGTAAACAAAAGTGTGTATAGTGATTTTTTTTAATAAGGTCTTATGTCTGTGTGTTTATTTTGCAATATTTTTTTTCAAGTGCAGTACAGGCCCAGCAGGCCCTGGTTGCCAGTGTATGCTGCTACTTGTAGTTCTACAACCGCCAACATACCCAAACTGTTTAGGGCTGCCAGGGTTTGCTGGGACCAGTAGGGCACTAACAAAATATGCTCAAATCTATCTTTCACAATTTTATTACCCCAAAACCCACCACACAGGGGTGTTGGGAGGACCCAAAAATATTAGTCATACAAAAGTAGTGAAAAGCAGCTGCATAAAAATCTCTATAAGGAGAACTTCAAAAACAGCTTTTGAAAATATTGAGGGGGTCATGATAAGTTAAATGCAAATAGAGTTGTTGGCCTATAATATGCGCTATTACATCTGAGTTTTGCGCATGAACCACTAGTTTCAGAACTCGCGCTTTATGAGCTTGTGCAAAACTAAAAAAAGCATATTATGCTCCAAAAATGCATTTTGCACTCAACTCGATTTGATCTCTTGAACTGGCAATAAATTGATCATTATCTACGGATAGATATAATCTGCATCACTTTAAAAAAAAAACATTCATGACGGCACTTAAATGCTCATATATATATATATATATATATATATATATATATATATATATATACACATCAGCAATTCTCAGAATCATATTCAGAACGGTCAGTATTTTGATACACTTAAAAAAAATGCTTGACATACTGATCAAGTATTTCATTTAAGCAAATAGTATCTTTAAATGTGTCAAGCATCCATAAAAACACATTTATGGAGAATGACAAAAAGTAAGAGGCAGTCAAAAAATTATTTCATAAACAGAGATATGGAAGAATTTCAAAACAATCTGTTCTTTTCATTTAGTCTGGCTAAAGCAAAATCACCACTGACAGCTAGTAACATAAACAGCACAAAAATGACCTTTGTTCATTTCCTTTTAACATTGAATTCAAAAGTTAGCATTGATACATGCTGTGTGTGTGCACCTGTGCCGTTAGAACTACACACATTATATGCTGAGATAAATAACTTCAAGAATATATTGTGTATATAGGGTAGGGGAGCCTTTTATTCTGGGAACTTCTTTCAAGGACATCTTGTGTGTGTATGTGCCGAAATTTTGAAATACAACTATCCTTGTTTGTGGCCATCTTGGATACTGCTGGCTACTATTAAGGCATGCTGATTATATAACCGAAGTTAAGTAAAACATTTATTATATATATTGTAACATTCTATTCCCATAGCTTTTACTGAGGTGCGACTTAACATCCTGACACAACTTGCATTAATGAATGTTGCTTTACAAAACAAAAAATACAGATCTTCTCTCAAGATACTATTTCAGAAATATTTTAATCTTTTTGAAGCCCTCTATAAAATGTCATGTAAGTGTCAGCAGCACAACTGATAACTTTGAATCTCCTGATAATTTTGTAATACCAGATAATTAAATGACTGTTCTTAATCATGCTGCTGAATTGATTGATCACACGGCACAGGCAGTAGCAGCAGCCAGCCTATTTTTACTGGACAGCAACTTATATAAGAATAGTAGTTACTAGTGCAGAATGGGTAGCCTAAGGGACATATTTTGTGCCCATAGGTCCCCCTTTCTGTGCCATTCCATATCCAATGTGAGCCCTCTCTATAATGGGATTAATCCAGGCCCAATTGAACTAAGGCTTAAATGTTTGTTTTATCTATCTATCTATCTATTTATCTATCTATCTCATATTTATCTCTCTATCTATCTTTCTCTCTATCTATCTTTCTCTCTATCCATCTCTCTATCTCTGTTTCTATCTATCTCATATCTATCTCTCCATCTCTCTCTCTCTTTGTATCTATCTAATCTATCTATCTATGAATCTATCGATCTCATATCATATCTGTCTATCTTATATATATCTTTCATCTATCTATCTATCTATCTATCTATCTATCTATCAACTTATCGATCTTTATCATATCTATATTTATCTATCTATCCATCTTTCTATTCATCTATCTATCTATCTGTCTAACCCATATATGTCTATCTATCTATTTATCTAATATATATGTATCTAAATATCTATCTATCTAATTAAAACATTGAAGTGCTGTTCCTACAATCCTGCCTTCCCACACATCTGGTCTATATGACTGTCCAATCTGAAATTGGATTAATCCCACCTGGTATATGTTTCAGCGCATAAGCAACAATACAGATCATACAAAACTCCAGAAAAAAGACATATTTAAAGTCTGGGAAGGTCCCTTTCTGCTCATGTGAGCTATTCCAAGTGGAATTGTTTGGTTTCATGCTTCTTCAAACAGCAAAGTAAAACCAACTAGGTTCTGTTTAACATGGAAGCAATTAATTGTGATGTCCCTAAAAGCCACTTAATTAGAGACCTTTTCTCTTTCATGCAATGATTAATGATGTATCATTACTAAAATGAACCATAAATGCTCCGTGCTTGTTTTGTTACTAGAATGACAAAAATGAAAACAAAGGACTATTTTATGTAAAAATATGGAAATATTTCCAAATCAACTGCACAATCTAAACGTAGGGAGAGGAGGTTACTTATTTCTTCTACCATTGCTGCAAGAATATTAGAAGATGACAGGCTAAAAAAAACAGACGGTCTCCATAACATTGCTATATTTATTCTGTATGTACTGTAACAATCTGCAACAAAGCCAATTTGACAGCTAAATTGAAAAAAAATAAAGAAGTTTAATTTATTCCTGACAGTATACTTAATGGATAAATTTGAAAAAAGATTTGGAAGACTTGATAGCTTATTTGTACACTGAAATTTAAAGTTGATATTTGTGTGCTACATGAAAATATAGTCAGTATTTAACTTATGTGCAAAACAGAACATAAACAAGGATTGGATACAGTAGCAATCCAGGAAACACACTTTACATCTAATACTCTCCACAATTTCAAAATAATATCTATCTCGTTTGCTCTATAGTGATTGTATCATTTAAATGTAATGAGGTGGCAATCTTATTCAGCTCCAAGTGCGGTTTTACACTAGAATGAAAACTAGAGGACAAAAATGAGATTTTCTTAATTTTAATAAGTAATATGTTATGACCCCTAACTCAATTCAAGTGCAATTTCTTAAGAATTTCTGTTCAGAGATTCAAAAACTTATTATTATTATTATTTATTTGTTAGGCGCCACCAGATTTCCGCAGCGCCGTACACAAAGCAAACAGTAGACTATACAGGGTGACACAGTACAGAACAATAAACAAAAATACCAATGCTTCAGAAACTCCAGGCAGGTTAATGCAGTAGAGGCGGAGTAGAAGAACAGGTGTGGAGACAAGAGGGAAGAAGGCCCTGCTCATTCGAGCTTACATCCTAAGGGTGGGTGAAACGAACCAGACACAATTGAAGGAAGTTGAAGTGTGGGGAGAAGGACTGAGAGGAGAAAGGCTAGAACGTTAGGAGGAGATGCGGGATATTGCTAGGATATTGTCACACGCCGGTCCCATAGATAGGTGCCGGCGCTGTGACTTTCCTCTAGGAACGGTGATTGAGTCTACTCCTGCTTCTGAGACATTACGTTTACAAAGGTGTTCCTTGCTATCTTGTTCTGGACCTCCTCCCGATTCTCATTGGTTCTGGAGTATTATTTAAACTATCCATGGTCCTTGGCTCATTGCCTGTTCTTTGTGTTACTCAGTCTGCATTAGGTTCTGGCTGCCATTACTTGACCTCCCGTTTGTCCACTGCTGAAATTCCTCTTTGCTGTTAACCTGCTCGCTGAACTACTATTATCTACTGCCAAAGGTACCTGTTACTTGTAGTTCCGCGCTGGGCTCATCTGATACTTCTCTCCGCTATTAAGCTGCACGCTGCACTTCTTCTGTGAGTTGTTTGCTGCACCTGTGGCTATTCCTACGGCTCAAGTTTCCATATCTACCCAGCTGATTCAACATCGCTATTACTTAATTGACAAGTCTACTGCTGAAGTTACCTGTCATCTGTAGTTCCACGCATGGCTCAGATACACTTCGCTCCTCCGCTACTTCTAGATAACGAACTGGATGATGTACTTATGTTCATTCTCGTCATTTGGGATTGTTATCTGTAGAACCAACAAGTTCAACGCTTATTGCTTTTTCATAATGAGAATTACCGTGATACCAGTAACCCACCTGCTACGTTGAATCATCTTTGTCTTCGGATCAGCCAGTTCTACATTATCACTCTGTCTGGACTATTGCTGTACCAGTGATTCACATTTATCTGCCGTGTGTTACGTTATTGGATCCAAGCATTCTCCGTTAATCATCTTTGCGTTTGAACTATTGTTTTACTCATCCCATGCATTTGTCAAGGGTTACCAACTATGAAGTAGCATGATGTGATCTGCATTCTGTATTCTGTCCAATTTGCCGTGTGTCTAGTATCTGCCATTATAGATATATTCTTCCATTCTATTGTACGATTAGCCAATACATTATTTTGCAGCATTACCACTATCTCCAGTGTTATTATTATTATTACTGATGCTTGTGAGTCGTGAACCTTTTAATCCTGTGAATATCATCATCCTCTGTGTTCATTGTGTGTTGCCTTCACTACCCTCTGCTAGTTCTTGTCTGGGAGACCGCGACCTGCGGAATAGGAGCAGCGGAGTCCATATTCCCTTGCGGGGATCCCTGGTGAGTACCTCCTATCCGTTAGACTCCGCACTCCTGGGCAAGTCCTATCTAAACATAGGCAAGGGATCTACAAAATCATTCAGAGTCGTGACAGATATGTAATATTATTGGGTGACTTCAACATGGTCTCAAATGTAACACAATAATGTGGTCTATGTAGACATCATCTATAAACCTGAGCCATGTAAGGATATATTGGGAAAAGGGATTGTTGTTCAAAGTCTTTCCCATTCTGCCACGAACAGGTTTGCGTAACTGGGCGTGAATTTTGCGCCCATAGCTGTTCCGCGAACCTGTCTGTAGTATTTTCCTTCCGACCAAAAGTAGTTCTGGTTAAGTGTAGCGTGTTGGAAGGAAACACCGCTGTTAACCTCTATTGAACATATGCTCTGGATGAGAGCTGCCAAGGGTCAGCTTGCAACAACCGGCCACATGCGCATGCGCACATCCGGACTTAGCCGCGTCACTACTTTGTCGTACCACACAGACTACACTGTACTGCATGAGAGAAGGCAGTCTTCGGGAGTAAGTAACATTGTAATAGCCCTCACAGGGTAAGTCTGTTACCTTACAACACCTTGGCACCACCAACCTTTGATTGGACCTTATTCCTCCTATACCAGGAGAAAGGTCTTTGCTGCATATCATTGATCACTGGGAATCTGGATCTGAAAATAAGATCTTAGACTATACATCTGGCTGGAAATAAGACTGCTATCCCGGGAATTCATCTGTATATTTAACCCAAATGGGGGGCAAGATTCATTTGCTTGCTCAGAGACTGGCTAATATATAGTCTTTCATTCCCGTGATATTTATTCATTGGACTCTATACACCCTTTCATCATCCTCATTATCGTATGTCTTGTGATATATACAGACAAGAGTTTTGATGTATGTGGATTTGTGAGCCATTTTTAATTATACTTTATGGAAATACTATATCTGTGTTTTGGACATTGTGCACTTATATATGTCTATCTCTTTCTTTACCCTAATCAAGGTTGCAACCTATTTGTATTATATTTAAACCTATTTTGACTATTTAGGAATAAAAGGTTTATCACATAGTATTTTATTTTTATTTTATTTTTCTCATTTTGTGCGGTAAGAGGACACCACCTATTATATTAACCTATTCTAAGGGTTGAAACTTCCCTTACTACATCTAGTCCCCCAGGCAGCCTATTCTCACATCAATACAAGGGAGCGCTAAATAGTCTTTACCCCTGTTGGTTCATGTGGTCTGACCATGCCCTATTATTATGGAAATGAAAAAATACACCCATTAATACTCTAGCCATGAAAACTGGCCAGTTATCTTTGAGCCTCAGAAGAGCCTGGGTGCACCCTCCAGTTATCACTAAACATTTACCTGAAGACACTTCAATCTTTATGTGCTGATGCTCCCTTAAAGCTGTCTTGAAGTAGATCACTATACAGACACCTCGGCTTAAGAAGGCAAATGTGTAATAACAACAGCATGTAGAGAATAAAATCACTGTGTTAGAAACCCAAGATAAAATCTGATCCATGATAAAATCAAGCAGGAGTTCATATCAGTGAGGTAATGACTTCAGATACAATACATGACCCATATTTAGCTAGCAGTCTCTCTTGTGTCAGAAATGTTTAACTCATCAGTCAATAAAGCTAATAAGCTTTTGGCTTCAAAACTCAGAGGGAAGCAAACTAGAAATAGAATCTTAGATGTGACCAATAACAAGGGATCCAAACTCCATAGCTTTCTAGACATAGTTAAATTATTTGCATCTTACTACTCTAAACTTTACAATTTAAAAAATGATCCACACACTTCCCTGGCAAAATAAATTACAATTTACTCAATCTTAAAATCCTTATATTTCCCTTTTTTTGAGGCCACTAAGTGTGGATCAAGAGTAAGTTTAAAACGACTATTAAATCTCTTCCTAGAGGTAAACTCCCAGGACCAATGACTGCACAAATAACTTCCACGGTGACCTAGTCTTAATTCAGTGTAACCTACTTTTTATGTTACCATCTAGCAGGATCTAGTCTCAATTTTAACATTCTATCTTAAACATTTTACAGATACACATCAGCCAGAGGTTTTAGTAATGGTTTTCTATCTGTCAGGAATCATGTATTTAGATGCAGCACTCAGTATTCAACTCTCACTGCACAGTATGGCAAGCACAGCTGATGCAAGTTTACTGAGTTGCAATCAGGTGATCGCTGACAACACAGAGGCAGGAAGTTGAACCTCCAAGCAGTATATAAACCTGCTCTGCCTATCATTCCCTGCCAAAGTATCAGCTTTGCTGTTCTGAGCTCACCAGCAGGTTATCCTGTTTACTGCTTGATTCCCGGTTATTAACCCGGCTTGCTCCTGACATCCTGATACCTGGATCCTGACTTTGCACTGCGTTGATATATTGGTTTTGAACTTTGACTTTTCCTGATTATTCCTCTGCTTGCTGATTCTGTTCATTTAACCTGCATTCTACTGGCCTAGGCTAGTCTGACTACTCTGCCTTCAGAGCTACTTGAATGTAATGCTCCACCCACCATGCTAAGGGCCAGTTCTGTGGAACTTGACCTGGTTACTACACACAGCTAAATCCATCCTGCTTTGTGTTTGGCTTTGGTGAATATCGGTAGTAATTTAGACTCCACACCACCGCTCTTTGACTATGTCAGTCTTAGCTGGTGTTGTGTTCACAATCCCAGACAAGATACTATTTTACTGCTTTATAAAAACTAATGGTACTTAGACAATGCTGTCCAACTTGAATTTTTGGCTTAGCTGGGGAACCCTTAGCAGAAATAAAATAGAATTTCCATTGACATCAGTATGTCCAGAGTGGGATACTCTGCCAAAAACAACCTCCAGGGAAATGTCATTAGAAAAAAGTGCCAATCTAATAGCCTTCCTATGCTCTCCATGAGAACATAACATTCTGGTGTCTCACAGAGAGCTGAGGAGGACTATTAGATTATGATTTTCACCTCTGTTCAGAACTATATCATATCTTCCATCCAAACATTGTGCAGATATCTAAGGTTGCTGGGACAATATTAGCCCTATATAGAACCTGGGGCTTTAGAGAACACTTTGAGGCTATGGAGCCTCAACTGAAATAAGAAAAATAGCAGACTCAGTTCTTTTCCCCGATGACTTCAAGTATGGAGAAGACATTAGGAGAGCCAAGGCATCAGATCTTAATCTATGGACTCCTTATATTGTCATAGGTCCACCCACTACTGTTTCCCAAATCTAAGGTTGTGATCAGTAAAGGAGTGTGGAAGCCCTTCTGTTTTGTTGGACTTTAGCAGAGTACATAGATGTTGAAGAGGTGGGCTGCCAAGTGAAATACACACCACTGCTAAACTAAACATCACTATTATACATTTCGTTTTTCATCAGACCCACAGGTGTGCTCTTAGACTGAAGTAGCAAAAGCCAATTAGCATAAAGGGGAAGGAAACTTAGTAGAGCACTCTATTACCACCATCGAAAAGTGTGCATCTAAAACAGAAGTGTTCAGATCTGCGTAGGTGTGCAGCCAAGGGTAGGGTAGACCCACCCTTTTTTATTAAGTCAGTCTGCCCCATGGCATGCAGAGTTCAGGCATTTCAACATCACTCAAACATTTGAAATGATAACTATTGATTAGAAATACTATTTTGTTAATAGGAGTGAAATTTGATTTTTTATTTGGCTCTTTATAATTTTGATAGCTAAGAAATTCCACTAACAAGTAATCTGCAGATATTATAGCTAGGATAAAAATAAGGCCCTATGTCCCACTGTCATGATTCCAGAACAGGTTCAGACTTTTATAATAACTTAAACTATGACATTCAAGAATTCAAGAACTACCCTAAGCTCCTCAATTGCTGTACATCTTAGTGTGTTGCTTTAATGCAAATGACTCTTATCATAGAGGTAAAATATAATAATCCATTTCAATGGCATAGATAGATTATTGTCAACCATAGTTAAACAAAATTCACAAGCTGTGTGTCAAACTAGACACAACACACTGCTAATAATTCACGTGTTCTCCAGTAACTGCAAAAGAGACAGAGACCCGTCACATTCAATCTTTGCTAAAATTTATCTTTCTGCATGTGATGAATATTGGGAAAAACAGGATTTATTAAGACTATAATAGAGTATTTTAGAAATATAAAAGCAGCACTGTGAAAGTCACAGTTCTGTTAGAATGATACAAGTGAGAGCACAGAAATAAGCAATGTCTTTGCAAAGCAGCACCATTTAAGGGGGATGTCCATCACAAAACATTGTTCCCAATGTCCTCCTATTTAACCCTGGGTAGCACTACTATAGGGTTCCTCACTGTGTTAAGGGCAGAGTAGGGTAAGATCCTCCACTGCTATAACTGCTTTGTAAGCTGTCCACCTTTAGCAACACCGTTTCTGAGGAACTTGTTACTTTCCACAGTACCCTCAGGACTTAGGCTCCGGTAGTACCAGTTGTTGATCTAGCATCTGCCCGGTGGAGAGGACAGAACAGAGTGGGAGGTGATGAGCAACCAGGATATATTAGCAGAACTCTGAGCCAGAGAGGCAAGGGTTAATGCAGAGTAGTCTGGCACTTGTCTGATGTAGTGAACAGCTCACACTAACAGGTAGTGAACAACCATATTGTATTTGGCAGAACTCAAAGGCAGACAGGCAGGGATCCAGATTAGAAAAGACAGTGGAAGCCTATAAACAATCTGGGGTCAGGACAGGTAGAGATATGAAAGCAAATCAGTTTAACAAAGCCAAGAGTCAGGAGTGGAGAACATATCAATTCCTATAAAAAAATCCGGGTCAAACACTGTTAGCATAACAGGTCAGGCTACAAGGCACACTAGGTCAAGCAAGAACTATCACCAACATTGGTATGCTGCCAGGAAGAGGTTTATAAAGCAGCAGCACCAATCAGAACTGCAGGACAATTATTATTATTATTATTATTATTATTATTAATAATAATAATTTTTATTTATAGGGCGCCACAAAGTATCCGTAGCGCCGTACAAGGACAAACAATGGCACAGTACAAGGTGAAACAGCACAGTACAAGTAACAATAAGCACTATAACTCTGGGGGCTCAGGCACCGCATTAAAAAGAGGGAGGGAGGGGAAAAGTGAGTATAGGCAGGTAACTATGGCCCAAGAGGGTGGGCACGGATGACAGGTTGAGAGTCACTGAGGGGAGCAGAGAGAAGCGAGAGGAGACAGAGGGCAGAGGGACTGAGAGGAGGTGAGCTGAGTAGCTGGAGAGCGCAGTAAAAAGTGATGGAAACAGGAGGTAGGAGAGCCCTGCTCAAGGGAGCGAACAATCTAAAGGGAGGGGAAGACAGACAGACACATGGATGAGACGGAGAGATGGGAGAAAAGGAGACGGTCGAGGAAGGGGGAGAAGGGAAGAAGGGATGAGAAAGAGAGGTAGCCGACCGGTGGGAGATTAGGCATGAGACTGGAAGGCTTTAAGGAAAAGGTGGGTTTTTAATGTTCGTTTGAATCTGCTCCTTCTCCCTTCTTCATACGGCGGGAAGATCAGCCGACAGGGGGAGGGGGCGGGTCACATGATCACAGCTGCGATCGCAATTGAGCAGCGGGGACACCGGGTCCTTGTGAGGGTTCTCCAGGTAAGCTCCGCCCACTGGCAAAAGGGGGTGTGGCCATACGGTAGCCGGGCCTATCGGTGGTTTAACCGGTAGTCCGCTGGGCCAGTCCGACACTGTGTATATATATATATATATATATATATATATATATATATATATGTAGATATATATTTAAATGTGCATATGGAAAAATCATCAGTAGTGCAGTGATCTATTTTATGGCTCTATGGAGATAGTTACTCATATTTCCACAGAATTCAGTAGTAATGGGGGCTTCTCCGTTGTCAATCATATTGTGAATTGCAAACTCATGCAAGGAATTCTCCCTCCAAATTACCCATGTAATTCAGTTCTGGTAATTTATTTAGTTTAGCGGGATGTACAAATCAGTAGGAGAGGAATATATTTGGTTTGGCACTCTTATGGTTTGTAGGCTGCATGCACTGACTTCTGTAACAGAATATTGAATATAGCGTAAATTACACATTTTTCCTTATACCAGTGAAACACTGTATATGAATATATACAACCCTGATGAACTTGTTAAAGAAACGCGTAGGGCGGCCTCCCATATGACATTTTTCTCTAGCACCTTGCTGGTCTATTTGGGTGGGTAAGTCTCTGGAGCTTCCAGTGACGTCACTTCTGGTCCGGATCCAGCGCATCTCTACACTTAGCTACTTCCGGCATCCAGCATGGTTACAGATAAGCTTTATTTTCATTTACCGAATAGAAGGGTCTTTAAACTTTGGAAAACGATAGTTCACATGTTTGGCCGCCATTGGCTTGTTGTTTTTTAGGTCGGCTTTGATACCCTGTTATTTGGTACTAACTTTCCAAATGAGCTCTATATGAGGGAAAGAGCCACGCATTTCCAGAGGGAATCAAAAAGACAAGCTTGCCGAGCTGTGTTGATTGCACGCAGTTTTCTCTCCTTATTTTATGGTATAATATGACTATTCAAAATACATGGGCGATACCCGGATCATTTTGATATGAATATATATATATATTTATCTCTCTCTCTCTCTCTCTCTCTCTCTTTATATATATATATATATATATATATATATATATATATATATTCTCTTTCACTCACTTATGTCTCTCCCTCCCCCCCATGCATCCCCACCTACTGTAGCCGTAGGTCCCCAATCCCCAATACCTCAGTTACCGCAGCAATTGGGCGTGAGGTGACTGGCAGCGTGAGTGGAGAGGGACAGGAGGATACTTCCCCTCAAAATTAACTTTTTTTGTTTCCAACCATCCATGCGCCATGTACATATATAACCATAAATTTATGAATACTGGTTATACATACACTTTAAATATATTTCTAGCAAACCCCTCCCTTTCTTATATTATTACTTTGGTGCGGGTCCTTTTGCAAACGTTATTGTATCTATGATGAGGAGACTGCAGATGTTCAGCTTTGCTATAGTATTGTTCACCTTGTCCTCTCCCGGTAAACGCCAGGAATTACCAAGTGATAAGAAAATATTTTTTACAGATATTTTAGCACATACCTTAGCACAATGAAACGAAACCGCTATTCATTCCATACTTATTTCAACAAAGTCTGTTTGTAATAAATCATATATTTTGACTTTTTTCAATATACACAGGAACACAATATATTGTGCTGGCAATTATAATGTTTGATGTCGATCAGAATCAGGGAGGAAAAAAAACAGTTAATTAAAATCTGCAGTGTTAATTTGCTTCTGGGCCTGTGTAATAGGTGAATTTAACTTGTATTTATTTTCTGTGAGAGGTTTAAAGCAGATGACATGGTTCTTGTGTCACTGTGAGAAAATACAGAAAGCGCACAGCATGTCTTAGTAACACAACTATTTGTATTGGAATTAGTGCTGACATGTCTTTGATGTAGAGGTCTCATACTTTAAGATATTGTTTTTATTTTTAAATTAACACTAAGCATTGTGTCAGGACTTCAAGACTTCTACGTCATCACTTTTAAAGTCTGGCTGTGCCACTAATAGAAACAAGAAGAGAATCACATTGTCTTTGGGAACATTAATAAAACTTTCAGGACCCAATAGTAATACTTGAATTTTAGGCTCCCCACTTAGAATATTATTGCAAGTTTTCAAACCAGCCGCTTATCGCTTCGCCAACAAGTTTGAATCCTATTGAAACAGCACACAAATTTTTAAAAATTGCATTTTTCTTTACAGTATTTTTTTATTAAAAAAAAAAATTAAGCTGAATTTGATAAAGTAGAACAGTTTCGACAGTGGACAAGCGTACTGGTTCTAACACGTTTGAGTTTAAATTGGGTAGCGTTTACAATTCTAATGAAATACATTTTAAAATGATTTTCTTACTATTTAAAAAATACTGTTTAAAAATATTTAGAAAAATACAAATTTTAACAACAAGCCTCCAACACAAACGACGAACCTCGGTGAGCTACAAATGTGAGTGGAAAATTTCAAAACACGATTTGAACCTTGGTAAATTGGCAACTGTACCATGAACATGTACATAGCCATAGCCAGTGGAATTCGATAAATCAGGTTTGAAATCTACAAACACCTCTACATATTACCTATCACAATAACAGTCATATATGGAGGCAAAAAAATAAAGATGGAGTGCAATTCTGTTTGTTCCTTTTTTGTGATAGCATCTGATAGTACTGTATACACATAGGATGGTGTAATAACAGGGAGGCAAGTGGGGATATCTGGGGCTTTTCTAAATTAAATACAGGACAAAGAGTCTGATTCTATGACAAGGCAAAATTAGATTTTGTTTAATGATATACAATATACTATCAGCATGGACTGAGGAATTGAGTAATTTGTCAAATACAATTTATTAAAACCATTGGAGAGTAAACACAGAAGGGCATATTCAATTAGATTTCCGGTCCACGGTAACGCGCGTTACCGTGAAAAGTGAGCAGTATTGACGGTAATACGGTACCGCAATAACGCAGATTTTCCTAAGCAACCCCACGTTATTGCGGTACAATGGATTGACTTTGCGGCATGTTCCGGCGCGTTACCATAGACCGGAAACCTAATTGAATATTCCCCAGAGTTTGTCATCCTGGAACAACAACCCTCAAGTCATTTCATTGAAATTAACATTGTGTTCTGTACCTGGATGGTGATAGCTCTAGATTCTAGGGGCAGGTTTATAAATTACAAATTGATTTATATTGTCAGCATCTAGCAAACAATTAAAGGGGTGGCCTATTTAAGCCTTCTTAGCTAAAGTCAATAGTAGGTCTCACAGTAATGAGACAGGAACCGACTATGTAGCAACTTTAGACTATAGTCAGATTATCCGATTTTTCAGCCCTAGATACTAGTCAGGACTCAATGATTTTAATGTTATACTTCTATTCAGGAAAATTATTAAGCATTACTGTAGAATAGTTTTTTACAATTATGATTAAAGAATTGTTGTGGACTTTTTATGAGTTAAAAGTGCGTCAATTGGCTCTTAAACTAGTGAGTTCTGCATCCGCCTGGCCCCTGATGATGGAGAATCGGTTCTATAAGGTGCGTATTACATACACAAGGGAGTGCATCTAACTAACAATTAGCCAAAGGATAAGGATCATATTTGTGGACATATTCTTTAAAAGTCATATAAGTTGTATAAACTAAATTTATAGGGCCTAATCATTAAGGAGCATAAACGCCAATGTGTGCTGTATTTTGCATAGAATCGAACTGTGCAGAAGCAGAACTGGAGCATACACCAGTGTACGCAGCAACGTCCAATTAATCTTCAATTGCAAAGGACCGTTACTACAGCCTACGATTTCATGGGCGGAACGGGAAGGGGAAAGGGCGTATGCATGTAGTCAATGTACACAAGGGCATATCAAGCTCAAATGCACACAGCAGTGTCCGATTCAAGCTTTGGGCATTTCAAAGGTACGTATTTTTCTGTTGTATCACTTTCACCGCTACAGGTCTGGTGTAAGTGACGATTACTCGTGCTGACGGCTGTGTATGCATGCTACAACATGTGTTTGCAATCAATAGCAACTTTAAAAATGCATTTTATGTACAATAGACATTCATAACATCCTACTGTATGAGAAATAAATGAAGAAAAAAACATTTTTAGTGTTTTGTCATTAATAGCTATATTGTTAACAGGTGACAATCATTGAATGGTTTTATTTTTCTGTGCGCTCTTTATATTCCACATGTATTGGGCATGTCCTGCAGTGTATAGTCTGTTAGAGCAGAGCGGACCTAGACCCGTCTTCATCAACAGACGTATCTTTACATCCGCTCCTTGTTGAATACTGACATGCGTGTGCCCGATGTAGATGCATTTCTAAAAAACGCACATTACGTTTGTTTTGCGTTTGTTAATGAATCAGGCCCACAGTGTTTCAACAGTGAAAGAAAAGTGCAAAAATGGCAAATTAACATATCTCTGATCTGTGAGGTTAAAAATATACATTTATAATTGGTCCTCTGAAAATATGTTTTCTATTTAGCAACTACATACTTTTCTGAGACTACTATATTAGTATTTCTGCCCTAGCAAAAAGAGTATTTTTAAAACAACTTTACTTGTGAAAGTGTAGCATCAATTTTTTTTTCTATACCTGTTTTACCAAGGATTACAAACAGGGGGCCTGATTCATTAAGGATCTTAACTTAAGAAACTTCTTATTTCAGTCCCCTGGACAAAACCATGTTACAATGCAAGGGGTGCAATTTAGTATTTTGTTTTGCACATACATTAAATACTGACTGGTTTTTCATGTAGCACACAAATATCAACTTTAAATTTCAGTGCACAAATAAGCTATCAAGTATTTGTGTGCTACATGAAAAAACAATCAGTATTTAACTTATGTGCAAAACAAAATACTAATTTGCACCCCTTGCATTGTAACATGGTTTTGTCCAGGAGACTGAAATAAGAAGTTTCTCAAGTTAAGATCCTTAATGAATTAGGCCCAAGATATTTTAAAGGAACTTCATTGGAAAAATTGGAGACATCTAGTTGTCCTCAATGAGGAGGTGACTGGGGGCTAGAAACTATTTTCAGACAGACACCTTTTGCATCATCTAGGTCTATGAGAAAGCACCTTAATATGCAGGCATATACTAATGTAATCAAAACAAAAACAATGTGAGACTGTGAAGCAGTAAATAAAGACAGTTCAGATATGCCTTAACCTTCTTGACTTGTTCAACACATAAATGGATTTAGGAGTAACAATTAAAACATGCAATTAAGGGGGTGGCACAAAGTGGTAGAAGTCAGTACTATGAAGTAACTTTTTCTTTTTCAATGGCAGTCATCATCCCAGCTGCACGGTGGACAAATGGGTGAGCTTGCACAAGTATGCTCTGTGCCTCTAGGTATCTAAATTAGAGTAAAATGTAACATTATATTGTATCACTAATTAGTAAATATGACCCATGGAATACATTTCTGTAAATAGCATCATAATCCAGTATACAGTAGTGTGGCACGGAGTGTGGGAGGTTAACACTGCAGGGTCTGGAACCTTAGATTGACAAGACTCTGGACTATTTATATCCTCAAGGGAGCTATTCCTCTTCTGCTGTCATCATCATCACCAAGTTGTGACACAGACAAGTAGATGATTAATTGATACAATTTCAGACTTTATTCTGACGGACGCCTCTATGCTACGTGTGTTGACTTTTGTTCAAGCCCTGCGCTGTTGATATTATTTTTTTAAGCTGGAATAGTCAACGTGATTGAAATTTTTTTCCGGTAGAGAATTAGCTATGCATTTTTATGCATCATCACAAATTGAATATGTTTATTTGATATATATTTAAAATACTTGTGTAATTATAAATAAACCAGTTGTGATGAGATTAGCTATCTTGTACAGCAAGTTCATCATTCTAGTGGTTTAGACAAGAAAACGTTTTCCTTAGGACTTTTGCTGCTGTACAATTATAGTGTACTGGTCACCTATACACAGTGGAGAGTAGATAGCAATACATCATCTAAGATGGCAGATGGCAGCCAGGACTACAATGCTACAAATTACTTTTTGTTATAGGTATAATGATGATTCAAGATCCGCCTTGTGTTGACATTTTCAATCATAAAACATTCCGACCATCATATTCTAATTCTAATTTTACCAAGATACATGTATCACTTCAGATTAGCCTACATGTAAATATATAATAATTTTAAATGATACAAACTAGTACCATGGAAAGTATATTTATGAATATGCATGTAAAAAAGAAAACCATCTTTTCTTCCCTATCTAACTTTGCTTTTACATAAAAACATTATACTTGGGGGTAAATGTATCAAGCTGAGAGGTTTCCGGCGAGTTTGAAAAGTGGAAATGTTGCCTATAGTAACCAATCAGATTCTAGCTGTCATTTTGTAGAATGTACTAAATAAATGATAGCTAGAATCTCATTCGTTTTTCAAACCCGCCGGAAAACTCTCAGCTTGATACATTTACCCTTTGGTGTCCCAATTAAAACCATATTTTATATTAAACCTATTTGTTTAATCTGCCTAGATGGTTAAGCTAATAAAGTCCACACATCAAGCAATTTGAAGTCTCACTAGCTCTTGCATCTGCCTATACATTGTCCTAAAACAGTATTGCGGTTTCAAATTTGTGGCTCGCATTAACCAATCAGAGTTCTCATTGAAGGATCCGTCATTCCTGTTTGCGGTTCACCCTTCGTTTTATAAAGATATTATAATACAAAACAGTAAACATTACTGTGTTCCAGGTTTTGCATTACAAAAGTGTTACAATTGATCTATCTAAGTTTAAACATATCGCTTGAATTCATTGTAACTGTTTTGTTGATCTGTTTCAACAAACTGGTTCAAGAAATAGTCACAATTTCAAGCATCTCCACATATGGCTATTGGTTCCCAGTATGTATAGGTAACAATTATGGTTTAATTTCATTAAGACTTTTCAAATTAATTTGCACATATGGGTTTCAAATATGTGCAATATCATTTTGGTGACAGACTTTATAACTTACAGACAATTGAACTAGCAGGTAATGCAGTAGAGAGTGTTCTCAATAATGTACAATAAGTATATTAGTAGTTAGTAGCAGAAAGGAATAGTTGTTTCTCTTATATGTTCTCTTTTAAGAAAATTCTAGTTGATAGCTTTTTTCTTTGCCTGACCTAATTCTGAAATGATTTTCTCCTGGATTATTTTCCTGCAACCAATGTAATTTGATAATCTCTGGTAGTTAGTAACCTTTAGACTTAAAATTTTGGTGGTTTCTTGGGCCTGAAATCAATTCCAGAAACAAAAAGTCAATCTTAAAAATTATCAAACATTTTAATATTGACACTACTGTTTTAAAAAGTTTGCACATCTCTTTTGAAATATAGGGAATTGTCTGTATTCCAGGATCATCTGGACATAGAAGGAAAGTTAACGGGACATTAATAAAAAATTTAAATTCTAGCTCAGAAATCATTGTTTTGTTTCAGCAACAGTTTCCAAACAAATGCATCCAATGTCTTGATACAAATGTAGCTGTTATCCCTGTGCCAGAACTGATTTTGTGAAGTTTGCTAATCATTATCAACATTCATTTATATAGTGCCAGCAAATTCTGTAGCGCTGTACAATTTCATTTTTTTTTTAGCTTTTAGCACATTTAGCTCAAAAAGTTTAGTATTCCAGTAGTCTGATATATATATCTTATACTCTTTCCCTTCATTAGTCTGCTTACATTTTCTTTGAGTTTATTGAAATGTAATTGTTATTGAAAAACCCAGTTTAGTTGACCAGCAAGCAGTTTTACTCTTTACCTGATGAAAATGTCTTCAAAATACCAAAAGTGGAATTTATTTAATAGCTTTTTCTCTAAACATAATCCTCATCTGGGGCTTGATTCATTAAGGATCTTAAATGAAGAGGTATCTTATTTCAGTCTCCTGGAAAAAAACCATGTTACAATGCAAGGGGTGCAAACTAGTTTTCTGTTTTGCACATAAGTTAAATACTGACTGTTGGGAAGTGGACCCCAACTTAGAGACCACTACCCTGATCTGAGTACCATTGGGGTGTACCTGGCACAAGCATCAGAATGGCCATAGCTGCAGTTGCGCACTATGGAACAGGCAGTTTCACGACACATCAAGTAGAAAAACACATACACTGGGGTTGGCTATTGATTTTATGGAGAAAGAATCTGCAAAGTAATTATCTATATTTTTTAACATTGTCAAATTCCGCAGTCATCTGGCGTATCTTTGCACCGGCTGCATCTATACACTGGATATAATCTTGCACCTATCTTAAGATCTATTCATCTCAAAATACAGACATAGAAACGCAAGTGGGCAGACATCTTTTGGCGTCTATGTTGGGATGTTTGTTTGTGTCCATTATAAATCAGGCCCAATAAGTTTTTTTTTTGCTAGGTAGCAAATAAACCTATTGAGCATTTATTATTAACATACTTAAACAGAATCATTAGAGGTATATATTTAGTTGCAATGCATGTATTTATCATCATCATCATCATTTATTTATATAGTGCCAGCAAATTCCATATTGCTCTACAATTGTGGACAAATATAGTAATAGACACTACTGGGTAATACAGACAGAGAGGTAAGAGGGTCCTGCTCGCAAGCTTACAATCTATGGGATAAAGTGAAATATCCGACAAATTTAAGTACATTATTGCGTGAAATTATTTCCTCATCTGCTTAGCTGACCTCAGATATTTTCTATGGGGCTACCACTGAAATGGTAAATGAAATGATGTATAAAATATAAAACAGAGATCCTTTTTGGGGGAAAATCCCACTCCACTCCACCTTCACTACTTCCGATTTCTTCCAACCAAGCACTGTACAAATAGAGCTTTATAAAATCACTGACACATTTATTTAAAATAACACTACTAGGCTAGAAAAATTGGTTGCAGGGTAACTGGCTGTATTAGATATGCATTCCCTCAAACACTGTCGTTCATTGTTCATTAGTATTGCCACAAACCTCGAATGAAGGTTTTAGTTATGTACCTTCTGTACATAAATAAATAAATAAATAAATATAATAATTATTGTCTTTCTTTGCCATTTAGTTATTTAGTTTTAGTTATTCCCAATTCATTTCTTTATTAAAGCCCTGGCTTTTGAGAATATTTTCTGCAAAGGAAGGATATATTTTATAAAAAAAACTTTTTTCACATGAGGCAAAACTAAAACATTGTACAACGCCCAGTGGAATTCTTACACATGAACAGATGTCTCTAATTTGTCAAAACAAATAAAGATTAAAAATGAAATGTATGTTACACTGACACATGTGTTTCACAAACTTTTGTGTGAAATTTTATTAAGATTGTCAGGTTATATTAACGGGCTGGACATGTGAAGACATATGGTCCTCAATCTACGTTTAGTCTCCAATAAAGGAAATCATTTTTCTTTAACACCTAATGTAACCAGTATAAGGATCATTTAAACAGCACAGCGTGTGTGCTGCTGCCCGAGCATGAGATATTTACCATTCATATAGAAACTTATTTTTTAGAATGGTGTCTGATTAGATTTACAGTAGAGATGATATGTTTAAGAGGGGATATGATCGCTGAGTATAAATATATTCCTGACCTGTACAATAGCCTGTTTGTCATGTCTATACAGAGAGCACAAGATCAACCCTTCAGGTTAGAATAAAGGACATTTCATCTCCAGCTGGGGCTCCAAGTGGTAAAAACAGTGAATTTATGGAATGAATTCCCAACAAATTCTGATACTGGCAGATATTGATGGTAGATTGAGTAACTGATTATTGTATGTTTTATTTGTATTTTGTTGTGTTTTTAAGGGATACTGTTTTAAGTACTGTGCAATAGCAACAGCGCTTCAGAAGATGTACCACAAGTTAAAAACTTAGCTCATGTACACATGTAAACCAAAATAGCCAAGTAACACAAATTGAATAAGACAGAGAGAAGGAAGAGCAGAGAGTCTATTAGGTGGAATAACAAACCAGTATTGGCCTTCAAAGAAGACCATGAGGCAAACCCACCCCACCTGGACTATTATGCTCTCCACCAATTTAATCTTGTCTAACTAGATAAGAAGGAATCCAGCAGCAGCTGACCAGAGTTCTGACTATCAATAATCACATGTTATAGTGTATTGATCTGGGGACTAGACGGATTATCATTATGGAGTCAAGAAGGAATGGTGTTTGAGATGAAGGGCTGAACTTGATGGATGTCAAATTGCAACATAAACAGCTATGTAAACATATTTTGTACGACTTTGAAAGTATACAGATAGCATTGAGGTTTTCGATGGAAACACCCCTCTCTCCACTCTTAGCCATGAAACAAAATTGCAATTACATTTCTGTGTTTATAACATTCTTAGATCACCTCAATGACTGAATCTGAATGACAGACGGTCATGGTTTGTGGATTACAGTGTAAGTCGGCAAAATATCTAAATTATATATCTATATATATAATTATTATTATTATTATCATTTATTTGTTAGGCGCCACAAGGTATCCGCAGCACCGCACACAGTACTAACAGTAGACTATACAGGGTGAAACCATACAGAACAATGAACAAAAAGTAAAGACGGAGCGGAAGATCAGGTCTGGAGACAGGAGGGGAGGGGGCCCTGCTCATACGAGCTTACATCCTAAGGGAGGGTAAACAGACCAGGCACAAGAGGAGCCAGTTGAGGCAAGAGGAGAGAAGGGAGGACGAGCTAAAGGGAGGAGATGGGGGTTAAGTAGATGGTTGGTATGCTTTGAGGAAGAGGTGAGTTTTGAGTGCACGTTTGAAGGAGCACAGAGTAGGAAAGAGACGGATGGAACGAGGGAGGTCGTTCCAGAGAAGGGGCTGCACGGGAAAAGTATTGGATTCTGGAGTAGAAAGAGGTGATAAGGGTGGAGGAGAGGCGGCGGTCGTTGGTTGAGTGCAGGGAGCGGGCAGGAGTGTGAATGGAGAGGTGGTTAGAGATATAAGGGGCAGTAGAGTTGGAGAGAGCCTTGTAAGTGGTGGTGAGGAGTCTGAAAAAGATTCTGTAGGGGAAGGGGAGCCAGTGTAAGGCAAGGCAGAGAGGGGAGGCAGAGGAGGAGCAACGTGAGAGGAAGATGAGCAAGTTTGTTAATTTGTTGGCGAATATCTTCCACAGCTCTCAATGTAAAGCTGCCAAATCTTACATAATTATTAGTATGGAAAAAGTAATCTATTAGACCACATAGCGACAACGCGACAATGCGACTAAACAACAGAGCGACAAATATTGAAAACATAATTTTCTGGTTTGTAAACAATTGTTTGATTGCTGGAATGAAACCTCACGACAACACAACATAATGGCAATGCAACAAAGAAACAAATCTTATTTTCTAAATACCACATTTGGTCTATTTACCAAATAATCTGCTAATATATAAAAACTGCTACACAGTACAAATTACAAATTGGACCCAGGCAACATTGGGTGACCCTGCTAATATAAATATATATATATATATATATATATATATATATATATATATATATATATATATATATATTAAACAAATGTTACCCATGACAAAATTAAGCTTGCAAAATTATATGAGCGTATTTATAAGATATATTGAAAAATGACACATATATCAATCTGTTTTTGCTATATTTTGTTCCCCTTTTGGTTGGCACATGGCAGTGCCAGAATTTGGGCCGCATGACCCTGGGGTGAACATGGCCTCATTTCAGCTGTTGCAATACAAAGTAACAATTTTGCTTTTTCACAAAAATAACTGCAATTTGGTTCTTCTGCTTCTTGTCAAACCAAAGCTAAAGTTACACAATCATTCATCTTAAGGTAGTACTGTGATGGCAATAGTGTACCTTCTACAAGAGCATTAGATATGATACTTGTCCTGGGTCATAAGGTCAGGGGGCCGACCATTACACTTCTTAGTTAAAGGGTCTGAATAGTAGAGGTCTTACAAGAATGTCTACATCATCCCACTGGTGTCTCTTTGTTTCAATAGGCGGTATTTCTTGTTCTAATTGAGATATTATGATTGCGAAGGACATATTAAGTGAAATGTGTGAATGTCAACCTCAACCTTAACTTTACAGTCCCTGTCCTAACTCTAACATATGACACATACATCACCTTCATCATCATCATCATCATCAACATTTATTTATATAGCACCAGCAAATTCCGTAGCGCTTTACAATTGGGAACAGACATTAATAAAACTATACTGGGTAATACATACAGACAGAGAGGTAAGAGAACCCTGCTCACAAGCTTACAGTCTATGGGACGCATACATAGGTACCTATGAATTTGACATGTTGCGTTTCTGCTCAGCAATTTGACAAGAGAGACCATAAGCCGAACGCACTTAAACTCATATGTTTGTGCATGTGACATTCACTTAGCTATTCAGGCTTAAGTCTTCTGTCATCTTGTAGCCAATAGTATCCACAGGGGCCCATATATTTTCCCCCAGTGGTTTCTGGGCCTCAATTTTGCTGCACAAATTTTCTCCCTCCCTACTTGCATTTATATGTTGTGTCTTAACATTTTTCTCCCTCTCCCAGGTGAGACACAGTGGGCAGGAAAGCTTTCGCAGTCAGTGACTAATTCATTGCTGATTGCCCACATGTCACTGCCCCCTTCAAAGCACCCTGGCTCTTGCTCCCTTTATGTGGGGGAAGCCCAGAAGGGGTGTAGTCACTATGACGCCAGATTTAGCACCGGGCAATCATAAAGGACTATGTCCTGGGACCACTGGCTACTGCCTGTTGGCCACACACTGTTTTGTTTTGCTATAAGCTGACTTACAATTTGCTTTCGCCCCCACTATTTCTCTTTAATTCATTAAACTGTGACCTGTTGTCTTTATTTACTTATGAATTAGAGTATTAAAGACTTACTTAAGCAGTAAGCGAAGTTTTGTACAATAAAGGAGAGACATCAACAGCGTGCAGTATAAGTGTTAGTTGCATGCTTACATAGGAGGCCTACAGCATGCATCAGAATTGCAGTACATTGCTGTGTATTTGTTCTGTTTGTATATGGCCAACCTGCCAACCCTATGTAGGTTACAATTCTGATTCCACTCCAAATTAAGCCTTACACATACTTTTAGTCCAAAATAAGTGTGAGCCCAGTAATGTCATTTCTGCCCTGGGTCCACTAATGTTTTAAGGCAACCTTGTCCGTCACCATATAAATGCACAAGACTACAGGCCGAGTGCTATTAGACAGGTCACAGAAATCTGAGAGGACTTCTAATTTCCTCTTTATTTTACTGTATGGGGTATATATAACACAACACACAAGTTTCAATTTGTAACAAAGCAAGCTCCTTATACTGTATGAGCTGATAAAATGATACTGTAATACAATCCGCTACAAAACATGACACATCACAAAAATTACATCACTACCCAGCATCAGTGCCCAGAACAATAAATGTATATATATATAGATTATATATATATATATATATATATATATATATATATATATAAATGTCTCGTGTATATTATTGGATAATGTGATATTAGGTCTGTACTGATTGATGAGTATGGTAAATCATGTTTCTTCATTATATATAGTATTGTATGTCAATGTTTGGACCATACTTATTTACTGTAGACAAACAGACAGACAGATAGATATACATTATAAATAATACTTGAAAATAAACAGATCAATATAACTTATAGACTATGTTTATTTGTTATATTTGTCTAAATAGAAAAAACACCTGAATAGCTTCAACACTCAGATGTGATCTTAAACCTCTTGCTGGCAGAGCATTCGATTTTAGCTTAAAACGTGGTATATTTTTACATTTTAATGTTTGTCCTTCCTGCGGGGCATCATTTAATGTTTCTGTTCTTACTTCTGGATCCAGACCTACCACTGGCACATTATCCGATACCAAGCTGTGAAGATTAGGAGCACAGACTCTTTAAAGCTTTCGGCAGTTAAAGTTTAAAACAATTACTGGTCTGTCTGTCTCAATAAAGCCACATAAAAATACAGTTCTAAAGAAAAGTAAATGTACGTAGTTGATGATTGGTCAAGTTAAATATTGGCCTGGCGGACCCCCTACTGACATTTCCCACATACTTTATGACAGCTGAGAATGAAATGTATTTTGTAGCTCAGAATATTTCAAATTGTTTTCCATAAGTAATGGTCAAGTAACCCAATTCCTTGCTTTATTGAAAGAACGTTTGCAAACATATACCTTATGTATTAGTTTCACAACCTCAGGATTAAAAATAATGTTCAAGAGAATATGTTTATTTTGAGGGAAGACTTTTTCCAATGTATATCCATCTTCCTGTTTGAACGTCAAATAAAGGATGCTGTAAGAAGCCTTTTGGAGCCTAAAATGGTTAATATCATCATCATCATCACCATTTATTTATATTACGCCACTAATTCCGCAGCGCTGTACAGAGAACTCACTCACATCAGTCCCTGCCCCATTGGGGCTTACAGTCTTAATTCCCTAACACACACACACACACACAGTCAGATACACAGACTAGGGTCAATTTGTTAGCAGCCAATTAACCTACCAGTATGTTTTTGGAGTGTGGGAGGAAACCGGAGCACCTGGAGGAAACCCACGCAAACACGGGGAGAACATACAAACTCCTCCCAGATAAGGCCATGGTCGGGAATTGAACTCATGACCCCAGTGCTGTAAGGCACAAGTGCTAACCACTGAGCCACCGTGCTGCCCAAGACAGCTAGCTAAGGTAGATAACAGGGTGGTATATCATTAACAGGGTCAATATATAGCAGAGACAGAAGGCTCAATGAATTCAAATAAAATAACATACAATTAAATGTCAACAACTGTTATTAGATGTAACTACATACAGTATTTATAACTGCTACAAGAAGCTTTTTTGAGGTATCTACATACTACCCAAGATCATATACAACAGTGGTTAGGTCACCATATATATCAGTAGTTAGGTCACCAACCTGACCTAACTGCTGGTCATGGTCATAATACAGTTGTTTTACACTCTATGCAGGCATTTGACAATATTCATACTCAACTCAACATGATCAGACCACTGAACAATGTTATTATTACATCATAATACAATACTTAGACAAAAGGTGCTTCCCCTACCTAACATGGCCTGACCAGTGGACATGATAATAATAGAATAATTTTATTTTATACAGACAAGAGGTGCTATACCTACCTATATGACCTTACCAGTGGGCATGAATATAATACAATTCTGCCATATAAAAGTCTCAGCCAATAGACTCTTTACAGACAAAGGACACTGATCCCCTGAACATAATCGTTATACAATACTATTATACTGTATACTAATAAAGGACACTACATCTACCCAATATGAAATAAAGGGTAAAGAATCAGCAATAAAATTAGTATTGTGGTGACCCCTAAATAAATTCACTGAAAATGAATATTTTAATATTTTACATTCATATACTTGGGTGCTCCCATAGTATAATTCTGTATAATATACAGAATCTCCAAAGAGAGAGACTACTGACAACATGGAGCACTCCTGGGGTGCTTGTAACGTTAGGTACAATATTTGGGATCACAGGTGATAAACCCAAGAAAAAAACACTTTTATTCTTACAAACACTTTTTAACTTAAGTAACCAACCAACCCCAGCAAAAAAATAATAATCATAAAATATAACTTTTATTCCATACCCATTAAAAAGTGACATGTTGATAGGTCAAAAACATATGGGCTGTTAGGGGATTAATATTCAAATATAAATCAGCAAATATTTCTTGTCGTATAATAAGGAATCGTTTATGTTTAGAACTCAGTAGATAGATTTAATAAAAATCGTATTTGGTGGTGTTTTAAACCACCACATATTGCCGGCAGTTTTGTGTTCCTAACCATTTACTATAGGACCATTTAAGGCTGGGATGTTAAATGCCTGGCAATGTGTGGCAGATTGAAAACAGCTAGTTTAGTCAAAGCAACAATCAAAAATGTCAGAAAAACAAGACAGGTTATTTTAAATACCTGCTTCTGATTGGTTAAATAGCTCAAACATGCTGTTTGAGCTATCTTGCCATTCAGAACGTAAGATGGGGCACCATTGACTTATCAATTATGGGGGCTATCATTTATTGATTAAGGGGCTAAATTAATTTATAATTAACTCACAGGGCAAATTTAATTTTTTATTATATTTAGGGGGCCATATTATTGTAATATATTATGGGGCCAATATGTATATATAATTATAGTAAGGGGGCAATACTATTTATTGCTAATGGCTGCAATAATTATTTAGAATGTACACATGTGGCCCTACATATTGCCTCTTAATATAATAATATAATATTATTGCCCCCTTAATATCATTAAAAATAAAATTTGCCCCCTTAAGTTAATTGTAAATTTTTTTTTTGCTTTTAATCAATAAATAATGATTGTCCCCATAAATCATAAATCAATGGTGCCTCCTCTTATGTTCTGAATGGCAGGATAGCTCAAACAGCAGCACCTTGAGCAATCTTGCCTCTCACAACCACCGCTGTTTTGCTCGAGGTTTTCCCAGCGGTTTGTCAAACAGCAGCTTTGTAAATCTGGCTGTTTGTGTTTTGATCATGGTAAAAATCACATTGGCGACCTGTAAGGTGGTAGCTTTTGAAACTTGTTTTCAGCCGTTTTACTGCCCTTTAGTAAATCTAGCCCCCGCCTCTCTCAGAGCAGTTGGTCATAGTCTTAGTCCAAGTACCGCCCTAATGGGTAGACTTGTGGGTGCGTTCATTTAACCCAGAGGGTTGTGGTTCAGCAGTGCCCAGGACAGGTGTCCTGGAGGTAAATATGTGCGGTCTGGGTGAGAGTCCCTATTTTTTGCAGTTGTCCCTTGGTTGAAACAGGGACTTCCTGGTTGCCTGGCGGAGGTCATGCTCTGCTGTTTTCTCCACCACCATTTAAATAAAAGTTCTTTGACTTGCCACACTTACGTCTTGTGTCAATTAATTTAAGTGGTTAAAGTTTGATAAGAGGTTAAGTGAAGTAAGAGATATCAGCCACTAAGCATTTTATTTATTGTGCACATTTTTTAGTGGAGTGTCCAGATATCAAATTGGTGAACAGACCAAGTACATGATCCCAAAAATTGCACCTCATGTTACCACCATCTCAGCAGTGCTCCATGTTGATAGTGGTCTTTCTACAAATAGTTTCTCAACTACCCAATATGACGTGGTCTCTGGGCATAATATACTTCTGTTAAAGTATATACAGACTTAGGACACTACATGTACCCAAATGAGTTTAATATATTTTATATCAAAACAAATATTTCACCATATGTCATGCATTCAATTATATATGTCACAATGCTTTTTACATACCATAATATTACCTACAATTTACAGATTTACAGTTACATGTGTTGTTTTTAAAAAGAAACCAAAAACAAACATTTTTGAGCCAAATGTATTTAGTGCTTCTTGAGCGAATGTTTAGTGCTGTAATTAACATCATGAAATTCATAGCTTGTGAAATGAAAATTATTATTTTTATGTAACACCAGGGGGAGCCAATGGTCTATAACTTTATTTACTCATTTTAACATCATTATTTTGCATTAATGCAGTGTACAATGTAAAAGACAAATATGGGTACAGTTATATCTACTAACATAGGAGAAACCACAAATTTATATTATGACAACACGAGAAATAAAATTTTTAGATGTATTTCCCATGCTTCATTGCCCATCAAGTGCTGCTGTCTGAGCCAAGGTTACCTTGCAGACCCACTTATGACCAGGGGCGCCAAAAGGGAGAGGGTGGGTGTTAAAATCCTGGACTTCCATTGGGGTTCCAGCAGTGACGATCATGATGGGGGTAGATGGGACTATGGTTCCATCCCTCCATTCGCCACCACAGCTGAGCCATATTGTAAATTGCAGATATTGACTGCGGGGACCAATGACTTTCTACTGGTCAGAACTTTCACACATTTACCCAAGTCGCGCGTGCAGTATCAGCTGAGGCTCAATGCGCAACCTAGAGGGGATTTAAAAAGTGGCTGCATTGGGGCCCCGAAGTAGCTCTCATCATCCTGCTTATTACTAGTACAATCCTCATGTTGTATTTTATATACTGTGAACAGTTTTCCTCTAATATCTAATATCAATGCTTTTTTCATTGGAACACTAACTTGCTGTGCTTCTTTTATTAGGATTCAGTAGATCAAAAGTATTATTAAGTTGTGCGAAAAGATTCCTTTAACTGTATGTGGCATTTAAATGGAAACTGGGAGTGGATTTTGTAGACTGAACAAACTTTGTCAACTGGAAGTCTTGCATTTTTCTTAACTCCACATAAAGGGGCATATTCAATTGTTGGCGTTACAGCCAAATGTAACGTGCCCTGCGCACTATTACCATCATTACAGTAATAGTGCGAGTAAATACCGGTATTACGGTACTTTACTTGCTGGCTTTCAGCTCGCGGCTCAGGGAGCTGCGAGCTGAAATCCGGCTTACTATTACCGTAATACCGGTAATAGTTTTAACGCCGCGGGCATATTCAACAATTGAATATGCCCCAAAAAATGTTTTAAATTATAAAATATGTTTTTATTAATATAGCATACTTGTCCACTCTCCCGGAATGTTCGGGAGACTCCCGAATTCCGGGTAGGTCTCCCGGACTCCCGGGAGAGCAGACAATTCTCCTGCTTCCTACCCGTCGGGAGCCTTCCACCACCCCCTCTGAGATCTCCCGGTGAATACCATACAATGTTGGCAAGTATGTAATATAGGAAGGTAACATGTACTTTTTCTATGTTACCTGCAATATTTATGAAAATTACTACAGTATATCCCACAGTTTCTTACCTCCTCTTAGAAAAAAATCATACACAGAAAATTCTCATACAATATATATAATTTACCAATTTCTGACTCGATCTTTAAGAGCACACAGATCTCACTTACTGTTAATGTATTTGCTTTTATATGTTACATTTCTGTCTATTTTATTAGATTATATTGAATTAAGTGACCCCAACCTGTGCAGTATACAGATTTAAACGCGACAAATTTCGGCACATTTGAATAAAGCATTATTATCTATTTGCTGAACTGTGAATGTGGCATATTCACACGTTTGGGCACCTTTCCAGTTGATTCATTAGTACTTTTAAGTTACAGATTCAAATTTTTGAAAATAGAGAAACTTTTAAAATGTGTGTTCAAAATTTAAGGACCAGTAAACCCCACCAAAAAATTATTTGTATTTCCTCTGTCACCATGATTATACCCCTATTGTATTGAGAAGCCCTGCTACAAAAACACTATTACCCTCAGGCAAGAGGGCACTCATCTTTTGGATAGACAGCTGTGTGTGCAAGTGATAGGCTCATCAGTTTTATACGAGAAGGGGATGGCAGAGACCACTGTATTACAGAACAACGTTGATGTTGTCCTGCAGAGTTTATTAACAGCAGTACACTCAACACCTGGCTGTTATTTGATTCTGTAACTTAATTGTGATACAATGAATTGAACATCTTGCCGTTTTCCTGATTGTAGCACTTTCTATTAAGAGGTTAGAAGACGCTTCTGGATAGCTTTGGTTTTTTAGAGTTAGGAGTCATAGGCAAACCGATCCTAATGCCTGGAAACCCCCCTCCAAGCCTGGGGCACTGTATAATTGAGGTGGCTGGACCCTGCCCCCCCCCCTTCACACGGCTCTGCTTGAAAAGGGAGAGCTGCGTGCACCTACAACAGTAGTGCATGCAGCATTGTCCATGTATATTATAGGTAAAGGAAGAGTTGGAGAGCAGCCAAGCAATTCTATTATTATAGCCACGCCCCCATGCATGCTGGTCACGCCCACTGGTGGCGTGGTGTTGAAATCCCCCTCTATAAATCCTGCGTTTGCCCCTGGGAGTGGAACGACATTATAGAGACACGTTAAAATGATGAACAGCCTGTGCACACTATGAAAATTATTTTCTCAAATGCAGATTTTAAATTAGGTCTTTGAATTTTTAGGGAATAGGGTTTTTTTTTGTCTAGCTCCTTTATCCTGCTCATTGAAATCAAGTGCTGGGACAATAGCTCTAAATTCCTTGGTAAAAAATAATTAAATCTTGGATCTGCAATACTTTTCCTGTGTTGTCTTAGTTGAGTGGCTTAAAATTGTCTTTGTATTATTTAATTGCTGCCTCAAAGCTGGCAATCTTAAGTTATCGTGTGAGTATTCTATCTTGGGGGCTATTCCTTTTTATGACTTAATAATAACCTGCACGATTCTACTATGTAACTAGTTACATAAACCCACGTAGAATCAATGGTCTGTGATGTAGAAGAAAAGTTGTTTGCATTATAAAGCCTCACAACGGAATATAATCAGACATTGTTTTCTTAATAATCAGAGATGATTGGCATCCACTTGTTAAAATGCATTATGGTCTTCATGGTATAATTGAGTAATGTGTGTTATTATGCATAATTGCTGTTACCCTGGTTGTTTATACTTTTATGGTACATTCTCCCACACTCAGCCCTCTGACCTCTAGGCTGTAGGGACAACAGGAGTCCTGGTTTGCTCATTTAAGTAGGGAAAAATCAACTACAAGGGGAAGTTCTTTGAAATGAACAATGCCTCTCAATCAGAAAGTCAGAGAGAGGCTTCTAATAATGAGAAGTGGATAGCAGAAAATAATGAGCACATTGAGAAATCCTCACAGTAGTGGATACTTAACGCTATCCCAGCCTCTGGTAGAGTCTGAAAGCCAGTGCTATTATAAAAGCCATTGTTTACGGAGAAAGGCCGGTGCTGTAATAGGGTTTCATTTTAACAGTTATTGAATATAACTCCAAAGAAAGTTCTCTAATGATAAGGGAATATTGTAGCACATCCCAAAATTATTTTAGGAAGCCAAAAGATTATCTCTCTATTTCATTGAAAGTGTAATGCGCAATAGGAGAGCATCCACTTTTCAATTAATAGCATAACATCAATTTGGAACACAACCAAACATTTTGCAAAATAAAGCACAGAGCAGCAAGAGCCCCATTATGTGACATACAATTGCTGTCAGGATATGACTTTGTTTAGATCTTTTCCTTGTCCTGACTACCGGAGGCTTCCAATTCTCTTGAACACTACCTTCAGCCAAGATGACCGACGCTGCATCACTGGAGACCATCTTGCTTCCAAATTTCCTGTTTGAGCCTTTACATAGCTACATTTAGTTAGATACGTCGCACAAGTATTGTGACTTTGATATCCTGATTGCTCTGTATTTATCTGGTGCCAGAGCTGACCGTTGATACTACTTGAGACCTATCTCTGCTGGCTGGACTATACTATTAGTAGAATACTATTAATTAAATGCTATTATTCTATTAAACCCTTTTGCATTTTACTCCTGGTTCCTGTATTACTTGTTGACCATCATATTTCAGTTTCTTAAAATAAATTAAAATTAAGACACAGTAATGGAAGAACTGTACTCACAACACTGACATATTCTACCACAGACAAACACATAGGTTCTGATTCATTAAACGCTCATAGATCGGGCATAAGCAGGTTTGTGTTTAACAAGGAGCGAATGTAAAGATACGTCTGTTGATGAATATGGGTCTAGGTACGCTCTGCTCTAACACACAACACACTGCAGGATACGTCCAATACATATGTGGAGTATAGAGTCCCAATAGAATACAGAGATACACAAAACCTATTCAATTAATGTCACCTGTTAATAATATAGTCATTAATGACAAAGCATTAAAAAAAAAAATAGTTTTTCTTCATCCCCCCCTTCATAAAATACTTGTATTAGGATGTTATGAATCTATTGTACATAAAATGCAATTTTAAAATTGCTCCTGGTTGCAAACACATGTTCTAGCGTGCATTCGTGACCGCCATTACTAGTAATCGGCACTTACACCAGACCTGTAGCTGGTGCAAGTAATACAACAGAAAAACACGTACCTTAGAGATGCTTGAGCTAGGCACATTCTTACTGTACATTGACTATGTGCATACGCCCATTTCCCTCCCCATTCTGCCAATGAATTCGTAGACTGTAACAAGGGTGCTTGGTGCTTGAAGATGAGTTGGATGTTACTGCGTTCTCTGGTGTATGGTTTGGTTCTGGGCATGCGCAGAGCGATATTAAGAAAAACAGCACGTATCAGCATTTACGTTCCTTAATGAATCAGGCCCATAATAGCCTGGTGGGCTTTTAAAAAGCAGGACAAGAGAGAAGAAAAGAACATTTTGGAAAATGTTGACAATCTATTTTCATATTGTAGAGCGCTACGGAACTTGCTGACACTATGTAAATAAATATTGATGTTGATTATGATGCTTATCCTGATCAGGCTATAATTATGAGAGTGTTGTACATTATCACACTCTACACCAAAAAGGTTGAGATGAATGACCTCAGCTCATTGAGTTTGAAACCTTCTTTGCAAGAATAGACCAAGTGTTTTATGACATTAACAGATGGAAGCAACACTAATGGGATTAGATAAGTAAAGAATAAAACAACATAATTCAAGAAATGGAATGAAACACCAAGAATAGACATTCAAACTGACTCAAGGATGAGTTTTCACCAACAGAGGCACCCACTGAATCTCCGTATAGACACAACATCTGTCCAAAAGAAGACAAGATATGCAGGTTTCCACCTGGATTCCTACTGGTTACCAATACCCATTTACAAAGCCTTAACTTAGAATTCTAGCGCCCTGGGCGAGAAAGACAAATGCCGCCCTCCTAGCCCTCAATTTTAACCAAATTAACCTAAAATATTCCTAAATTGCGCCCCCCTTCAGCGTTGCGCCCTGGGCGGTCGCCCCTGTCCCACAGCCCTAGTTACGACCCTGCCCATTTAGTTCAACGGATATTGAGGCAAAACTCTATCTTGAACCTGAAGCAGAGCCTGTACCAGCAGATATCATATGCAAGTGTGAAAGCAAAGATACAAGAGGCCGATAACTCCATGTTGTAAATCAGATTACTTATTTATACATTGTCTCAGTTTTTGTTTTCAAGACAGCAGCCCTGCCCTGACCTCTTAAATTGGGGTTCAGTGGCATCCAAACAATCACAACAACAATATGCAATGATACAATTGCTTTCTTCCATAGATTTTCAAGTCAGAAAGGAATGAAAAGATTCACACCGCTCTATGTCAATGAAATTCCAGGTCAATCTTTACTTGGTTTCCACCTCTGCAATGGTGGATTCCTTGGCCAACTAAAACTTTATGGACATCATTTTTGTTCAAGATCGCGGGGTAAAGCACAGACAGAGACTGGCGCCAATGTTAATGGAGATAAGTAATGGGTCGTCCTTGAACTCTGGTCTAGTCAAAAAAGTAAGGGGAGCAGAGAAAGTTGTAGCTCAAAGAGCAAGGGCACTCTGGTTTCCAAAATTGAAATAGTCAGTATATCATATGTAACAGGGCAAATGCCTTTATTATAACACATGTAAATACTTGGCGAAATATAGAGATAAAAACACATAGAAGGATAGAAAAATAGATTTAAAATAAGTTAACCCTTCAGTAACCACCGCTGGATAGGTTAGTAGTACATCAAGATGTGGTGGATAATGGGCAAAAATAGAGCTTATGAACTGTAGCCTAGATTATAAATAAGCTATATGATCATAAAGTGAGATATATATATTATTCTCCAATTTGGTATACATATGGAGATGCTCTAAATCGGTGCAGATTAATAGTGAGCACCTGTCCTAGCGTCCCTGATAATGGTCTGGTATAGATTCGCAAGCTGAAAGGAGAGTAATAAGAGATTTAGACATGTGATAATCTCTCAATCCTTTATCGAAACTGCATGGAGCTCTGCTGCACAGTGTACAATGTGGCAATAGACTAATGTCTCAACAGGTTAATATCTCTTATTACTCTCCTTTCAGCTTGCGAATCTATACCAGACCATTATCAGGGACGCTAGGACAGGTGCTCACTATTAATCTGCACCGATTTAGAGCATCTCCATATGTATACCAAATTGGAGAATAATATATATATCTCACTTTATGATCATATAGCTTATTTATAATCTAGGCTACAGTTCATAAGCTCTATTTTTGCCCATTACCCACCACATCTTGATGTACTACTAACCTATCCAGCGGTGGTTACTGAAGGGTTAACTTATTTTAAATCTATTTTTCTATCCTTCTATGTGTTTTTATCTCTATATTTCGCCAAGTATTTACATGTGTTATGATAAAGGCATTTGCCCTGTTACATATGATATACTGACTATTTAAATTTTGGAAACCAGAGTGCCCTTGCTCTTTGAGCTACAACTTTCTCTGCTCCCCTTCCTTTTTTGGACTCATTACTTGAGTTGTTGGTGCACCCCTCACTACTCGTGATACCATATAATTATCATTTGATATATTATGGAGGCAGGCTTCCTCCCTAGTCCGAACATTACTCTGTTTTCTCTGGTCTAGTCAACCAGGAGACTGAACTACTAGAGGTAATCATGGAACACAATCATCATAAAATTATAACTTTTATACTAATTTTGTCTGCTCCTTTCCTTAGCATTTCCTTATCATGTTATATTACCTTGGTTACATACTTATATTGATTTGGAAACTAAAACAATATCAATCCCACAGACCACATCCAAACCACTCTCTGGGAACCAGAGGTGAATCTTGAAAAGCCCCCTGAAGTATTATAACAGTAATCATTGCAGTGCTGTCAGTCAGCAATTACAGTTGTATTCTATAAGAATAATGTGGATAACTGTCCTCTACATGATTGTGTACATGGCATGGGACTGTATTACATAGTTTTCATGGAGCTGCATTTTATACAAGGTCAGCACAACCACTAGGCAAACCTCGGAGGTCACCTATGGTATGTACTAGAGTTTAGGGGGCACTCAAAACATCAGAGATAAAAATAGGGATCGTTCCCTGGCTCTGTCCCATAGCTTGTAAGCTTGCGAGCAGGGCCTACTCACCTTTTACCCAGTTTGTTTATTAGTTTACTATGTTTGTCCCCAATTGTAAAGCACTACGGAATATGTTGGTGCTATATAAATGATGATGATGATGATGATTATGATTGGTGGCAAGTGGGTGGCAGTAAGTGTCATTTTGTACCGCTGCTTACCGCAGCAATACAAAATGTACTGCCAATGGTATTTACCATGCCAGGGCTCATTGGCGAATCCTGACAAAACTCCCCTCCTAAAATAAGTAAATACTCCTTGACTGGTAGGCTTAACGCTGCTGGTGAATGGAGGTCTGACCCTTGTGCGGCAACTGCGCATGCACGTCTAAGGTCGCACTTAGCGAATGGGACCCGGCGATAGATGCACTTAGACTTCTATGGCGGCGATGGAAGGTTATGGACTCCATTGAAAAGTAAGCTAATGCCATCTGGAGATGGTGTTAGTTTTTTATGGCTGGCGGTGAAAAGCAAAGCATTTTGAAGTTAGTTAAATTAGGTCACATCGCAGTCCCCATAGAAATCTATTGAGACTGCAGCGGCCAGCGCTAAACAGGTTAAAGCAGGAGAAATCTCTGAAATCTCCCTGATTAGCCCTTTGATAGATTAAAAGAAGACCTGCAATGGCCATTCTCTGGAGAAAACAGCTGTTTTCTCCAGATTTTTGGCTCATCACAGCTTAATAAATAACCCCCTCCATCTGTCAGGATTATGTAACACCGTGCACTGTTTTGCCAACAAGTTAGAAAATTACCAAAACTGCATGTGTGTGGTCAGCTCAACTCTTTCCCAAACCCAATCTAATCTTCGCTGTCTATTATAGTTCACAATATATATTATTCCCTAAGTGGTTCCCATAATAGTTGAAAATATTCAAATTGATTTATGTTTTACATTCCAGGAAGAATCTAAAATTCTGCTTTATTATTAGAGACCAGCTTATGTCTTAAGATTGCTATATGAACTACATTATCACAGCCAATATTGAGCAACTGGCTCATTACAGCAGCGTGTGAGGCCTTAAAATGACCACAACCCTATATAATGAACCTATCAAGCTGAATAGTGGCAAATGTAGTTGGAAGATGACCGTGATTGGCCTGTGCGTTCTATCATCTTCTGGCCACTCAATCGGTCAAATCATGTCTGATTTGAGCAACTTGAACTATGATCCTGAGGCTAAACTCATGCGTCATGTTTAGGACCTACCCTGTTGTGGGCATCTTTAGGTTTAGTGGTCAATGAAAGATTAGTACAATAAGCCCATGTTGGTACTTGATAAACCAAAGGTTTCAGTTTTACTTTTTCAAGCAAAATCATTTGGATTGTACTATATAGTTGTTTACACTGCTTCAGAATTACCATCCTACCTTATATCTGACCAGGCCCATAAGTCTGCTCCAATCTCTCACTGAACATTACTTTAGCAGCAAATATCCTTGTATTTATAAATAGTACACTGTCATAATATAATATACACTGTAAATTGCCGGTGAATCCCAAGATAGTGGATTTAAGTGATCATTTATATAGCTAATTATAATATGCTGATAATGTTTTTGTGTCACGGTTTATTTTCTTGTAATTGTTTAGCAATTAACCTTAATCTGTCCTTTCTTCATCTTGTGCAGCAGAGAAAAACTGTTCTATTAGTAATGTATAGTATCCTGGGAGTGTTTGCATAGCTTGATACAATGTTAGTGGAACAAGTTATATCTTACAAAAACATTTCTCCTATGGGCCTGTCATCAACATCTATTCAGTCCACATTCATTTATCTTTCACTTTCTTCACGTATGTGCTTTTCCACGCCATGTAATGCCCTTAATCTTGTGTTATCAGTTAACCGCTGGCACGTCTCATATTTTACATTTGCTTATTTGTGTCCAGTTTATGAATTTTCAAGTAGCTTAATTACCATTCTTGATGCATCACCAACATTCTTCCTATGCCTCCCAGTTTTATCATGCAGGGCTTTTGTCTTACAACAGTTGTGCTGATTATATATCGATAGACAAAGATTAGCAGTGTGAAGTAGTCCACAGTGTTCTACTGCTACCAATTCATACATGTGTTGGCGGCAGACATCTCTCTCAACTCAACAGTCACCACACTGCTCCCCAGCTCAGGAATGAGCAGGTTGCAGTCTCGCTGGTGTTTGTTGTGCCATAATTAGTTTGTCCTAGCAGAGATGAGTGAATTGGGGACAGTTCTCTCTATCCATGTACTAATTCTTAAGAAAAACATTAGAAAATATATTTTACAATGGAAACTGACTTATTTAAAAGTATTCACTTTCTTCAACTTGTGCTTTAACTGATTTCAGTAGGACATGTACATATATTCCAGGAATAGAAAAAATGTACTTTATGGTTAGCAAACTAATATTCACGAATGAAAATAACTGATATTCATTTGTACTTTGAACTTTTAGGAAGACATAGAAAGTGAACCCTAATATTTAGCTATAACTTATAGATGACCTATATTATTTAGGGTGGGTGAAGTTGATCTTAGATATGTCTCGTGGGTAAATGTATTAACCAGCGGATTCTGCAAGTCGTCAATATCCGGCGACTTTGCAGGGGAAATTTAAAGCGCCAATGACTTTTAAGGTAAGTCTTGCCTTGAAAGCCATTGCCCCTCCGTCTTAAAAAACGGGGGTATGTGGGAATGAGTTATGTGCTTCTGTGTAACTTCTTAAACCTGTTAGCAGAAAATAAGCACTTTATTAACACAACTGTTTAGGTACTTTTGGCTAGAGGTATGACATGTATTGCAGCCATTCTTTATTTCATGCATATATGTGTATTCTAGATTTGACGTAGGAGGGACTAGAACAAATTGTGGCCAATCAGATCCTCAGAATGTGCACAACAGCACAAGGTGTTTCATGCAATATTGTTTGATTGTGTGAGGAAAATGCGATGTTTCATGCAGGAGATGTTGTGATTCCGGGAGGAGAATGAAGGCAATCCTGAAACCATAGATTTAGATTGGAGAAAGAGCTTGGTCCTTTAATAGGTCAACCTGGTGGTGAACGTTGTGGTGCTAATTGCCCCTAATTTAAAGTACATAATTCAATGTGCATCATCTCTGTGTCAGGTACGAGTTCTATCTGCGACATTTTCTTGCTTCTTTCTTTATGGCAAATCCTCACTTCTATATTTCTGCCTCTTATTTATGCACACATTAAGCTGCTAACACAAAAGCAATCAAACTGCTCCCTAAAAGAGACACATCCACTGTTGGTCTACAATTCATCCATCATTTAACTTACTTGGCTATACATTTATATTAGTTTGGTCTAATCCACAATTTTACATTATTATCCAGATTAGATACTATTGATCTGATGCAGAGTGGAATAAAACTTAGTCGTATTTTTGGATTCAAAAATTTGCGCTCATAAATCAGCCATGCTGAGTCGCAGACAACTCAAGATGGGTCCAGCTCTGAATCTGCCGTCATGCTCCAGGTTTACGGCAGGCGTACTTCACCAACATACCTGGTCATAAACTTTGTAAACATTCGTTTTCATACTTTAAAACACATTTGCTATTAGGCTTCATATAATACAATAGATATAACCTACGAACGAACAAAAAAACATTTTTTTCTCTTACATACAAACAAAATCCTATTACATATATGCACAATCAATAAAGAAAGCACCCAGCAGTTTCAGAGTTGAAAACAAGAATAACCAATCAGAAGAGGCAAGCTAGTGCTGCTGATCGTCATCATAATTAACATGTATTTGCACCAGCCCTTAGGCTGTAATAAGCGAATCTGCATCAACATTCAGGTCTGCATCACTTGCAATTCTGCAAACACGCCCTTCTGTTCTCAGCCTACTTTAGAATGCCCCATGCCTCCCCATAACGCCTCTGCCGACACAAGCAGGAGCAGGTGTGGATGCATCACTCTCCATAGGCCTAGGTACTTAATGTTTTATTTGTGGGTAGAGACAAAAACATGCAGTTTATGCTACACAAACGGACATACATTCAGCTCAATATATCTATAAACACATTGTTATGCATACACATACACAGCCCTGGTCAAAAGGTAAACAAGGTAAGTTACTGTTTGTTCCATCCTAGGCAACCAAACAGCCTAAAATAAACATAGTTCTCACTGTACACTCCAGGCACTCTACCCAAAAATGCACAGTATACACCACACAAATAAACAGTTGGTCCTGATCCACCATCTAAAACAACAAGGGGGGAACTAAACTTGGGAACATTTTATTTTATGTGTTGGGAAAGTAGGACAGTTTGTTTAATCTGGCGAAAAAAATGGAAAAGAGTATTAAAAATGTAATCTCTAGACAGTTTGTCCCATCACCCACAATGCCACCCTTCGGCCACTGTAAAACACATTCTGATTGAGTGGAAATGTAACCACTTGTCAACTATAGAGCTATTACAAACAGCAAAACGGCAAGGAGTGATCAACTAATTGGAGGAAATTCAATTAAAAAAAAGGAATTGAAAATATGCCTTAACTTGTCTGTAGGATAGTTTATCTTTGTGCTCCATTTTCTATAATGTGATATATATACCGCTTTTTTCTTTTTATGCTAATGAGCAAATATTGGATGTGGTTTAATTAACACTACAAAAGCTTCACCTTTATAAAATACATGTAATCTAGCCATTTTATTAAATATTTTCTCAAACTGAATCAATATCCCATCTAAAAATATAGGAAATGTTCTTATCCGAAAACAATAGAAAATTACTAATAAAATACACTGTAAAATAGATCTATTTAAGGAATAAAATAAAGGGCAAAAAGACATTTTACACTTTTTGCAATATTGCTACCTCATAGGTATATTTAAGCTGTTACTCAAAATATTGATAAATAATAGAATTTAAAATTAAATAAGGTTATTTTATATAGGAAACATGTGTGGCAAATAAATTAGGTCTTAAAGATTTTTTGATAGATCTGCAAATGATTTGTGTATTCCATGTACAGATAATTAAAGCTATATATGTATTAAGATTAATATATGTTTGAGTAATTTGCATATATTTTCATTAACTATTGACAATATGTTTCTAGATTAACAAAAGACATGTTCTGAAAAATGAATATTGTTTCATTTTAATTTGCTGTCCAAATGAATAGTGATACTCTAGGCAATTCCCTATTTGCACAATTTGTAAATACAACTCTGTCTATAAGTGAATACAAGTTGACATTAAATAAATGACTTCTGCACAGAACAAAGTCATTCACAAAGGGGATTATTTATATAAAAGAGTGCACAGAGTTTATATACACCTGGAGGAATGACGAGCTGGATAACGGAATTGTAAAGCGCTACAGAATTTGCTGTGCTATATAAATAAATGATGATGATGATGATGGTTAACGTAGCCAGGAATGGAGCAGATTGTAGAGTGCCAAATCGGATAACAGAAAGGAGTGTCAAAACAATCCGGATCAGCAACACATAGAATAGAAGCAGTATTAATAACAAGCAGAAGAGTGGTCTGGAAAGGTCCTGGTTAGAATTCACAGAATAAGCCACACGACGCAAAGAAACGCTGGAGTACAGGTAGGGAGCCTAATACTCTGGCATAGACATGCGCACAAAGCAGATTTAAATAGCCGAGCTGATGTATAGGGCAGGCCTGTGGTCAGCAGTCACATGACCACAAGTTCAGGACTCTTAAAGCGTCACACACCTCATGTTATACAAAGTGGGGCTGTGGAACAGGAGCTAGCGCTGGGAGCAGAGTGAACACGCCAACCAATGGATTAAATAAGTGACAGCTGGATTTTGTTTGTGACAGATATACTATATTTCTTATACACTTGTTCTTATAATTGTCCTCCATGTAAGTTTCTGATAATGGAATGCCACTTTTTGACTGATTTTAAAGTAACTGTCTTCTCTGACTATGGGGCACTAGTTTTTGTTAACATTTAGTTGAATCTATTCTCCCTTCCACCAACATGATATTTCCTTTGCCACAGAGCCAAAGCTTAACTGAGAGTAATAATTGACAAAATCTTCTTTTCTTCAGATGCTTCACCTTTCTGTGACTTGCGTGGGTGACCTGAAGTTCAATTTTGTGTTTCATTAATCCAAAGTACTTACTTCAGAAAATGCCTTAATTACTACATTTTCCTATTACTAGTTTAATGTTTATACCTCTCCCATGCAGATAATTGTTGTGTAAGAAATTCTGTACTGCGGACCTGTGGATATTTCCCCCAGTGTAGCTATACTTTCAGATGGTTGTTTGCAGTTATATGTGGCTTCTATTTTGCAGATCTCACTAATTTTAGGGATGTGCACCGGCCACTTTTGGTGTCTCGTGTTTTGTGTTTTGGGTTCGGATTTGCTTGATGTTTTGGGTTCGGATTTGTTTCGCAAAACACCTGTCGAAAGGTTTTGGTTCGGATTTAAGGTTTTGGATTCAGATTTATTTTGAAAAAAGCATAAGAAGTTCCAAAATCAAGTTTTTGGGCTTATTTTCACTCCTACGCTATTATTAACCTCAATAACATTCAATAACAATCATTTCCACTAATTTCCAGTCTATTCTGAACACCCTCACACCTCACAATATTGTTTTTAGTCCAAAAAGTTTCACCGAGGTAGCTTTCTGGACTGCATAGTGGAGTGGTCCCGGTACCCAATTTGGAACCGGGGCCACAATATATCACCCTCAACTGGTCTCAATTCCACCAAAAAAGTATCTGGACTGCGTAGTGGAGTGGTCCCCACAATATAATAAAAAATCCCTCAACTGGTCTGAATTCCACCAAAAAAGTATCTGGACTGCGTAGTGGAGTGGTCCCCACAATATAATAAAAAATCCCTCAACTGGTCTGAATTCCACCAAAAAAGTATCTGGACTGCGTAGTGGAGTGGTCCCCACAATATAATAAAAAATCCCTGAACTGGTCTGAATTCCATCAAAAAAGTATCTGGACTGCGTAGTGGAGTGGTCCCCACAATATAATAAAAAAACCCTCAACTGGTCTGAATTCCACCAAACAAGTATCTGGACTGCGTAGTGGAGTGGTCCCCACAATATAATAAAAAAACCCTCAACTGGTCTGAATTCCACCAAAAAAGTATCTGGACTGCGTAGTGAAGTGGTCCCCACAATATAATAAAAAAAAAACAATTGTTCTGAATTCCACCAAACAAGTATCTGGACTGCGTAGTGGAGTGGCCCCGGTACCCAATTTGATACCGGGGCCACAATATAATAAAAAAAACCTCAATTGTTCTGAATTCCACCAAACAAGTATCTGGACTGCGTAGTGGAGTGGCCCCGGTACCTAATTTGGTACCGGGGCCACAATATAATAATAAAACCCTCAACTGGTCTGAATTACAGTGCACAGATGGCGGACACCGGATGGACGTCTAAAACCAACATAGCAGTTAAGGGCGCAGTTCCTCTTTTTTGTGACTGCACAAACAATTAACGTAGTAATAGAAATGACAGGTTTTTTTGTTTTTTTTTAAATATAGAAAGAAAGAAGGTAGTATTAGAAATGGCAGTTATTTTTTTTTTTTTTAAATAGAGAAAGAAAGAAGGTAGTAATAGAAATGGCAGTTATTCGAATCCCCAGGAGAGTCTAAGTGGGGTGAGCCACAGAGAGATTATTTCCCTCAGTTTCTCTAACAGGTTGTCAGTGTTGTGCCTCGTCTTAAAACCTGTGATACATAACTACACACACTCGGCAAAGCTTTTACAAATTATCTGCGGCACAGGAGAGTACCACTGGACTGTACTTTAATAGCAGTACCTATTATTTTTGGGTACAGCAACAGTGAATGATCATAGTTAGACTTTTAAATAGCAGTACAAGCTAGATTTTTTAAAATTTTGTAATATTTTTTTCCAATTATTTTTGGAAAATTTTTCATTATTTTTTTTTTAAATTAATTTTTTATAATTTTTTTTATAAATTTAAATTTGTTTTTTTAGAACTTTTGGATAACTTGGAAATAACAATGCCCTTAGCAGAACAGACCACAGGACACAGGAAATACAGAAAGAAAGAAGGTAGCAATAGAAATGGCAGTTCCTCTTTTTTGGTACTGCACAGTGATGAAAATGAAGGTGGAGCTGGTGGCATGTCACGGTCCTCTTCAGAGGACAATCTCCTGACCAGCAGGTCTTTGCACCGCTGTAGACTTGTGTCCGCTGGAAACAGAGACACAACATATACGCTTTAAACCGAGGATCGAGCACGGTGGCCAGAATGTATTCCTCTGACTTTAAAAGACTGACCACCCACGGATCCTGGCAAAGCATACGAAGGGCTTCATCCACAAGAGCTACATGCTTGGTGGAATCGCAATGGTGTACCAGCTCCTCCCTCACTTTCTCAAGCTGCTTTTGCAGAAGCCTGATCAGGGGAATCACCTGACTCAAGCTGGCAGTGTCGGAACTGACTTCTCGTGTGGCAAGTTCAAATGGCTGCAGAACCTTGCACAACACGGAAATCATTCACCAGTGCGCTTGACTCAGGCACATTCCCACTCCTTTTCCTATGTCGTAGGTGGCTGTGTAGGTTAGAATGGCCTTTTGATGCTCCTCCATCCTCTGCAGCATATAGAGGGTGGAGTTCTAGCACGTCACTACCTCTTGTTAATTTATATTGCAAGGCTTGTAAATACTTTGAAGATAAAAAAAAGCAGGCTGCACAGACTGTGGAGCTAGAAGGTGAAATTAAATGGACCACGTTACTTTGGTGGCTATCTATGCCCCCCCCCCCCCGCCCTACACTTGTAGTTGAATATAAAAAAAACAGCCTGCATAGACTGTAGAACTAGAAATTCAAATATACAAAGAAATGGACAAAGGCAGTTTGGTATCTGTCTGCATCAGATCCCCTCTCCACTAGGAGTAAAATAGAAAACTATTCAGCCGTTATATAATCTAGAATATAAATAGAAATTGAGAAAGGCAATTTGGTATCTGTCTGCATCATAATCATCAACATCCTCCTCAGCGCCAGCTACATCAATATCCTCCTCCCGGTGTACAACATTCACACCTTCATTAGCCAAATCTGTAACTGGACTGTGGGTGATCCTTCCAGCATATGCAGAGGGTGTGCTGCAAATGGTGGAAGGAGCCACCTCTTCCCGTACAGTGATGGGAAGGTCAGGCTTCGCAACCACCAACACCCTTGGACTCGCCTTGGGGATTTGTGATAATTTCTCTTTAGAAGGCAGAGTTGTTTGCTGTGTTGTTGCTGACAGCATAACTCTCTTAAATTTTTTGTAGGGGGCGGGAGGAGGGCTTAGTTCCTTGGGTGAAGCTGAACCACTAGTCATGAACACGGGCCAGGGCCTAATCCGTTCCTTGCCACTGCGTGTCGTAAATGGCATATTGGCAACTTTACGTTTCTCCTCAGATGATTTTAAGTTTCTCTTTTTGCTACTTTTACTGAACTTGGGCTTTTTGGATTTTACATGCCCTGTACTAGGAGATTGGGCATCGGGCTTGGCAGACGACGTTGATGGCATTTCATCGTCTATGTCATGACTAGTGGCAGCAGCTTCAGCATTAGGAGGAAGTGGGTCTTGATCTTTCCCAACTTTATCCTCCAAATTTTTGTTCTGCATTATATGTAGCACAAGAGAGTGTACCCCGAAGCCACACACACTCGGCAAAGCCTTTAAAAATTATATGCGGCACAGGAGAGTACCACTGGACTGGAGTTACACAGCAGTACCACTGGACTTATACTGCAGAATCAGTGAAATTTGTAATATGGCAGTAACAACAATGGACTTATACTGCAGAATGAGTGAACTTTGTAATATTGCAGTACCACTGGACTTATACTGCAGAATGAGTGAACTTTGTAATCTTGCAGTACCAATGGACTTATACTGCAGAATGAGTGAACTTTGTAATATTGCAGTACCAATGGACTTATACTGCAGAATGAGTGAACTTTGTAATATTGCAGTACCACTGGACTTATACTGCAGAATGAGTGAACTTTGTAATATTGCAGTACCAATGGACTTATACTGCAGAATGAGTGAACTTTGTAATATAGCAGCACCAATAGACTTATACTGCAAAATCAGGGAACTTTGTAATATAGCAGTACCACTAGACGTATACTGCTGAATCAGTGAACTTTGTAATATAGCAGTACCAATGGACTTATACTGCAGGATTGTTTTGGGATATTTTTTTTATTTATTTTTATAATTACTTTTTTTGTAATTTTTTTTATAACTTTTTTGGAAATTTTTTATAATTTGGGAATAATGGGGAAATAACAATGCCCTTAGAAGGACAGAGCACAGGACACAGCACCACTGAACTGAACAGGACACAGCACAGGACCCAGCAGCACCACTGAACTCAGAAGGACAGAGCACAGGACACAGCACCACTGGACTGAGCAGAACACAGAGCACAGCACAGCACAGCACAGAACTGAACAGCACATGATATAGTAGGTACAGAGGACCACCTAACACACCCTCCCTCTAATTTATAGGATCCGAGTATCGCGAGATCCGACAGCGGGATTATGACTCAGAGCCTCGGTTTCAGTTTTGCAATTGGCGGGGAAACCCGGATCTGTCTCGGATCCGGCTCGGATCGGCAACGTTCGGGTGGGCTCGGATTTCAGAAATCCGAGTGCGCTCATCTCTATAATTTTTGGGCAACTTTATAAGTCATTTTCTCCAGATCTTCTCTGTAACTTCTGTGAGACAGAAGTGCTAACCACTAAGCCACCGTGTGTTTTCAGCCAATGCATAGGCCAATCATCTGATAAACGACCGTTCAGCTCGATATTGCATTAGTGTGTACACTTAGATGATGAATGACAGTCGTTTTAAAGCACCGACCATCGTCTGTTTTGAATGTTCAGCAGAATTATAAATCTCGTTCAGCTATGGAACTACCGCCCGGCCGCTTATGCACAATAAGACTCTCCTCTGGTCTACAAACTTTCAAGCGTTCTCTGAAAACCCACCTCTTCAGACAAGTTTATAATATTCCTCAACCACCCTCTTAACCTCACTACCTTACCCTATTACCACCCGTTACACAATTTCACACAAGACAACTACCCCCTGACCAACATTGTTGTGTGACAGGATCATTTAGCTTATGAGTCACTTTTACCTTTGCAGCCTGGCTGGGCCAAAATGCAAAATGTAGACTTAGCCTCATGTGTCAAACTCCCATTGTCCCATAGATTGTAAGCTTGCGAGCAGCGGCCTTCTCACCTCTTTGTCTGTTTTACCCAGTTTGTTTATTAGTTTACTATGTTTGTCCCCAATTGTAAAGCGCTACGGAATATGTTGGCGCTATATAAATAAATGATGATGATGATAAATACATAAATATATATATATATTTCCTATCGCTCTCGATCTCTATACGTATATTGTAACTATAGTGACTCTTCTGGAAATGTCTATGTGATATAGATAATTGAGATAATGAGTCTTTGTTTTGAGTAAGAAGTCAATGAATTGATTTGCAACGTATGATGATTTTGACATTAGAGAGGTGGTTAAGGTTCACATTAATTAAGAGCTTTTGTAATATTAATGATGCAGTGAGCACTTCCCAGGCACTCTGCCATTTTAAAGGGACACGTCATTATTTACAGCTCCATTATAGCTGGTACAAAGGAAGCCACAGAGTGGCTGGGAGAGTCTCTGGTGTCGTTTTTGTCATGGTGCAAATCTACAAGATACAAGTAAGAGGCGTTACACAACTGTCAGCGCAGACACAGAGCTCCTAATCATCTGCCATTCAGAGCACAGGTCAACAATTATTTATCTGTCAGATTGCTGTGGATATAACTCAGTGTAACAGCTCCCCAGGGTGTGATTCTTCCGTCTGTCTGTTTGATTTTCCTGTGTGAGAGCATTTTAAAATATCCTGGAGGACAAAACAGAGTCATCTTGTGCCTGTACCACGATGTTGGATTAAAGTGTGAAACCATTTAGAGTCCTTCCTTTCTGCTGTCATAAATCATCACTGTTACACTATCTGCAACTGGCAACCCTGGTTTTGTTTCTGACAGCATGACCTGGATTTAGGCATCATTTATTGTGTGGCATTTGTGTATTATTATATTATATATATATGATATATTTGTACTTTTATCTCCAACATTATTTATTTGCTATAGTTTTCTTTCTATGGGAAAAGGAAGTCACCTTCTCAAAATATGTTTGTTTTTACTGACATTCTTTATATTAGTAGCAGCTGTGGTGCTGGTAGCAATAATTTTTATTATAATAGAAGCGTTATTAGTTTGTATTAGTTATTAAATTAGTTGTAGCAGGAATAGTATTAAGTCAAATATAGCAGTAGTAGTAGCAGCAATTCAATGTTAATTCTTGGCGTTATTAAAACACACTCTTCTTCGTATTATAATTATTATTATTTATTATTATTTTTATTATTATTATTATCATTATTATTATTATTATTAGTCATCGTAGTAGAAGTATCCTTATTATATTTGCTCTGTAAGCTAATAGTCTATATATACTGGTATTATTGCACCACATAATGGATACTACTCCAGGCAAATGAGGAGCAGTCTGATTTCCTTATGTTGTGAATTATGTCATACTTGCCAACTCTCCCGGAATGTCCGGGAGACTCCCGGACTTTCTGGAGAGCAGGCAAGTATCCCGCATACGGCAACGTGCATCGTCAAAATAACGCGATTTGCTGTGAATTGCGTCATTTTGGCCCCGCCCCCGATACAAACCGTCATTTTGTAGCAGAGGGCGGGACCAAAATGACATGCCACGCCCCCTGCCCGGGATCTCCCTAAATTAACTTTTAAAAGGTTGGGAAGTATGAGTTACCGTATTTCCCCATGTATAAGACGCACCTTTTTCCCCAAAATTTGGGGTCTAAAACATGGGTGCGTCTTATACAGGGGTAGCGGGGATGCAGGGAAGGGGGGGGGCAGCATTATAGTGACAGCGGGGGGATCGAGGGTAAGCGGGGCAGCATTACATTCACAGCAGGGTGATCGAGGGGAAGCATTAGAGTGACAGCGGGGGGATCGAGGGGAAGCGGGGCAGCATTACAGTCACAGCAGGGTGATCGAGGGGGAGCAGGGCTGCATTATAGTCACGGCAGGGTGATCGAGGGGGAGCAGGGCTGCATTACAGTCACAGCAGGGGGATCGAGGGGAAGCATTAGAGTGACAGCGGGGGGATCGAGGGGAAGCGGGGCAGCATTACAGTCACAGCAGGGTGATCGAGGGGGAGCAGGGCTGCATTATAGTCACGGCAGGGTGATCGAGGGGGAGCAGGGCTGCATTACAGTCACAGCAGGGTGATCGAGGGGAAGCATTAGAGTGACAGCGGGGGGATCGAGGGGGAGCAGGGCTGCATTGCAGTCACAGCCGGGTGATCGAGGGGGAGCAGGGCTGCATTATAGTCACGGCAGGGTGATCTAGAGGGAGCAGGGCTGCATTACAGTCACAGCAGGGTGATCGAGGGGGAGCAGGGCTGCATTAGAGTGACAGCGGGGGGATCCAGGAGGAGGTGGACAGAGGCACAGTAGCAGCGGGGGGGCGATTGCAGGGAGAGAGTGCACAATCAGAGCAGCCGCCCATTACACTCTCCCTGCCTTTTTTGACAGCTACCGTAATTTATTTATTTTTTAAATTTCGGGGCCAAAATTAAGGTGCGTCTTATACATGGGAGCACCTTATACATGGGGAAATACGGTATGTTCATTAATATTAAATTTAGGTCACCCCCAAAGTGTCAACTATGGGTGTAAGTTGGCTTTTGGGCTAATGGAAGCTAGAAGTTGCAGGGTGTAAACATGCAGTACAACCCCATGTCAGTGTATAATACTGCCAGTATAATACTGAAGTATACAATCTTAGGACTGGACTAGGGCATACCAGCAGCCCTGGCATCCAGAGTATGCTGGCTACGCCGCATGCAAATCTGAATACATTTTATACACCCCATATACAGTATATACAATTAGAATATGGAATGAGTCAAAGAAACAAAGAAAGTATAACATATTCATGATTTCAGTTTGTGAGCTTGCACTCAATAACATGATCCCTAATTATGATTATATCATAATTGTACTTTATTTTAAATACTCACCGTTAATAAGTCCAAAGTCAGATAAGGTTAGATACTAAGAAATGCATTAATCATACACAGCATGAAGTACTGTAAAAATAAGTACAGTAGGTCAGGAACCCATCTTTTAAATCAGAAACTATCCTTGGAAATACAGGTTGGATAGTTACACCAATTTGCGCTCCAGACAAGGTAACATTTCCTCTATTCTCCCCAGTTATTTGGCCAGTGAGTGCTGTAGTCTCTTATTTGCATATTGTGTTGGTTACTAACACATAGAACTATGTGCCTTTTTTTGATGGAGAACTACTCTGGGAGACATTAGTGGGTGAGTGTTTGCCTTAGGCTAGCTCTCGGCCGCCCGTGGTATGGATTACATTTTCAAAGTAATCTACTGGTGAGTTTTACTTACATTACCTAAATATGAATGTAACTCTTTCTGGGAAGCCTCATCAATTCCTTCGACAGCGGCACCTCAAAGTACATAGACTGCTGAATCATACATTGCAAGTTGTGCAGTAGCTGCAGTTATTTGTTATTATCCTAAACATAGGTTGTAATTTTACTTTTTTGCTTATATATAATCTGAGCTAAACATTGAGAAGTAGATGTATGCAGGTTCCTCCTAGATTTCTGTTGTGTGTTTTTTAAACTCTATTGTTTTGTTTGGCAGTGGGAAAGTGCCTTTCCACTTCAAGGTACACTTGGGCTGAGTACACAGTACAGGGCTTTCAGCCGATCATGGGGCCAATCACCCAATAAAAGACCGTTCGGCCCAATATCACAATATATACTGCAACGATGAGCGTTTATCGTTCCAAAGCACATTGTATTGTGTCATTTGCTTTATAAGCCAAGCTAAATACCTCTTTCAACAATGCCGTTCCAATTTTGCAGTGTGTATGCACTCACAATCAGGATCTCCGTAGAGCTTACAAAGTCACAACAAGGAGGTGGTTATGACAGATGAAGAGCACAGATCTGAAGGTAAATCATTTAAAACATGTATATAGTGTGTACACATCATCATCATCACCATTTATTTATATAGCGCCACTAATTCCGCAGCGCTGTACAGAGAACTCATTTATATCAGTCCCTGCCCCATTGGAGCTTACAGTCTAAATTTTCTAACATACACACACAGACAGACAGAGATTAGAGTCAATTTGATAGCAGCCAATTAAACTATTAGTATGTTTTTGGAGTGTGGAAGGATACCGATGCACCTGGAGGAAACCCATACAAACTCCACACAGATAAGGCCATGGTCAGGGATTGAACTCATGACCCCAGTACTGTGAGGCAGAAGTGCTAATCACTTAGCCACACATGAGTCCACATGCAGATCAAGAGTTTTTTCAGTCGTTGGTAAAATCGTTAACAATATGTCATCAGGAGAAATTTTCTATAGTGTGTACCCAACCTTACTCAATTTATAAGATTTATCTAATCCTGTCATAAAAACTTTACTGCATAAAGAATTTTACAGAAAGGCTTTAAGAACATCCTGATACAAAGCTTGTTAAAAACAGCAGTTACATAAACACCATTGTTCTTGTTGCTTTTGCAGATAAGAACATCTCATGTGTGTTAAAGTAGTTGTAAATGGATCATTTATCTGTTAGACAGCATGAATAACCAATTATATGGGATAACCTTGTTTGGTGAAATCATGATGGTTTGAAATTGATCTCGTTCTTAACAGGGTATGGTCGGGCCCCACTGTACTCCGGGCCCATAACGCCCACGGCTCATGCACCCACGGGTACAAGTAATACTAAAAATTACAAGTAAGGAAACAATGGAAAGATTACTATTGAAGGGAATTTTAGAAAATAGATTTCTTATGTAATGTGGTTTACAGGGATTGCACAAGTATCAATGTAGGATTAAATGCAAACCTCCAAAAGAGGAACTCATAGGCTGATAACATGAATCCAAAGACACTTCTGCCCAACCAAATGTCATTGTGTAGTCATAATAAGCTACGATATGTCACTTAGACTTACAGTCATCCCAAAAAATTGTGTGTGATTTTAAAAAAAACCTAAATATAAGATCGAAAGATTGGGGACAATAGCTGCCCTCATAGATGCTTCGTTACAGTGGATAAAGTATGGAATTGAAATCTGAAATAATTAGACTTAAGGGTAAGTTCCAGAACTCTACATAAGAATTAAGGATACGGGTATCTTTAAGGAACATTAATTTATGATGTGAAGAGTCGGTCTGTAGGCCATATTGCAATCACAGTCGGTACTTTCTGCTTCTGGTGGGCACGGGCACCAAACACCAGAGGACCCCCCCCCGAATACATGAGTGTTTAACACAGTCACATGTGTGCAGACTCTAGTGCAGTGGTGTGGTGCAGAGTAAATGAAATATTGTGCGCTAGGCCATCTCAGTTCAAAAACAGGATAAAGCTGTTTTCAACTCCTCTTCTCCTCCAGCACAAAAGACCATAAGGGTTGCAGGTAAAGGTTATAAGACCACTTCAATTCCTCCAGCATACACTTTGCGGCAATAAAATATTTTGGACAGTTCACGCACCCAATGTTGTAGGAACAGTCCTTACACAGCATCAGCAGAGCCAATCATTTTCACAGTCAAACGGTAGGCATGGTCCAGAGGTGCTCGCACTAGGCTCGTGTGCACCATCCCCTCAGTCTGGGACCCTCCTTTCCCACTTTTAGCCACGCTTCTGTCACACAGGGACCCCCTTCAAGGTATAGGAGTACATTCCAAGGCGGACCCTACTGCTACTGTATGGAGCAATTCCTACTATCCAGGGACCTCCTTTCATCCCTCTGCTGAAGCTGCGTTTAACTATTTGGGGGAACACATTCAAAATATTTTACAGATGTTAAACATCCGAATCATCAGGGATTTCTGCTCCACATGCTTCTAGTCACGCACAGTATCACAGTTCTCCCCTGACTGCAGGGTCCAACTGTATTGTTACACATGGTACTCTCCCTCCTGCTTAGGGACCCATAACTCAGTCTCACAGGGCATCTGGCCATGAGCTCTCTCCCTGGGTGCTGACACTGCTCAAGACTATATCCAGGGGCTCTCTTCACTCTCTGCTATCACACAATTGTTTTTCTGTGGCAGCTGCCACATACTCCTATCCTGGGTCTCTGGCTGCCACCCATCCATGCCTTTCTCTCTCAGGCACACTTTTCCAGCAGCTTCTCCTCCAAAGGCTCTACCTTTATGCTGGCCTTTGTAGTGGGGGAGTCTCCCTCTGTTGTTCACTGTCATACCAGTGCTGCACCTCACCATGCTCCCGCTTATTCTGCACAGGTGTCACTTCTGGAGTTTCCCTAAAGGTGGGGTTCCCCCTCTGCAGCCCTATTCTTTACTATAGGGCTTTCTTGCATAATTGGAGGCTCCTTGCTTATCACCCCTCAGAGGGTAATGTGGGGCGGTTGCTGCCCTTGCTGGGCTCTATTTCCCCTCACAGGGGTACTTATCTGCCCTCACTGGTCTAGCAAGTTTGGGGGCACTGCCCTCCCCTCCTTACAGGGGTGCTTGACTCATGCCTCACAGCATTTGCCGTGCCCCCCCCCCTTTTCAATTGCAGGGGACTTGGGACCACCTCTTCTCTCCCGGGTCCCATCTAGAAGATGGCTCCCCTTAGGGCAGGAAGCCTGAGTCTTTATAGACTCTGGCTCCCATTTGACTGTCTCCCGGAGCTGGTGCGTATGTGCCGATAGCCATGCCCCCAGGTGTCATTGGACACCCCCCCAACCAATGACGCAGGCACTCGCATCACCAGGGATGGTGGGGCCTAGCGATCGCTGCTCTTACATATGATGCCTCAATAGCCATAATTATTGAAGAAATAACTTAACTGTAACTGTTTTAAGTTTAAGTTTCTCAATGTTATCATATTTTTCTTTTCGATACTTTGGTAAACATGTAGCTAGAGATACAATAGCCTCATGAAAAAATTGACATAAAGGTTTTAATACCGACCCATATAATCCTCAGTATTCGGTATCACTAGAAAGCCACCCATATGTGAGGGATTTAAAATAAGAGAAAAGCCTGAAAGTTATCCTACCAATGCAGAATGTTCTACACAAGATATGTTATATGAGTTTAATAAGGAGATTTTGTTATGTTGATCCATCTATTCAACTTTTTTTTGTGCTTTAACTAAAAGGGTCCATACAGTGAATGGAGAGAATGGGTGGGGACTCTTTTCTCATAGACCAGTCTAAGGAGTATATTTACTATGCGGTAGTTCCGATGAACCCCCGATTCTCGGCGCTTTGCCATAATTGTTTTAAATGGCATATTTATTAAAGGCAGAGTCTATCGGGTTTTGTCTTTAATAAAATTGCTGTTGAAAATGATGGCATATCACAAAGAATCTGTGGTTCATCTGAACCACCACTTAGCAAATATACCCTTAAGATATTTGCCCACTTGGTGAGTTGACAGCCCTATTAGGTTTAAAGTGTGGTTAATCCATTGCACTTTTAAACTGGATGGGATTGCTTCCCTTCTTTCTCTCATACTGCCTAGAAAAATCTGAAATGCAATCCTGACCGATGATAGACTCAATTAAAACCTTACTGTAGTTTGCTTTTCTATCCAACTTGAGTTGGATGATTCCTTAGGTGCCTAATAGCTGAGTACTTGCATTTAAAAACTGTGTGAAGGTAACATTCAAGCTAGTTGTAAAGCATAGCCATGATTATGTTAACATTCAGATTGACTTTTAGTTAGTGAAGGACTGGCCAAAAAGGAAAGACTTGATAGCGTGAGTTGGTCTGCTTAACTAGATAATACAGCTTGAAATAGCATGTATAGCACTAATAATGTCTTTGGTGTATGTGGAGGATTAATATCTTTTTGTTTACACAATGTGGTCATTAAATATGCCCTGGTTTAAATCTTCAAGTTATTAAGTTATCAATGAGTTGGATGTAACCGTACACATTTTAAAAATAGTTAGCAGATAAGATGTCATCCAAATCCATCCAGTGGAAGGCACCGAACAGGGTCCCTGTGTCAAAGTTTTGCCCAGTGTACACCAACTGGAGGTCCGACCGGGACCCCAACCACTCCATTAGACATGCCACCTCTCTGGGAACTTTTCATCCAAATCCATCCAGTGAAGGCCCAGAACAGGCCCTTCAGGTCAAAGTTCGGCCCAACGTACAGCAAAGGGAGGTCCGACCCGGTCCCTAACCCCCCTAAATCACCTGCACTGCAGCTGTAAGTAACTTCTTACAGGTGCAGTACAGTTATCTCTAAATATGCCCTACATTGTAGGTATTTACATTTATATAGTGACTACAATGTGATACAGGAGATGAGGCAGACATGGTTAACACGTGCAGTTACTATCCAGTCCATAGAAAAAAGCTCAGTGTACCTGCAATTAAGACCTAATTGCCGGATGTTTTTCAAGAGCATCTCTTAGTTACAGTAGAGTTGGAGGATGAAAGGGAATCAGAGAGTGCAGCACAGAATGGGAGCTACATCCTGCCTCATTGTATATACACTAAGTGCACTGGTTAACCCCAGTTCTGACAAAATAATAAAGCCAACTTCTTCACTCACAGAATCGTGGTGACCCAACGAGAGCCCCTTTTGCTGCAATCAGCAGGATTTACTATTATTCCAGTGAATGTAAACCTACATAGACAACGTCTCTCATAAAGCATGAACTGCAGGACCTGTCATCTGTTCTCATATACGAAGCCATTTAAATGGATCTTATATTCACTGATAAATTCTCCAAGCATTAATGCCTTAACAACAGCAATGCAATCATGAGAGAGAACTTATAAGAGAAGTATATTTTCAAAAGGAAATAGTAACTACCCCCTTAGAAATGAATGATTATAAAAGCAATCATAACAATATAGTTTTGCATAGAACTGCACATTATTTTCATAAAGATTAATTTGTGCATTAGTGTTTTTTCTAAACTAGTTTAGGTGTAAACAAATTGGATTATAACAAATATGCATTTTATCCTTATTTTATACAGCCATCCAGCATAGGTTTGCAATCTTGAAGATTATTTGGTATGTATTGTGTATTGTGAGATCTTGGGCCTCGTGTAGAGCAGTACGAATTTCCGTCTAAAGGCGCAAATTGCATCCCAATAAAAGACACATCTTACATGGGTATGGTGAGCTGGACGCAGGTAACCGGATTACATCACTCTGTATCTTACACCAGTGATTGATCACCAGGAATTATCCCATCTCCCGTCAGGCCCTTTTTCTCCAAGACGCCCTTATACGCCCCCTCCTTTCCCCGTTCCATCTCTTCAATCATAAGGGTCCGCAAGCGGTCGTAAGCGCTAGACCCTCTTGGGCCATAGTTACCTGCCTATACTCACTTTTCCCCTCCCTGCCTCTCTTTCATGCTGTGCCTGAGCCCCCAGAGTTATAGTGCTTACTGTTACTTGTACTGTGCTGTTTCACCTTGTACTGTGCCATTGTTTGTCCTTGTACGGCGCTACGGATACTTTGTGGCGCCCTATAAATAAAAATTAATAAAATAATAATAGATGCAACTCAGTCTACAAATGGCCACAAACGTAACTAGTGCTTTGTGGTCGTGTGCAGAAGTAGAAAGGCATATTATACGCTGAAAACACAGTTTTCACCTAACTCTACATCAGCCCTACAATATGACTAGTGCTATATTCCTACTGTAACATTCACTGCTCTGAATAGTAAACAGCGGCTTGTAACAAAATGTAATTATCTGTAAGGCTTTAATTAGTGCTGCACAATTGATATTTGCCTTTTAATTTGATTGGCTTTCTGCTTAAAGCCACAACTATAAAACCAAAAACATTATTTACTTTATATTTACCTGCCAGTTTATTTACCGACAGCTTTATAAAATTGGACTGTGATTTTAAACTTTATGAGGTTTTTTGTTTTGTCGTGTGGACTGTTTATACACATTACTTTTGATACCTATTATCTACGGCTAGTTTTACCGTAACCAGCAGCCTGCTCTCAGTATCTTGTCAGTAGTGAGGTGCTGAATTTTCTTGGTAGGGAATCCACATTTGATGATCTCAAGCAAAACCTGTTACATTATACCTTATGATCAAATTCTAAATGATCTAAACATAATTGCTGTGTAATGTAATGGTACATTTTACTATATACTGCATTACATTACAAAAGAAAATATTATATTTATTATTATTTAGGAGATGGATGGCCCCCAGCTGAATCACATTATTAAGTACTATTGGATTTCAGTGGGGCACCCTGGTCGAACATACCACTGTATGAGTGGATGTGAGCATTACTTGACTGGCTGCCATTAACTCACGTGACGCCCTCTCCTCCCAGGTCCGCCCTGCTGCTGCGAGGGGTTCCACCTCCAGTTAAGGCAGTATCCATCCCCTTCTGTTCTTTTTCAGAATTTTGGTTAGTAGATGTCTGCAGAGTCCACTGTTGTCCATGACGAGATTGAGTCAATGACTAATTACTGAATATGAGCTCAGCGGCAACAGTTTGGGTCACACAGTGATTTCCAGTATTGTGCATTAGATCTATTTTTGTCAAGTTGATCCACAAGTCTTTTAACACTTGTTTTTGGGTGACTTTGGTGAAAAACACTGACGAATAGATAAAGCAATCTCTTTAGTTGCAGGATGCGATATAAGAAACAATAAAGTCATGTTGACATGGAAAACTCATTTACTAATATTGGTGTGATGGATATTATATTTAATACAACATTTAAAGCAACATTTTTTCATGGTGGTCTCCTTTATAGCATAATTAATCATAACCATATTTAATGTATACTTCAAGTTATGACAGCCCGTTATGTAACATGTGCATTATCACTTCAGTACTAGTTTTGTAAAAGGTGTTCCTAGATATTTATAGAGTTGTATTACTTTACCATATGGATATTTTAGACTGTGCATTACCAGAGGTGCATAGCAAAGTCACATGATCACATGGGATTTTGATTCCTTTTCAGTTGAACCTAAGTTTTTTAATTTAATTATGCAATGACTGAAATTTAATGGGTGCTATTATCAATCCTATGTAATAGTCTGAATAAGTTGATCAGGAGGCAATCAAGTTATATGAAGAAATAATATTCCAAGATATATCCCAGTACATGTCCTACTTAATTATGTATAAGCTACCGTGGACAGAAAACAATAGTAGAGACTCACATCTTTTTTTCTCAAAGCTGGCTAGCTTGATTGTTCTTAGCAGGGGTCATTTAGGAGCCTATGTTGATTGCTTACTGGGGTAAGAGAGTGGTCTGGCCAATTTGCATTTTTGTGTTTTATTTTCCCTTTGAGGTCTTTCATATGTCCATGTCTCTTTAAGATAAGAAAGGCTAGAACTAGTTCCTAGTTTTTATCGGTGATTTCAATTAGCCAATGGGAAGGGGGAGACTACCCACAATCCAATAGCGCAGGGCATTTCTGGAATAAAGAGAAAGAGTAGCTTGTATGAAACCAGAAATTGAATGGTCATTGGGGCATTTTTATAATTTAGATGCAGCTTGTCAACCTTGACTGATTCCACTTAAATGACACCTGGACCATTATCTGGTATAGGCTGGACATGCATGCATATTTAGTGAACCAGGCATATCACAGAAGAAGCAGACTGCAAAGTGCTCCAAACTAGAGTGTTGCATGGACCTATGACCTATGCCCAGAGCCACGTGCTGCATTTCCCCCAGCTTATACATGCAAGCTGAGCCGTAGTTTAATTATCCACTAACTCCAGCCTTTACAGTATATGGAATTGCTAAACAGAATAAAATCAGTGAAATTGCAATATACCTGGCCCAGTTGTAGCTTAACCATGCATAGGTATCAACAAAAATATTTGGCATTGTTTTAAAGAAAATATTTAAAATTTAAAATTCCCAATCCCTCCTTTCCAGCTAGCCTGGGCTTATTACCACAATTAGGGTGAAGTCTAACATATTTCCCACTCCCCCATGTGAATCCAAAACATAGAATTTTGTGGCAGATAAAGACCATTCAGCCCATCTAGTGTGCCCACTTGTAATCCATGATAACCTCAGACCTATTTGATCCTTCATTTTTTTTTCAAATTTAGGATAACTTTATGTCTGTACACATATTTAAATTCCCCTACTGTATTAGCCTCTGTCATCTCTGATTGGATACTATACTACATATCTACAACCTGTTTGTGGAAATACATTTGTTCACTTTTTCCTTAAATCTACTGAATGTCCTCTTGTCCGAGTCCTTCTCTTTCTTTGTGGAACACTATAACCTTTGATATATTTGAAAACTTCTATAATGCCCCAACTCCCTCCCCCTCCTTCCTGTTCACTGCTCCAAGCTATAAATGTTTAGACTATTTAGTCCTTTCTGGTAAGTTTTGTGATTTAGACCATGCACTTTTTTAGTTGGCCTTTTTTGTACAACCTTTTGGAGATACCAATTAATCACATTAATAATTCACCCAGTATTAAGGGGGTCTCACGAATAAGATATAGAGTGGTATTAGTACCTCTCTCTTTCTGCTATTAAATTCTCTCCTTATGCAACATTGCATCCAACTGGCCTTCCCCATTGCTTCATTATATTGGTTGTCTACCTTTAAGTCTCCTTTAATAGTGACTCTTAGATCCTGTACTCCTCAATAAGTGATATGTTAGTGCATTTAAAACTATATTTAGCCTTTGGGCTTGTGCCATCCAAGTGCATGATTTTTCATATTAAACTGTAGTTCCTCTAGGCTACCTAGATCATCATTCATTTTGTTTACTCCCCTGGTGAGACTACCATGCTGCGTATATTTGTTTTATCTGCAAAAAGACAGACTTTACCTTCAATATCATTCCTAATAGCAATGACAAGTGCAGCCCTAAGCAAAACGTCCCTAAACTCAGGTGATAGGGACAACAAATGGTACCTGCAACTTAAAGGTAAACTCCTCTCCAGTTTCTAGCCAATGGGATAGGAGTGGGCGTTGACACCCTGGAGAGGATATATGCCGGACACTCTTACCCGGCTGGAAAACAACAGGACAACATCACTGGACAGGCTGAGTAGCATCACAGTATCGAATTGTATACTTGTATTTGTCTTTTCCCTGCATTGTTCACTATATCTTCAGCATTTTAATTCTTTCCTCTCCCTGGAGTTTCATATATTTCATCTCTTTTTCTTTGCCCCCTGCCTGCTGTCTTTCATCTTTTCCCCTCTGCGTTTCCTCATGGCTGTGCCTCCATTTTTTCCTCTCTCCTGCCCTCTCCCCATCTTTGTATAGTACCCTGTATTTATTGCATGGTATTGATTTTCGGTATTTTATTGTGCTGCTGTATCCCATATATTGTATCTCCCTCTGTGACCGGAGTGTTTTGTTTCATCGCTTTGTATTGATTTATTGTATTTAATTGTGCCACTGTATATTGTATCCCCCTCCGTGGCTAGAGTATTTTTGTTTTTGTCCCCTTTATACCTCACTGTCCCTGGTTGCTCCATTGCCCACCCCCTCCGTTGCTTGCCATGTCTCGTCCCCGGAGATCAGCTCCCCTGCATGTGCGGCGGCACGGAGCTCCGGAGCGAGCAGCTTAGCTGCTTGCCTCCGGAGCCCCGAGGAGTAGAACTAATAGAAGGCTAAGAGGGAAAAGCTTTCCCTCTAACCCACAAGCGTTGCAGACAGTAGACACCGAGCCTCCACTGTGGTACACTGAGCCACCAATGTTAAATAATAACTTGGATAGTGTAGGGACCGGCCCCCTTGAATATGTGCAGGCCTTTCTGCCCCCATACCTGCATGGCCCCAGGCCCCTGAATTCAAGCAGGGTATCAGCCCCATCTTCCCCCCGCCCCGCCCCCAGTGTAGGCTATATTCTCTCGCCATTAGGGCATAGCGCCAGGGAGGATGGCCCAGCACGCCTCTTTGGTAGCCGCCCGCTATTTTCCTCAGTTTCCCCGGGCCACAACTCACTGGGGTTAAGCAAAGGTCTCAGCAGATCACCACCCCCCGAGCAAACAAATTGGCTATGTGCCCCTTCCCCCATCTCCAGTAGGACCATGCCTTCCCACCCCCAGAGTCTCCCAACCCCTTGCTTCCGGGCCAAGTCGGGCCAAGATAACGAATGGCCTTTCCCTCCAGCAATTTTGGAATACAGCCACCATAGCGGGGAGCCGACTACGCAAGACCAATGGGTGGCCCCCTACCCTCCGCCCAGCAGCTCACCAGTGAATCTTACACGCCACCTGCAAGGCACCCACTTTGACAGCTTTGCAAAGTGAAGCATTGCCTATCTTATGCTGTGATTGCGCTACTAACTCGCTCACCTTGAATGTGCCGAAAAAGGCCATCGAGAATGCTGTGCTAAATAGGACTGTCTCGTATGTGCTATGTGTTTCCTGACTCAATGCCCTTATGAGCTGTTTTAAAATGGCTGCGGATACTGGCTGCCTGACATCATCCTTTCTAGGTTGTAGCTTACCCCATCCCATAAGGGCTCTACCTAGATCATCATTCATTTGGTTTACTCCCCTGGTGAGACTACCATGCTGCGTATATTTGTTTTAGCTGCAAAAAGACTTTACCTTCAATATCATTACTAATGGCAATAATAAATAAACTGATCCAACTGCAGATTCCTGGGGTAATCCTCTGGTAACCTTTCTCTCCTCTAAGTGCACTTAATTTACTGCAACTCTGCTGCCTATCCTTCAACCAAAATCTTATCCATTCGTTCACCTTTAAATCCAATCCCAAGCGTTCTGATTTATTTAGCAGCCTTTGGTTTTGGAGAGTGCCAAAGGTCTTACTAAAATCTAAACATGACATTTATGGCAGTACTTTGATCTTTTATCTCATTCACCAAGTTAAAAAAAAAAGTAAATTAGATTAACTATCTCACCCAGTAAGATAATACTTCTTGGCATCTTGCAAGTTGCTGGATTTTAAATATTCTACAATTCTTTCAGCTGTATTTATTTCCCCACAATGGATGTCAGGCACACTGGTCTGCAGTTGCCAGCTTCTTCTCTACTTCCCCTTTGTGCAGCAAAAATATATTTTCCCATTTGTTCCAAGTCAATCCTCCTGCAATCTAACATTTTTTGTTTTTGTGTGTTATGAGTCAGCCTTTATATTTAACCACACTGCTTGATGAACGCTGAATCATATGTTCTCACCCAGCGGCATGACTGAAGGATTGTAAGGGCTTGCATGTACTGCCCAATGGCGTAAAATTCATGTATACATACATATTGGGCTTTAACAGGGAAAACCGTTCCCCTCAACTGTGGGCAACATAGCAGCTACACCTACACTATATGGCAAAAGTAATCGGACAATTGACCACTACAACAACATGGTCTGTAATTACCTTGTATTTAAATACATACACTTTAATATGGAGTTGGTCCCCCTTTTGCAGCGATAACAGTGTCCACTCTTCTTGGAAGGCTTTCCACAAGATGTTGGAGTGTTTCTGTGGGAATTTGTGCCTAATTATTTTTTATGAGGTCAGGCACTGATGTTGGACGAGAAGGCCTGGTGCGCAATCTCGATTCCAGTTCATCCTAAAGGTGTTTGATGGGGTTGAGGTCAGGGCTCTGTGCGGGCCAGTCAGGTTCTTCCATTACATATTTATCAAACCATGTATTTGTAGTCCTTGCTTTGTGCACTGGGGCATAGCCATGTTGGAGTAGAAAAGGGCCTTCCCCAAACTGTTTCCACAAAGTTGGAAGCACAGCATTGTCCAAAATGACTTGGTATGCTGAAGCATTAAGATTGCCCTTCACTGGAGATAAAGGGCCTAGCCCAAACCCTGAAAAACAGCCCCATACCATTATCCCTCATCCATCAAATTTCACAGTTGGCATAATGCAGTCAGGCAGGTAACGGTCTCCTGGCATCTGCCAAACCCAGACTCGCCCATCTGACTGCCAAACAGAAAAGTGTAATTTGTCACTCCACAGAACACGTTTCCACTGCTCCACAGTCCAGTGTCGGTGTGCTTTATACCACTCTATCCGACACTTGGCATTGCTCTTGGTTATGTGAGGCTTGCAGGCATCTGCTCGGCCATGGAAACCCATTCCATTAAGCTCCTGCTGCACAGTTTTTGTGCTTACATTAATGGCAGTGTAAGTTCAAAACGCTTCAGCTATGGAATCAGCAGAGCGTTAGTGACTTTTAAACACCATGAGCCTTAGCAGTCGTTGACCCCAATCTGTGATTTTATGTGGTCTTCCGCTTTGTGGCTGAGTTGCTATTGTTCCTAAACGCTTCCACTTTCTAATAATATCACTTACAGTTGACTGTGGAATATCCAGCAGGGATGAAATTTCATGAACCGTCTTATTGCAAAGATGGCATCCTATCACAGTACCACGCTTGAAGTCACTGAGCTCTTCAGAACGACCCATTTTGTATCACAAATGTTTGCAAATTGAGCCTGCATGGCTAGGTGCTTGATTTTATACACCTCTGTCAACGGTTCTGATTAAAACACAATTCAATAATTAACAGGTGTGGCCAAATACTTTTGTCCATATAGTGTATGTTAGTTACACAATTGTTCTCACCCACACTTACATGTGATACTCTGTCAACACTTAAAAAGCTTAAATATACTCTCACTGGAATAGAATCTTATCCCACAATAAATTACCGAATGAGACAGCTACTGATTGGCTGGCCATATATGCTCGGGAGTAGTCTGTGTCATTTATATGTTTTTTTTTTACTTTCATTCCATATGGATTATGTCAAGGACAAAGGTAGATTCCAAGCAAGTACTTATTATGCCCAGTGCACTACAGAAAAAAAATGTCACTATCATATTAACAATATAAAAATACTAGCTGACGTCCTTGGTGTTGCAGAGGTTAAAATCTTCAAATGTTTATGTTGTCAATAAGTTGGATGTAACTGTCAACATTTTAAAAATAATTAGCAGCATTGTTTTCCCACCAGCAAGAGTCTCATCCCCTCCCGACCTCTCTATCACTGTTGATAACACTATTTTCCCCAACTCAGCTGCTTTGGTGTCATTCATGACTCCTCCCTCTCCTTTGCTTCTCACATTCAATCTCTTGTCAAATCCTGTTGCTTCCAGCTCCACAACATCGCCCGTAACAGACCCTTCCTCTCCCAGGATGGCACCAAAACTGTTATCCACTCACTGATCATTTCTCATTTTGACTACTACAACCTTCTCCTTACTGGCCTCTCTACCTCCCATCTCACTCCTCTTTGATCTATATGTAATGCTGCAGCTAGACTTATCTTTTTCTCTAGCTGCTCTACATCTACCTTTCCTCTCTGCCAAACCTTACGCTGACTCCCCGTCCCCTACAGAATCCTCTTCAAACTCCTCACCCTCACGTACAAGGTCCTCTCCAACTCCACTGCTTCCTACATCTCCAACCTCATCTCCATACATACTCCCTCTGGCATTCTCCAGTCGACCAATGACCATTGCCTTTCCTTTACAGTGGTAACCACATTGCACTCCCTTATCCTAGATTTCTCCCGTGCTGTCCCCCAACTTTGAAACAATCTCCCTTGTTCTATCAGACTATCCCCTAGCCTGTATAGCTTCAAATGGTCAATGAAAACCCACCTGTTTAGCCTACCCATTTCACCATGTAGTATACCTCACTGGCTTTCATCCTCCATCTCTCCTATCATCATCATCATCAACATTTATTTATATAGCGCCAGCAAATTCCGTAGCACTTTACAATTGGGAACAAACATTAATAAAACAATACTGGGTAATACATACAGACAGAGAGGTAAGAGTACCCTGCTCGCAAGCTTACAATTTATACTCTTGCTGCATGCCCTCAGATCCCCTTACATAGGCTCACCCGCTTTTGTGTCAACTGTTTGACTGCCCCTTTCCCTTTAGATTGTAAGCTCTAGTGAGCAGGGCCCACTTCACTCCTGTTTTCGTTATATTACTTTACATTATAACTTTTGCTCGCCAGCTACACTGCACACCTGCTACTTGGAATCCTGCCCAATGACCCCATGCCTCCATTGTCTTTGCATCTCTTTCAGTAGCTCTAAATCTGATAGTTGTGCTCACGCTAATGGGCACAGGTGTCAACCGGCGATGAATATACCCCTTGCGCCCCACTAGCTGTGCTAAGAGTTGTAGTGTTATTTGTTTACTGTATTGTACTGTTATGCCATATAGTGTTTTTTGTTTTCCCTCTGTATGGTGCTACAGACCTCATGTGGCGCCCTATAAATTAAGGTTATTAATAATAATAATAATAATAATAATAATAATAATAATAATAATAGTAATAATAATAATAATAATAATAATAATACAACCTTTAATATTTAGGGGGAAAAAAATCTAACAATTCCTTGTGCTATTAATTCTGCAATTTTGTTATTTATTTCACTTTACAAAAATGTAAAGTTATTGTTACAAGCTAAATGTGAAAAATGATTGCATGTTTGTCTTAGTGATCAACTTATAGCCCCTTTACAGTGGCAGCCTGCTCATTTATTAAGTCATTACCCCATATTGTAATTATGCTGAATCTAGAATTATTTCTATAATTCTTACATAAAACTAAATGTGAGTGATTGCATATTTGCATAATTGTCTCTTTGTACTTTATTTTAAGCAATTTGTTTTCTGCTATTTCGCAAGTATATGTAAGGTGTCTCACATATTTAGGGCCTGATTCATGTTCGGACGCAACTTGTTTTTTTTAAAAAGAGCACAGAACTTGTGCTCCGTAATTACAACCGTATTCAATGCATTTATGCAGACAATCTTCCTTGCATGCACATGTTCTGTGCTAGCTAATGGCACAAATATGTATAGCTTGCAATACAAAGAAGATGCCATGTTAGACATCACTATCAGTTGGCACTTATTCTTGTCCGATAGCCGGTGCAAGCGATACAGGTGAAACCAGACTTACAAGAAACACAGAACTTCAATTGGCCACATCTGCTCCGAAACGCCCTTGGCACACCCTTACTGTACATCGCCTACGTTCATCTGCCCCTGCCCTCCCCAGAGCTATTTCACACAACACATGCCACACAAAAGGACTTATGTCCGAATATGAATCAGGCCCTTAATGAATAATATTAAAGTATAGGGTTATAGATTAGCTGTAATTAATTGTATATCCTCTAGGCCTCAGATGGAACAATGCTACCTATCCAAACTGCTTTCTAAGAAAGGCGTACAGTATAACACACAAGTATCACCTCCTTCATGTACCTATGCTATTCCTCCCTGCCACTCTACCAAATTAAGTTTACAATATAACAATATGAAAATAACAATTAAAACAGTTGGGCCTGGCTCGGCATTGTTAAAGATACCGCGGTTACACCTTAATTGTTCACGCTATCTTCGTCTTCTCTTCCTGGATACGCTTGTTACATAACCACACGCTTTTCCGGTAAAACTTTTCTTACAGATAATAATTTGCCAATTCAACATCACTGCTAAATAAAACTTTCCTGTACAAAATCACTACTTAACAAAGCATTATATGACATTGCTCATTTTAAAAGCACATGTTAACAAAACATGTTGCTCTATGGTGGCCATTTTTCTAATTGTTTTATACCACTCAAGATATGTGGCTATAAAACAAGTACAGTATAACTTCTTATTGACATAAAACTATGTAACAAGCATATTACACAATACAGTCCGTATAAAGTAATTATGCAATTCTTACAAGTCTGCCACAAACATTTCTTTATATAGCAGCTATTACACATTGTCCAATAACCTCTCTTTTGTCTCACAGGGGGGGGGATGTCTACAAACAAACCAACCGTTTTCTAACATTTACTCACAATTAATACAAACATTTGCTACAATCACTAAAATCAGTTACAATTTCAATCCCTTACAAACAATGTAAACCTCAGCCATACTCTAAAACTTACTATTTAGTACCAATATCTTCACTTACAATTTCGATCCTTTACGAACAATGTTAAACAACTATTACAAACTCTTTAATCTCAGCCATATTCTAATATCTGCAAACCAAAGACATATCATTATATTTCATTCAAAAGCCATATACTTACTGACCAAACTTCATCAAATAATGTAATCTTACCCAGGTACCAGCCCTTCATCTTGCCTTACACTACAGCTATTATATAATCCTTAAATACTTACTTGTCCACGGAGAACTCATATGGATGTGTGAGTGTATGAGCAGATGGCCTAGCTTTGTGTGTTTGTAGGAAACTGTCACAGGGGGCTGGCTCACAGCATTTAATATGTGAATGTAGGCAGCTTAAAGGCCAAAACTTGTTTCTCTAGTTAAGGTGGGGGGACCAGCTTCCTTTACCAATGATTAACTAATACTTAATTGAATCTTTGAAAGAAAAATGGAATATAAAAATAGATTGCAAATAATCTTCATTTGGTGTTGCCTTAGAGTCTCAGTGCATCCATTACAATACATAGAATGCAGCATCCTGTTTACCACTCTCTCAGTGGATAAAATAAAGGCAGCAGCTCCTCCTACTATCATTATCATCATTTGTTTATATAGCGTCAGCAAATGCCGTACCACTTTACAACTGGGGACAAACACAGTAATAAACAATACAAGGCAATACAGACAAAGAGGTAAGAGCGTCCTGCTCGCAGGCTTACAATATATGGGATAATGAGAGTTAGATACATGAGGCTAAGTTTACATATTGCATTTCGGTCCAGCCAGATTGCAAAGGTAAAAAGTGACTAGTATGACATATGATCCAGTCACACAGCAATGTTGGTCAGGGGTCAGAGGGTTGTTGTCTTGGGTGAATTGTGTAAAGGGTTGTAGTAGGTTAAGAGGGTGGTTGAGGAATATTATAAGCTTCCCTGAAGAGGTGGGTTTTAAGAGAATGATAAGATTTGAAGACTAGAGGAAAGTCTTATTGGGTGAGGGAGGGAATTCCACAAAGTGGGTGCAGCCCAAAAAAAGTCCTGTAACCGGGAATGGGAGGATGTCATGAGAGTGGAAGAGAGACGCAGATCTTGTGCAGAATGGAGGTGTCGTGTTGGGAGACATTTTGAGACAAGTGAGGAGATGTATGTTTGTGCAGTTTTGTTGATGACCTTGTAGGTTAGTATGAACCTTTGCAGATCTCAGAATAGTTTGCAGACTAGTGAGGTGGGTCAAACTACGGTATGTAAAACTGCAGGGCATATTTATCCTTTGCTGAAGAGGGACTACATTTTCCTCAACGTGGGCAGTTCTGGGTGGGAAGAGGGCTTTCTGGATGTGAGAGGATGTGGATTATTTTGTCACGGTTCTGTGTTGGGAGTTATGTTATTATGTGAGATATCTTTAATATAAATACATCCAGCTTTTCACACAACACACAGTACATAGGCAGACATGGCATAAGCTCCTGCAGTATACTTAGCTCCTCCCCTGGAACAGTAATCAGGAGCTTCCTGTGGCCCATAATTGTATAATAAAACTGGGGTTCTTTATTACTGCACCTTCTATAATCGGGGGCGTCCTGTAATAACTGAGAAGCAACTTTGCAACTACATAATGCGCAGGAAAACATTAAATGAGGATAACAAACTAAACAGAATTTAACTGATAAGGACATAGTACAATTATGTTTTGCTCTGTGACAGGACGAGCAAACTACAAAATAGTGTATAAATAAAGTGTAGCTAGTGGATCTGAAGGAAGGTGATAAAGGTTGTGTACCTACAAACTACAATTTGGTAAATCCAGCCGTGGGTTGCATTAAAGTTAATATTTTCAATGATATATAATCTACCCTGAAAAGAGAGGCAGTTGGTCTGCTAAACTTCCTTTTACTTACATTACAGAGTGTTGACCATTATTGGTATTCTTGAAACGCAAGATAATGCCTGAAGAATTGTATGCCAAGAAAAATACATAATAGCATTACATCATAATGTGAAAATGTGTCACAGGTAACTCCACTTAGATTTTCCTCCCACAATAAACTTATATGCACTTAGCATAACGTCACCAAAGTACTATTCTGTGATTAATTGATGCTAAACAATGTAAATGCAAAAATACAGCTTATAATATTTTTGGGAGACAGGGAACGCATCATCAGTTTTAGTGGCTAAACACCATATCTGTGTAGCACAAAACAAATGTGTTGGAAGTATGTAATAGCTTTACTCCCTAAGAAGTCACTACTCAATTGTAAACAGACATGACCCAGACTTCAGAGACGATAAGAGATTTGCTTTAGATAGACCATTTGGTCCTCAGAGACAAGTCATTTTATCAAAGTGTTTTGCATATGTACATCTGTTTGAAAATTAACAGACTACCAAAGGTTGTTAAATCTTTAAGCCTGTTTAAATATTCAAATCTGGATTGTGTCTCTTT